>NW_020447619.1:271006-412350 GCF_003343035.1 Apteryx rowi
GAGGGGAGGGGGGGGGGTCCCTCCTCACCCCATTAGCCGCGGTAATTGAGCGTTAATGCCGTGGTGTTTTATTCCTTCTCGTTTGCAGACAAAAGCACGTCGGGGGCATCATCAGGGAGTAATTTGATAATATAAAGTYTTGAATAGAAAACACTAAACTGTGCTCAGAACTCTGACAACATAAAGCGTGGGGCCGAATAACCTCATTTGCTGTTTATTATCTGTCTTTTATAATTCTGCTTACCGTCGTTTGCACAAATGAATAGTTATTTTGGTAGGAAAAATACTTGATGTTTACAGATTTGTTTTAAAAAAAAGCTAATAGGTGTTGGCAACATTTGCTATAAAAAGTGATTCAGAATATAAAAGCCGGAATGGTAACGGCGGTACATTCTGTTGAATGAAATTCCTCCGCAGATAAGCCATAATGTAAATTAGATTCTTTCAGCTAGCTGCTTACTCCATCTTCATGAATGTTGAGCAGTTATTTACTGGGATAAATTCAGTGAACGGAGGTGCCTCTTGGGCTCCCTGGGGAAGCGAGAGGCGGCGCCGCCGCCGCTGTGGCACCTTGTCGCCCGGCGTCGGGGCGCTCGTTGTTCGCACCTGGCGATCGCGGGCGGCGGGCTCGCGCCGGGGCGAGGGGGCGCCTCGCCGCCGCTCTGCCGGGTCGCTGCTGCTCTCTCCGAGTAGGTGATACGTGTTTGACAAACGCGGTGTGAGGACTCGGCAGTTTGTGTGCGTCTCAGGCTCCTGTGCGAGGGTGTAGTAATATGAATGCTGTTCATCACATTTTAGTATTTTTCCAGTGGCATTTTTTTAATTGTGATTCAGGGTGATATTTTGGTCATTTGAGTCTGTGGCAGAGTTTTGCTGGTTTTCATAGGGCTGAGATTTTGTCTGTGGTTGAGGCATGCTTAATAGTATTTTAGCAAAATATGAAGGGCTAAATTACTAGCAGTCTGTTTAATACATATATCAGTTTTATTTCCTGTCTCTCTTCAAAGTGTGAAGTAATGTCATAGATTCTGAAAAGAAAATATTTAATGGACCAACACAAAATATAGCCTGAGGACTATGCTGGATCCCAAGCATGTCCTCCAGTACAGTAATAGCCCAAAGTGAGAAAAGTCACTGAGACTACTCTTTGGCTTTTACCTTTGGAAGAGTTCTCATGAGGAAGTTTTTAACTAGCATAGGTTAATTATATGTGAAATTACAGTTAACTGAAGGAATTGAATGTGCAAGAGCCTGTGCATGTTGTACAAGCTGATTTAAGGGAAAGTGGTATAAACTACAATGTAAGTTTAGACCATCTGAGCTATTGTGGGAGAAGCTGTTATGTGAACATGGCTTGTTTGCAGTTTTGGTTATGCCATTTGAGAGGAGTTAGAAACAAAACTTGAAAAAAGTTGCTCTTAAAATAAAAGCATCCATTTTTTTAAACCAAGAAGGCTGGCTTTGATTTAAAATATTACTTAAATCTTTATGAACCAAGCCCGAAGAGCTTGATGTGTCAGCACCCCTCTACATCTGGTTTAATGATCAAGAGAAGGTTAATCCTCAGCTTTTTGTATGCGTAAGCTATGAGAAAAACACATTTTGCTAGACTAAGGGTTGCAGGATTAGGTTCTTGTGTAATAAATCTTACAATAGCTTTAGCAAATGAGAGTGGTGATGAGTATAGAATCTGCCTCAATCCTGGCGGTTGTTGTTTTATAACTAAGCRTGCTGGTGAAGAGTGTAAAAGCTAGCTCCGAAGTGGATTATCGCACTTTGGGTCTACCTTACTAGCCAAATCCATGTTTATATGTTTCTCTTCTGCATCTTCTGGCAGAGCTGAGGGGTCTTGCAATCCACTTACTTTTTCAGGCTTATTCACCCCAGTAGAAGTGGGAGAAAGCATCACTATTACAGTTGAAAATCAAGTTCTATAGAGTTGTGGAGGTAGTGAGACTTCCAAGGGCTGCTTCACCATTATGCCTTTTTAGTTTTCTGCTTAAGTAGTTTTGTCTGCATCTTAATACAGATGAAGAGTGTTTTATTGATGCAAGGATACTAGCCTGTTTCAGGGGTAATGCATCTCTAGTGTGGACAATGGATATAGATAGTCTTCTATGTCCTCACACATCTCCATGTTTCTGTGGAATGAAATTAATTATTCTAGCAAATTCCCAGTTACGAGGTGCCCATGTACAAATGTGTGAAGTAGGGGTTTGGGCCAGATATGTCTGAAGGGGATCATCTGTCTTTACACTTCTGTCTGATATGAATGTGCTGGGAGAGGCAGGTAGTCAACAAGGACTTTGTTTATACTTCTGTGGATTTACGCATGTGTAAAATTAGAGCAACATAGGATTGAATCAGAGCTGTGCTAGTACTTGTATTTCTTGTACGAAATACCTATATTTTCAAGATAAAGATCTAATTTTCCACTCCCCTGAACCCCGGGGCATGATTCACCTTGGGTGCGTTATCAAGAACGATTTAAGAAGCTGCAACTTCTCAGCGGGCTGCAGTGCAAAGTCAGGCCAGTGTTCATCCAGCTGCTGTGAGCAGTTATGAAGTATTTTTGTTGTGGTGAAAGCTCTTATAACACTTCTCAGCTAACAGTTACTTTATACGTAAATGTTAATATGTTCTCACCAGTTTCATAACCTGTTGATTCAGTAATATCTTGTAGCAGTGAGCTCCATAGTTTTCTGCATTTAATGTGCTGCCTTTCAATTTCATTGACTCTGTCCTTGTTGATGTATTAGGAGAGACAGTAGTTACTGAAATATCCCAGTATAACTTAGTTGATCTTAACTATAACAACAGTGTTTATAATAATACATATTGTAAATACCAGCTATTGTTTAAGCTTAGGCAAAACCTGGAAAAGTTCTAAGTCAAATTTTGCTTCTTTGTAGGTTGTGTTCTAATTAAATATTTGACATTATAGGAGACAATCTTTATGAGTCCCAAGATACTAATGAAATGTCAGTTAAATCATATTTCCTTCTTTCAAAGCAATGTSCAGTATTCCATTTGCTACAATACTGGGAAATCTTTAAGGATTGAAGAGTCATTTAACTTTTTATTCTCCGTAATCAAGAGTTTATTTCATATTCAAGGTAGATAGCTTGGAAGAATGCTGAACATGATGGAAGTACAGGCATATAAAATCAGAATGAGGTCCACTGAGACAATGCCAGATGATCATGAAATACAGGAAAGTGTAGAGAATTTGCAGAATAGATAGTTACCTGTAAGGATTTTTTTATAGGAGCTACTCATGTTAGTGAAAGCAAAAAGAACTTCATTTTTATTGAATATTTATTTAGTTTGTTGAAGTAATGTTTTGGAGGTTTTAGATTTATCTTCTCCACCAGCTGAAATTCACATCTTCCTTGTATCTTTGATAAAGTGAGCTTATTCCTGCTGTCTTTGATTACAGCCRTATATGTTTTTGTAATGTTCTTTAGCAAACGTGTAGGGCAGTAAATCCTATTATACTACGTCTAATTTATGACTTTTTAGCAATTATGGTAAGTCTACTGATCTCTCAGATCAGAATTAAAATAATTTAGATATAATTAAAATATGCCAATATTAATCAAGTTACTGATGAAATGCGTATGAGCTCAGTTAGTTTCTCTTTTCACTAGTTTTTTTTGGCTATTTTCATTTTTAATATAGCATGCAAGCTGTTGCTAATTAGAGTGGCACTCTGGAGGTGGTCTCTATGAAAGCTAAATGGAGAGAATAGGGTGAAGAAAGGGAGGGGAGGAAAAAGAAAAAAAAAAAAACAACCTTGGAGAAGTAGAAGTGCCAGACTGGGTGGTGTTTAAAAGCTTTGCATGTAGAATGGGTTTTGTCTTTCATATTAGGCGAGTGATGGCAAAACCTTTTCAGGTCACGCGCACAACTTCTGACCTGAGTTGAATCCTGTGCTGAGGTATGTTTCTGTGTTGGGTACAGGCACAGGGGCCTCTCTTGGGAGAGGCTCTAGTTTCTCTTCTGTTTCTAGTGCAGTTCTACGGCTTGGCTCCCGCTTCAGAAATCTGGCATGGGGAATTGATAAAGTGCAGTACAGGGCTGGGAGCACATGCATTTCCAATTTTGCAGCAGGTTAGCAGGAGAGGAGCCCTTGACAGTATCACCATACACCAGCTCCAGCATGTTTGCCCTGGCTTTTCTCTCATGGATGCAGAACATTACTTGCACCTATGTATGTTATTGTTCTTAAATTACTAAAGGCTTATTTGTTTTGGATATGTCTGTAATATGCAGAATTCTACTTACAGTTCATATGCTGTATGGACCAATAGATATACACATATGTGTTTGTATAAATATTTTCATATATATTTATGTAAAAGCATATTTTATGCTATTACACAGAACTTCCACAGCTGTTAAGGAGGCAGGATTTGAACTTGCACAACATAGTCTTAAGGTCCAGGGCAGATGACTGTTGTCCAAATACTTGGCGGTCATGATTCTGGAGGTTTTTAGGTCTTATCTAGGCAGATATGAAAAAACTGCTCCCTGCGGCAGCAAAATGTAGCAATGTAATAGAAAACGAGCCTTAAGTGAATGATAAATTGAATCTTTATTAAACCCATTCTTGCATATGGGGAGCATCCTATGAAGTTGTACAGCAAGTTGCCTTCCATGGGTGTCTGAATGAAACCCAGTTCACCCCCTGTGATGGCATGCTTTGCACTGCCAGCCATGCAGAAGTGCTCTCTCTGCCCAGTAGATGTAAGAGCATCTTTCTTTTATGTCCCTCCTCTTGTCTCCGTTTTGACCTACCTCTAGATTCTCCACAAAAGCTTTAGAATTGATGTTGTCAAGGGAGTGGCATGTGCTGCTGACTTTGTCAAAGTAATTCAGTGCATTGCATGGCAAAGTAATACTTAAAAATATATATTTATTTTCTGTAAGAGGAGGTGATTTAGCCCATGATATTGATACGTGCAGATATTTYGGCATTAGGAGCTACTTGGGAATTTAATTTATAAAAAACCTTAGAAGTAACTAATAAGAAAATTCTGCTTTTTAAGATTTTTCTATCCAGAGTTCAAAGAAAAGTCAAAGGAAGTTACAGATCATATGTTTTTTATTTTTTTCTGGGGTCAACTACAGGAAGTTGCATTTTAAACCACATTCAATTTTCTTTAAGTTTAGATGTTTCTTCATTCAGTTGCTTTCAACAAATGGTATTCTGGAGCGATCTGTGTTTGCGTGATCTGCAATGCCACTCATAAAGTATCATGTTCTCCTGTTGAATCCTTTGTGTTGCTCCTCTGAGGCTGTTTACAGAAGAACTTATTTTGAGATCAGAAAGTAAGGTAGCTGGTCTGCTCGGTATGTTAGGTGACCTATGAAACAATACTGTTTGATCAGGGTGAAATATGTGAAAGGCTTTGTTGCATTTTTGTAAATATTTTAAAGAATCTGAACTTGGAGCAGCCAGCTTGTTTCAGCCATCAGTGGATGCTAATATTTTAGCTAAAATATTTCCCTTTAAAATATTTTGATGGGAGAAGAAATGGATTACTTTGCAAGTTTACTGTATTAATTTGCAAGTTTACTTCTCCTTAAGATGTGGTTTTGCTATCTTTTCTCTTGAAAAACTTATGTTGACCTCAGTGGTTGTAAGATCTACTTCTTTGTGGAAAGCTTCTTACAAAGAAAAGAATATTAGCTACACTATGAGCATTCTTGTTTATATTACAGTACTGCACAGGGGGCATTTGGTGTCCCCAAAATCACTCCCTTGCTCATAATCCCTTATTCTGAGGGAGGGGAAGTGGWTGAATAAAAGTATATTATGATAAAATGTGATGTTGAGCAGGAGTCAGTGGTGCACCCTTGCAGCGATGGAGGCTTATGGCACAGTGAGCTGCTTGAGCAGGAGCGTAGCTTGAGGTTGAAGGGAGTGATTATTCCCCTCTGTGTGGTGGTTCCTGGAAAGCTGTGTCCAGTGCTGGGTCCCCAGTACATGAGAGGTATGGTCAACCTGGGGAGAGCCCAGAGCAGGGCTGCTCAGGTTTTTGGAAGCTGGAGCACATGGCATACAAGGAGAAGCTGAGCAACCTGAGTTTGCCTGGCCTGAAGAAGAGAAGATGAAGGTGAATTGCTGTCTTCAAGTTTCCTAAAGAGCTGTTATCACAGAATCACAGAATGGTTGAGGTTGAAAGGGACCTCTGGAGATCATCTAGTCCAACCCCCCTGCTCAAGCAGGGTCACCTAGAGCATGTTGCACAGGATCGTGTCCAGGTGGGTTTTGAATATCTCCAGAGAAGGAGACTCCACCACCTCTCTGGGCAACCTGGTCCAGTGCTCTGTCACCCTCACAGTGAAGAAGTTTTTCCTCATGTTCAGATGGAAGCATCTGTGTTTCAGTTTGTGCCTGTTGCCACGCGTCCTGTCACTGGGCACCACTGGAAAGAGTCTGGTCCCATCCTCTCGACACCCTCCCTTCAGATACTTGTACATGTTGATAAGATCYCCTCTCAGCCTTCTCTTCTCCAGGCTAAACAGGCCCAGCTCTCTCAGCCTTTCCTCATAAGAGAGATGCTCCAGTCCCCTAATCATCTTTGTAGCCCTTCGCTGGACTTGCTCCAGCAGTGCCACATCCCTCTTGTACTGGGGAGCCCAGAACTGGACGCAGWACTCCAGATGTGGCCTCACCAGGGCTGAGTAGAGGGGGAGAATCACCTCCCTCGACCTGCTGGCAACACTCTTCCTGATGCACCCCAGCATACCATTGGCCTTCTTGGCCACAAGGGCACATTGCTGCCTCATGCTTAACTTGGTGTCCACCAGCACTCCCAGCACTCCTTCTCCGCAGAGCTGCTTTCCAGCAGGTCAACCCCCAACCTGTACTGGTGACTGGGGTTATTCCTCCCCAGGTGCAGGACCCTGCACTTGCCTTTGTTGAACTTCAKGAGGTTCCTCTCCGCCCACCTCTCCAGCCTGTCCAGGTCTCTCTGAATGGCAGCACAGCCTTCTGGTGTATCAGTTATGGAGAAGAGAGAGTGAGATGTACACTCCAAGGTGTGCAACTGTCCCAAGTTGAAAGGGGGGATTCTGACTGGACGTTAGTGGAAAAAACTAACAAAATGGTTAAGCACTGGACCAGGGATCTGRGGAGGTTGTGGGATCTCTGTTCTTGGAGATTTTCAAAACTTGACATGACTGAACAACTTGATCTAAATTTGACGTTAGTGTTGCTTTGGTCAGGGAGTTGGATTAGGTGATTTCTAGAGGTCCTTTCCAACCTAAATTACTCTGATTCTGTAAGAAGTCTTACCACGGAGTCTGCTGCTTCCCATAGAGTTCTGCTAAGTAATTCTTTCTAAGTATATTCTTGATTCTTTGATTGCAGGGTCAGAGAGAAGCCTTTTGTGTAGCACCCATGTCCAACATAATTTAAAATAGAAACAGTTCAGTAAGGACCATGTCCAAAGGGAACAACTTTAAGCTGCCTATGGGGTAAAGTGCTTCTACAGCCCTGCTATGATTAGTTGCAGTCTTGCTGCCATGTGTTGAGAATACAACACATGGACAAATAAATTTAAAGCATTTCAAGTCATAGTTTTCTCTGGTTTAACCCTAGTCAGTGTAGGTGAGTTCCTTCCAACTCTGAGAAAGTATGTAACGTATACTTGATTTGAAATGACTGTAATAGTTTTGTGTAAGAAAAAAGTGTATTTTTTTTTCTTTTTTTTTTTTAATATAATGGCTGAGGAAGCTCTCTAAGATCATTTGCTGATACGTTCTTTGGGCCTGATTTGACTGGAACACTTTCTCTTACTGTTTTTTGATTTAATATTCACCACTGTTAATTGTGGCATCATGTTTGGACTATCTGTGTTACCATCACTTCGTATTTCTCTGTTGTATTTGTGCTAAGGGTGACAAAATGACAACACTTCTTGTCTTGGACATCTGTGTGGAGTCCTAATGGCATCTCCAAAAATGCCCATAGATTTTGGCCTAATGACTGCAGGTTTTCTTGAGTTAGTGATGAMCAAGTAATCTATATTATATGGATCATAAACCTTATTCATTCAAGCAGTATTTCACTGAAATAGCATGAACTTTGCATATTGATGCCTATAAGGTTCAAACCAGAAAATTCAACAGTGGAGAAGAAATTTATGCTTACTTGTGGGAGAAGGAGGAATGTATCCACAGTTAAACACCCCTCCCCACAAAACACTAACGGTTTTTTGCGCATGACATTAAATGCTTTTACCAATAATTGGGTTAAATATGCTAGCTGTAATTCAGGCTGAAAAGTTGGGAATCCAGTTCAGCTTTTCAGAAAGACCATCAGAGAAAGTGTAATCTGCAGCAGCATAAGTAGATACTATCAATGCAGACGGCTGTGTTTTGTCTGTGGGCTGGATTGTGTGTGGCCTTTCTGCAGAGGTACAATGGGCTTGTAGAAAAGCTTGAATAACTGCTGTCTGCACTCCGTAGGATGCACAGACTTCAGTACCTCTTCCCTCCAGGGGCTGCCTACCTGTACCAGCCGCAGAGTGGGAGCGAAGCAATGGCACGTGGAGGAAGGCAGGCTGTTGCTTAAGAGGGTGTAGTGGAATATTGACTTCGGGGAGGAGGAATGTCATCTTGTACTCCCAGTAGGGAAGGCAAGCTGCAGCTTTGCATTCTGGCCCTTATCTTGAGCCATACTTTTGTCTTTAATATTTTTAACAATACACATTTTATAGCGCTGTAATTTGAGCTTTTCAGCTGTAAGCCAGGCTTCCAAAAGACCTGAGTGACTTGGTAGTGAGAAGATATAAGAAGTTTTGAATCCTTTTTAGTAGCTTTGTGTATTTGGATCGTACTCAGGATGTGTTTTCCAGCATTTGCCACATATAAAAGGGAAAGAAATTTTCTTTTAAATAAAAGCTGAAATACATGAGTTATAGTTGATGGAAGCTTAAGAAAAAGACCAAATACCACTAGATTCAGATGAGAAATATGGGAGAAGCTCTGTCTGTTTTAACAGGATTGTGGTATGGAAATAACCTTGTGACAGGACTGTGCCTTTTTTTCTTTTTTTTTAATACAAAGTCAGTCTGTTTGTTGTGATTGGATTTTATGAAGCCTAGTAACTGGTCAATATTGGTAAGTAGGTATCATCAATTTAGCATATTTCCTGATTTGGGAATCAAGCTGATAAGTGTTTTCAAAGTAATATTACAAATCCTAAAGGCTGGACAAGGCAGAGCACTTTGTTAGTTCAGTATTCACTGTTTTGTAGCGCCGCTGATATGTCAGAGAAATTCAGATTTGTCCTTTGTGGCTGGAGATTTCTCCACTTTGGTGAAGTCTGACTGAGACCAGGCAATTCTTCACAGAAGATGAAATGGGGCATATAGAGTTTGTTTTTATATATATATATGTGTGTGTGTGTGCGTGTATATAAATATATATATATATATATATATATGCATTTATTTATTTATTTTAAGCACACTTGACATCTTTCTCTGTTGTCCTGCTTTTCTTGTTGGGGAGGAGTGGCTTGACAGGAACAGTGCCCTTTTGGAACAAAAGGATTGGTAGAGGTCACATGACTGAATTCTTGCTGAAATTCATTTCCCTTTTAAAAAAGGAGATAGATTTTTGTTGTGTTCATAGTTCAGTTGCAAATACATTTCAGCTTTTTTCAAAGTTCTGTTAAGTAAACTAGGGGAAGTTAGTTGCATGTGTTCAGTGTTGATGCAAACATAGCTGAGCAGCCCTGAAATTCCCTTAGGTGTTCACAGGGAGTTCCTGGCACGGACTTTCCCTTGAGCTGGGATTGAGGAGATGCTTTGTTGCAATTGATAGGGGTGTTCACTGGGAACAGGAAGAAAGTGTGTCACAGAGTAATCCGTGTTCAGAGACTTCAGAAGAGCAGCATTCTGGTTTTTGATTTTCGTTTGTGGATACTGAAGATAGCACTAAGATCTTCTCTAATTTTGCCCTGAATATCATTGTTCTGGTGGTGAATGTGTCTGCCTTATTCCTTCAAAATTATACTTTGTAACTGCTCTTTCCTCTTGTTCTTCTTCCAGGATGTCAGAGTAGCTTTGGTCCATGAAAACCACTACAGTGTCAAGCTCCCTCTAACTTGCTTCCAGTTCTCAGGAGCAAAGGTACGGTTAAGGGGTAAGTTTAAATCCACTTGTAGAATTCCCTGAAAGAAATGAAGATTTTAATTAGTGCTCTCTCCTTTGCAAGGCAGTCTCTGGTACATTTCTTCCTTTAGAGCTGCTGGGCCCATGACAGCAGGCTATCAGCAATAGAGAAAGGGAAATCCAAAGGAGTGGAGTCACTTTGAAAATACAGCACAAAGTTAATGAATAGAGCACTTAAGGGAAAGTACCAATGCACACTGTATCAGGTAAGCACTTTAAAAATGAAAAGTGCCCCCCTGTTGGTTTGTTCTCCTTTTAACTGTTCTCTTTGAAAATATAATTGGAATCATAGTTAACCTATGGAGATAAAATATGTTTTTGGTAGATAAAGTTGAAATAATACACGTTTAGCAATTGGGRGTGTTGCTGGGAATACTAGATGCATGTAGAAATGAACACAAATTCCCATTTCCTTGTTTCATCCTAAGGGCAAAGTACCCTTGGTGCAAAGCCCGGGGGACCTATATACTCATTAGCAGATGGAGGGGAACATTAATCTTCTATCCACAAACCTGCCCCAGCACACAGGGCAGCGAGCATCTCTGTTGTGAGGTTTGTTAGAGATTGTGTTAAACATGATAGCATAGTTTGTAATCACAGTCCCAGCCACTGTCACTGCTCATTGGTGTGTATTCTCAGTACTCTGGGTCTCTGGATTTCACATTTTGTATCCGTGCATTAYGGAGTCTTGACAGTATTTCTGCTTCTTGAGATGTGGGCAAAAGCTTCTTCCAACTCTCTTAAACTTGCTCTAAGTTCTAAGGTACGTTAGGACATACTTAAGTGTTTTTTTGTTTTTTTTTGTTTGTTTGCTTTTGTGCATAGGGAGAAATTTAGGATTCTTCTGTATCATTCAAAGTCTTTCTCATTTGGCAGTAAGCTAGGAGACGGGCATGGTTAATGAGGTATCTGAGCAACACATTTTTATGGGAGCATAGTTTAAGGTTAGGAGTATGTCCAGTCTCCAAACTGCCTAGTGAATATTCTGTATTTGGAAACAAATGCCAGCTGGCAGTGGTTAAGGAGTGCATGCTTATTCTGCTCGTGATAGCCAAAACATGCTCCCTGCTGTGTGTTTTTGGCAGCTTTGCACTGGCAGTATGTCTCAAATGCCAGTTGCATGTCCTCTTTCTTCCTCATAAGTGTGTCCCATAAGGCATGATTTAGCCTAAATAAAAATGTGCTTCTGTTAGACTCAAAAACATATGGGAGGAAAGAGACTGCATACTTTTGAAAATCAAAGTCTTCCTGAAACACCTGTGGTATATTATTTTCACAGTAGGGGGGAAAAAAAGTGAGATGATAATGATGTCCAATTATAATCTGTGGCAAATTGGCCTTAAATTCCTGAAGATCTGGGKTTTTTTTGTTGTTTTTTTTTTGGTGACACCTATTCTTAGGCAAGCTACATTAAAAAAAATTGTATGGTTTATTTTCGTAGAGCTAGGTGCAGTTTTGGGCCTAAAGTATCCACATTTTAAGTTTATTTGAATGTGTATAACTCTGTGGTCAATGTATAAATTTAAACTTTAGGGTCTGAACCTAAGCATCACCTCTTAAATTTCTTATTTGTTGAATGGCTTTGAATGAATAAATGTCTAAAATAAGTGTTGTATTTTATTGAAAAGATATCTGATTATATATTGGCAGCCTGACTTTTACAATCAAGTATTACAAATGTGCTTAGCCAGATTACCTGAAGTAGCTGGTGAGTTGTGAAACATTGGATGCAAATTCTTAAGAATCCTAAGTAAAAGAAACCCAGTCTACGCTGCTTTTGTCATTTTTATCACCAATAACAGTGTGACAGTTTAAAAAAAAAAGGGGGGGGTAGGCAAGAGTTTTGCCATTAGACTGATAACAACAGACTTCTCAGTGCATTACCTGAACAACTGCATTCGAGGTCAAGTCAACACCAGGATACGTAACCTGTGGCTACAACCTGGGCATAGAAATACTCTTGTATTTAAGTTCCATATTAGTTTTTCTTCCATAAGATTTTGCACCTCCTTTGTTTGCAAAAGATTGTGATATTTGGCAAGATGATAATTCTCAGGCAACTGAAATGCCTTTTTCTTTTCTAAACCAATGAAATTCTTTTAAGATCTAGTAAGATATAAAAGTATAAAAATCAGTTTCTCTTCTCTCACTTACGTTCCTTTGGAAGAATATTGGCAACCTGCCAAAATCACTAGCTTCTCCAAAGCTGGGATGACACAGCTGCTAAAGCAGGGGAGAGCAGCAGTGCCACTTGGAAAATGCTAGTTTTGTGGGCACGATACTTCCCCGCTTCTGCTGAAGTCTGCCTTCAGTAGCTGCTTTAACACACCTGTTGCCCACTCTGTGTGTAATGGTGGGTAAGGGGGTAAGAAAAACCTTCATTTCCCAGGTGGGAGTAGGATAAGAAAGAAGTCCTTACCGTGACCTTCTTGAGCCCGTGAGCTTACCTCAGCAGCCTGACATTAGTGTTGCGTAGTAGTGTTATGTTTTTCTCACTGGCAAGAGRGCTCAGTTCAGCTGCTTTCCACTGCTGCTCTAAAAGGAGTGCAGGTCTTCTTGAAAGTTCTTTGTYGCATCTTTCAGCCCGATGTGTCCTGGTTATCCAAGGGCATCTGAAGTTGCACTGGGCGTCTGTGTTTAGCTAACTGTCATGGATATCTGTGCTGTATGAAGTTGTGAGAGTAAAACCTTGTTGTGATCAGTGATTGAGAAAGCACTGTTGCACATAGGCTAACTTAAAAGACTGGGATACAGCATGTCAAAAAAGCATTTTAGAAAGTAGTTAGCAAAGTTAAACACTCAGAAGTTATGAAATGTCAGATTTATGATATTTTATTGAGTTCCCATAGTTGCTACCAAAAGATAGATCTTGCAACTAGAATTTTATCATTGAGCACTTGAAGACTATCATATTTAAAAAAAAAAAAAAAAAAAAAAACCTGTCTAGCATGGTCATGATATTTATTAAGTAGCATGAAGGTATCCTTGAGTGAATACAAGGTTCAGAATGTTCACAGAAGTCAATATTGATGTAGTGTACACACACGGGGAGAAATTTTTGAACTGATTCTGTTTAAATTCCACTTTAGCTAAATATGTTTGCGTTATAGAAACTTAATGCCAATTCAGAGCTGCAATAAGTAAGCATATGTAACACAATTGATTTCAGTGAAGTTYTTCCCATTTATGCTAACACTGAATTCTACCTCTAACCTAAAAGCAAGTTCTCTAAAAGTTCTGCCAACACAGTTTTGTCTCAAAACAGCTTTGAGGTTTGCCAGCAGTGTTATTTCTTTTGCACTGTAGGAGCAGCTCTAGTTACATGTCAGAGTAATATGGTTTTATTTTTAAACTGAAAAATAAATGAAAATCTATGTAGAAATGGAAAGTTTCTTGAATGCCAGATTATGACCAATTTACTCTCATTACAACCGATAGGACCACTCTTGCATCTGTCTTTATAGTATTAGGAGGTTCACAATGTGGGGAAATAATGGGAAAAATGAGTGCAAGAAAGACACAGGAAATCTGCCAATGTCTGTGTCTTTTTAAGTGGATTATTGTGAACTACTTGCTGAGATGTGTTTTATGCAGCTATCTGATTAAATCTGACTTCTGTTGTAACCAGCCAGCCTCCATTTAAAAAGTGCTATTCTATAGAAAATGTGTACTTAAATATTCTCAATATAAACATTTTCTAATTTTGTTTAAAATTTTGGTTCCTAAGACAGTGAAGGGATTTGTCTGTCAGCCCTCTTACCTCCCCACTTTCCTTAATAGCTTCTAAAGTTTTTGTTTAGTGTAAATTAAATTTTTAAAAAGTTTGYTCCAGTGAGATATGGGTGACAACAGAATCGGAGGCTTTGGTAATGAGAAATACAATAGTCAAGAAGAGATTGGGTTTGTTCTAAGAGCATCTTCCTCAGACATTAGCTCTAGTGAAAAAGGGTCAGATGCTTTGCCTCCAGCCATCAGATCCTTTGAGGGTTTTGAGAAGTTCTGGTGATTTCAGGCAGCAGTTGACTTTCAAGTTGTGTGAAAAGGATGTAACAGGTACATTATGATCTCATCATTYCACCATAAATAGGATGCAGAAATTTGCATTATTAATCAAGAGAACTTTCTAAATGAATATCACCTAGAATCTCAACTTGATCTTGAACTGAAGTCTGCTGAGCAGTTGCAGAGATAAGTGTGATCAAGCTGAGCTTTCAAAATATGATTAGTAGTAGAGGAGACATCAGTCCCCATATAGCATTTTTGGGACCATATTCAGCCAGCTAGTATGGATTAGCAAGAAGTCCAGGAAGACCTGAGATGCTCACTAGTACTGACAGCTGAACAGTTGTTCTTGATATTCCACTGGACAGCTGCAGTCCTGCAAACCTGTGGTGTAGGGATGGCGTACTGCTTAGCACAGCTTCTGGCATGCTTGACAGTAAGCTGTTTGTAGACCAGTGCAGTTAGGGGCCATTGTACTGTTGAGACACGGAGTTTTATCAGCACTACTGGCAGTGTACCTCTTAGGGAATGCACATTCTTTGAGGCTGAAGCTGTTTGTAGGATTACAATATAGTAGTACAAATTTATGCTGGTCTGGTGAACTGCCTTTTTCAAACCTTTTCCTTCTCAGTGTCAGAGACTGTTCATCTGGGTGTTACAACCCTGTAGCCAGCTTTGTAGTCTGCAGAACAAAAGCCTTAGAATTCCCTGGCTTTTATATGAGGAACTGAATTCACCTTGGGCAATCTGCAGTTCTTTTTAGATTGGAAAATGAGCATGATGTAGTCATGTTCTGAGTAGGTATCCTATTAGGTCAGATGGCAAATTTTATGTATAGGCCTCCTGCTTTTTGTATCCACAGTGCTTTTGGTGATGGAGTTGTAGTACTTTTTCTGCTTGCATTAGTATCTAATATTTACTACTTTTATCTCAGTAAAGATGGATCTTCACCTTGTACTTGAAAACGGTTGACAGTCTTCCTCTGCATGCTTTAAGGAGGGCATGGTCTGCCCTCCTATCCCTAAGTACCTAGGTAGGGGTCTTTGTAGGAATCTCATTGGTAAATGATACAGCTTTCCATAAATTAGCTTTCTTTTTTCCTGAAGCCTGAAGTGACCTGTATCTTTAAATTTTGGAAAGAAGATGCAGATTATTTAAAGGCACAAAAAGGCAGTTAGGCGGTGAGGTCTCACTGACATCAGTAGGAATTTGGTCCATAACTCCTATTTGTATCCTTGAAACAATTTTACTTATTGAGTACGGTGGATATTTAAGGAGGTGTCAGAGAAGCTACTTTCTACCATTTGGTTCTATAATTATAAATACACTGACTTCGGTATGAGAAACATCAGACAATAAGTCTTGGTGATGGTTAAGTAATTCACTTTTAGAAGTTCAATAATTCATCTAAGAAGTGTCAGCAGCTGGCTCTTGTTAATGGTAAGCCTTTCATTTCTGTTAAATCAATTGTGAATAATAGAATCCTTCAGAGAAAAATGATGAAGTAAGCATTGATTTCCAAATTGGGTGTCTGATATTGGAGCATTAATAAAATCTAGAGCAAGCAGGCAACTAGTAGCTAATACACTCTGATCACCTAAGTAGTAATCAGGGAAAATCAATGATTTTTGTGTATGGTGATAGATCTTTTAACATTTCACCTGCCTCCATTCATCATTGTGTCTATAATTTCATTTTTATAATTGTTTTGATTTTTTTGTTTTGTTTTATGGTATGCATTGAATCAAGCATTTACTGTCAAGCTCTTGTGAAACAGAAGTGCCTTTGCCCTACTCTCTACAATTTACTAGCTGTCTGTCTGACTGTTTTAGGGCTTTCTGTAGTGATGGTCAAAGTAAGGTCTGTGTATTTCCAAAAGAAGTTAAATCTTCTTAGAGAGATTCCCAGTAGAGTTCATGGAGTCATTTATTACCATCTTTTTTTAAGCTGTGGGGAGCTGTGTTTCTTACTTGTATGTGTTTATATTCAGTTTCACAGGGGTGATATAAACATCTCCAGTTACGATGGCAAAGCTCTATCAAAGCAAAAGGGTTGTAGAGAATGTCTTCAGAACAGTTAGACTCTTGGCATGAGTTCCTCCGCAAAATCTTCTTGGGACTGCTCCCCAGCTAGTGCCTGCTGGCTGAGATGTGCCTTGCTCCAGGCTGCATTGTTGTGTTGCAGAGGGCCACAGCTGTCCAGGTGTGTCAGAGGAGGAGAGAAATGCTGGTGTGGCTGGATTATGACTTTTGGTGCCTTTAATGCAAAGGACAAACGTTCTGGTAGCAGAAGCATTAGTGAGTGACCTGAGTAGAGAGCGGATGAGTTCAGAGTAGCACATCCCACCAAGGCCATGGGTTTTTGTCCATGGGATACCTGTATGACTTCTGCTCTCAACCTCAGATTCAGTGAGTGTTTGTAATGCCTTATGGAGATTTCAGGATTTTTTYCCCCCCCCTCTATTTCAAGGCTAGGTTCAGTATCTTTGTTAGAACTGTTAGATACTGGCTTTTTTCTGTCCAGTATTGTGCTTAGAAATTATCCAATTTTGTTTAAAGCTATACAGAATCTGTATGGAAAATGACACCCAGTCAGATGTAGTACCTGTTGAAGTCAATGGGAGTTTAGGAAGAAACTGGACCAGGATTTGGCCCATAAAGCATAGCAAGAAAATTTAACAGTTATAATAAAACTCTTAAGGCAAATAAAATGTTCCAGCAGGTGTTCATAAATGTGCTTTATGCTCATAGACTCTGTTAAATGTTAATACTAAGGTCCTGCAGAAGCTGCACATAAGAACTCTATGAAGGAAGCAAATGTCTGTTAAATGTGCTGTGCAATATTGTAGCAAAGGTGGGTGGCAGTGCAATGCCACACTGCCTATTAGACTGAAATATGAAAGCTATTAGAGATTCTGCTGAATTTTCATTTTGTGAAGGAGTAGTTTTCAAGAGAGAACATATCATATAAAAAAGCCATGTGTTGTGCAAAACTAGAAGCATCTTTGTCAGTGTATGCAGTTTTCATGGATGTATACAAAACATACTAGGGACATCTGCTAACATCCTGTATTAACAATATATTTAAAATAAGACAGTGCTTGGAAGGAAAATGATAGATGGAAAGCAGCTATATTTTCTGTATATTTCATTTTCCCTGAATTAGTTTTTTTTCATGCCTTAGACTAACCCACAGGCAGAAGTCCTAGCATAACCCTAAACAKGTTTTGAGGATAATAGGTGTTGGCAGATTTTTAGATTTAGGTCTGTCTTATGCGAGCTCTTAATATCTGTTCCATCCATCACTTCACCATCAAAGCACTTTTCAGATAAATTAGATTAGCATGGTGAGGTCCATTTTCGATTTCCAGGAGGTTTCTGCTCTTGCTTCTTCCTGTGTTCCTGGGAAGCATTAGTTTGCCTTTTCAGCAGGTTTTTGCAGCATGCCCTGAAAGGTGGTGGGTTTTACTGCCTTGGTTTCCTCTAGCAGTTCATTTCACTAGGATTTAGCTCAAACTCATGGGACAAAAAGCATCTGTGTGTACTAGGGTCAGTTCCTAAAATGACACCGTGAATGCAGCAGTCTGTTAGAATGGGTTTTGTTGGTGTTTGGTTAATTAATGGACTGTGCTGTTCTCTCATCAGTGCTTGTCCATTGTGTTGCAGGATGAAAGCAACCACATATGACAAACGTACTGTCTTTCTCAGCTAACTTCTTAATTTTCTGTGCTAAAAGCAAACACATTAGGTGGTTGGTTTTGTTTGGAAAACCCTAAAACTGCTGTGTGCTGGAAGGTCTTTCACATGACTTTTAGATATATAAAGTTACAAAAATTTCAGCTGCCTTTGTATCATTTACTGTTATTAAAATGTCCACCTAATATCTGAAAGACTTTTCCACTGTTGCTTCAGTCTTGTTCTCAAGTTGCTGTTCCCAGCAGTGGTGGCTCTAACATTTTTTAGCTGGTGGGGGTCTCAGAAAATCTGCTTTGTTTCACCTTGTTGTAAAAAGGAGGATTGAAGCATACACTTGCACAATAAATTCTCACCACTTGCAGTTTCACAAATGAAATCACAGAACTACCCGGCTGGTGGGACCTTCTAACTTTCCAGTCTGTAGCAGTGCTGGACTCATGTGCTTATGAATTTTCAGAGGCAAGGCTGAGCATCAGTGTCAGCTAGCAGAACAGGAGCTACAATGTGTAGTAGACTATTTTCTTGTGATTCTTCCAGGACAAGGAAGGCGGGGGGGGCGGGCAGGGAGGGAAAGGGAGAGAGACTAGGAACTGCTTTTAATCAAGTGGAAGATATGGCAGTGCTTCTCTTGTAAGTTGTGGCACTTCTAAAATAGTGACATTCATGCATAACTTTTAATCCTTGTGATACATTACAAATGCATTGTGTGAGAATTAAATGTTAATTGAAGCAATTATTTTATGAGTGGACTATTTATATAGTAAAGTTATTTGAAGTAATGGGCCATGAATACATTTTGTTTATTAACTTCACCAGTGCTCATTCTTCTATATCTTTTCTATCACGGAGCTGTAGTTTTGAAATGGAGAGCTGTCCAGTGACATTAAGAGCTGGAACATATTAGACATGTTACTTATTAGTAATGTATTTTGCTGATTTAAAGCTATGTAACAGCGTACTTCCAAAACCTTTGGAAGATTGAGCTTTCAGGTGATCTTCCATCTGAGCAGAAAAGAAGAATACAGAAGAAAAGGATATGTTTTTCCTTTGTTTAAAACTTGGTTGATTCAGGCACATAAATGGTCCCCATATTAAAGACGGGAAACTGAGGTAAAGAAAATTATTTACTTTGACTGGGGTTATGGAAGGAAGTCTGGCAGACAAGGAAATTAAATTGAGATCCCCTAAGTGTCAGGCTAGCTCCATAACTACTAGAATATCCTTCCTTTCTTTTTGAAAATGTCTATGTCAGAAATGTACAGTGAAGTTTGTATTTTGTAGAGTTTCCAAAGAACTGCTTTGTGGCCCTGAGGGTGTGAATTCCCACAATTTGTATAAATTCATCACCCTTTGAAGCTGAGGGTACTGTATCTGTTATTAAATCTGGAAAAGAGACAGTGTCAAGCCAACATACTTGTAATAATGTTTTGGATTTCCTTCTTTAATTGTTTAATGGAATTAATATGAATGTTTTAGCTATGAAGTTGGACAGCTGCAGCAGGATGTGATTTAACTGGCTCTTCTCCTTTCAACGCATTCTGGCAAACTTTACAATATGAAATGTTTTATAAAAGTCCCATTTATCTGTCATGTAATTTTCCCTCACTTCCTCCATTTCCAGTTATTTACCCATTGTTTTTTAAAAAGGCCAAGTTTAAATTGCTCCTCAGTTCTTGGCTACAATAAAATGCAATGAAAGGCAAAATCTTGCATGCCTTCTTTCCTCTCATCAAAGTTGAAGGGACTTTTGCATGAGCAATGGCTACTGTGTATTGCCCATCTGATGAACTGCAGAACTAAGTGATGCACAGTGTAGTTACAGGTATACTACCCTTCTGTTGAAGTATGTTGGATCTTGTTCATTGTCATGGTTTCTTATATGCTCTGAGAGACGATTTTTGCACTTCCAATCTTTTCCTTGCAGTGTCCAAACTCCTTTGCAAATACCTGAGTAAGAAAAACATTAGAAAGTTGCCTATTCATCCATGCTGAACTCTCATTTTCTAGTAAAACTGATTTTTCTGGCCTGCTATGTGCTTATAATATTTGGTAAGCATTTATGCTTCTTTGGTGCATAATAGTGCATTTAGGTTCTGGACTTGTAGGCATTGCCAAATGAATACAGCAACTGCTTTAGGGTAGGGTGATTTTATTTATATAATAATTGCATGTTAATAAGCAGTAATAAGCAGAATTATATAGAGAATAGTACAAGACAGTTTAAAGGAGTTTAAATACTGTTGGGTTAACGTGGGTTTTATGGCASTCTGACACTCACCACAGTATGCAGTTTTATGCAATCCTAGGTATACCTGTTCAGAGAGCAGTGATCATAKTGAAGTCCTGGTGAAATCGGTTGCTGCATAGGACAGCTGCACTGTGCTAAGCCTTAAATTCTGCCTGTAGAACTGGGGCAGGGTTGGGCACCCTAGTAAATTATGAAATTTATTTTCAATCTTCTTATAAGATGCTATTTTCTACTCGTTTTGAAGTAGAGTATGGTGTTGAGAGTTGCTTACTTGAGAAGGCTTAAAGGGCTTTTGCAGGCCAGCAGCTAGAGTCTAGACACAGCTGACCTTAGCAAGAAAAGAAATGTGATAAGTAATCGCTTAAAAAAAGTCTTGAATGAAGTGAAGTTTAATTTATTCTAGATGATTAAAAAAGTCAGCTTTTTACCATTTTAAAAGAAGAATACCTAATAAACTCATCTTTAAAGATAAAAGCTATCAAGCACAAAACCATATTACACCACAGATACCAATTACTGTAGTTTCTTAATGTGCTTGTGTTTTTTGTTTTTACATTTATTAAATATTTAGAGGTTGAGCTGTAGATATTTTTAATCAAAATCAGAATTTTCTCCCCAAATGGGTGATTACATCATTTGCACATTTATATTGTAGGACACTTTAACGATATAAGCATTTTTTCATTTAGACAGCAACCATAATAAATTGAAATAAAATTCAGCCTTGATTGATRTTCTATGTGTCATGTACAGGGCAAGTCCCATCTATTAAATGTGGTTTGCCAAGGCAGCAATATTAGTAGCATTTGAATGTTTTTCTTATTAAGGAGAAAAATGGTCAGCAACGTCAATACCGTCTGCTCCAAAGACCATGGTAAATGGAAACTGCCTGCAGCACATTTGAATTCCTCACTGTATTTGGGATGAAGGTACGATGCAGGCAGTGAGATATTTCCCCCCACACACCCCCCGTTTTGAAAATTAGGATAGACTATTAAAGTTCTTAGGATGAAAGAGAGAGGCTGATTACAACATAATGGAGTGTACCATATTCATCTCTTTGAAATATGACCTCACTCGGCCTTTTCCATTTTACAATCGATTCTCTCATTCCCTTAATGAACCTGTGCGTTCATGAGTCTTCCTTGGAAGTATGCACATGAAGTATTACAGTAGCAAAGAGTAATTGTCTGACAAGCAAGTGCAAGTAAAGTGTCTCTCTTGTAGTCTTGTTCAATAACATTATGGACCGTTAATGCATCACATCAGGTACCGTGTTGTTTTGTTAAAAAATTATGGTATGATATTTTTGTTATGTTGTTTGTGTTTTTTTCTAAAATAGTAGCTTTTGAAAATTTAATATTATCTTGCTTTGTTTCTTTACAAAAGTGTACATGTGTGTAAGAGATGAGCTATCAGAAAGGTACTCTTACAAAGTCGATGCTCTCCTATCTATTACTGAAGAGAATGTAGAAAATTACTGGAGGTACCATGATTTGGAAGATGTTATTTTTAAAGGATCAGCTAAATACCTAACGTTTGACTTTTATATCTATTCACTCTTTTGTCTRTAGATTAGGTAGGTGTAATGAGATAATACAGTTAATTATTATGTTGTATGGTTTTTATATGTATGTTTGTGTATTTTGTTAGTTTTTTATATGCATTTATTTTATGTATATAAAAATATAATGAACTAAATAAAATATGCTTATGTAGTTATATACCATAGTGTACATACACACATATTTATATTAAAAAATTATATATAAATATAAATAAAAATACCCTGCCTGTTGGCTTTTCCAACTCACTACAAAATACTAAGCTTCCCACTAGGTGATACTCGCAAATACAAACTCATATGGATCATACCCAGGATCACTATACAAGCACAAAGCTCACTGCATTAATGTATGTAAAAGAGACCTCCTGGAGATTAAAATCTTAAGAGCAGGACACGCTGGACAAACTCCCTCTTGCCCCAAACTTGCCCTAGTCACAGAACTGCAAAAAATATTGTGAACTTATTGGAAACTGCCCAGGAGAGTCAGCAAAAACTTATGAAAAGACATTGAGACTAAACCACAGGCAAAATAAACCAAACAGAAAATTTGCAGAAGTTTGAAAGCCTTTAGAATGACAATTTCATTGAAATTCTGAGCATTTGATGTATCACCACCAGCACTGATCTGATAAAAATGACCATGAAATAAAGATTGAGCTCAGAGAGAATCAACAATCCTGTCTGTTATGTCAAAAAGATAATTCATCATGTCAGAAAGTAGTGTTTCCTTTCGATTAGGCCAAAGCCAGTGTCCTAAAGTGTGAAAATTGCCTTGGGAACAGCAGACCTGTTCTGGTCATGAACTGTTGCTCATGACCAAAGAGAACTAAGTAAAAGGTTCATTTTAGAAAACTTTCTCATGATAAATATAAAAATGAAGTTTTGGATCACATTAGATGTTTTAACAATTGTTTATTACTTTGGAAGAAAAAAAGGTCTTTGCAAATCTTTTTTAGCAAAATTAGTTATGGGTTAGGTTTTTTTTTTTTTTTTGTTAAAACAGACACTCTCCTTTTTAAAGCGTATCTTTCACTTTTCATAAAATTTTTGTTCCAGATTGGCATCATCTAAGTTACTTGTTGCAAACGTCCTTAGATACTCTTTCAATTTGCGCTTCTGTAGTCCAATAGAGCAGGTTAAGAGGGACTTTATTAATTTTTAGCAGTTTTGGATTAGCATAACTGATTCCATACAGGTGGAATCAGTCCTTTCTTTTTTTAATAGAAAACTTATTTTCCCCCCCACCCCCACCTACACACACAGTTGTATGTTTGTTTGTTGTTTCCTTTTTGCTTGTTTGTTACAGAAAAGGAACTCACAGTACGCTGGTGAGAGGTTTTCATTATGGTTAGGTTCACCTGCAGCATTAGCATTCAGCTAAAAACTGATTGGTGGGGGAGAAGGAGGAACTGGTTTTTTAGATGTGAAAAAGGAAACCCATGCTAGCAAATCACRCTATTTGGGAAATTGTGGCCAGCATGGTTGAAATTCAATCCATTTAATCCATCCAGTTTATTGTCAGTTTTTTTTCCTGTGGTTGGCATTGCTCATACTGAAATGAGACTTCTTACAAAGAGGTTGGTCATACAAAACACGGCTTTACTTTGAGGTTGCCCAAGAAGCCTCTGTCATTGATTCCGTGCCAGAGAAAACCTCCTTTGGTACATTGACATTTGTATCTGCTTCAGGACATAAATTCTCCTTGTGATCTTTCTGTAATGTTTCGGTATCTTCATTCTCTCATCGTTTATGTAGCATACGCATTCTCCTCTCTTCAGCTAGTGCTCTGCATCTCCCATGTATGAAATGACTGAAGTCCCATTCAGAAAGTACATATTCAGTGAGGCTACTTATGTATGTACTTGATGATTAGACCAAAGCCTCAACTGATGTCAGTGGGATTGAATGCACATTTATTTGAGACCTTCCATGAATAGGAATGGATTCATGTTGAAATGCCTTTGAGTAGTGAGAAATGAAATGGTCTGTTCAATACCACATTGTACACTTTTCAGAGGACTTTGGGGATAATTTTTTAACCTGTGTTAGTGATGAAGAAAAGTGAACTGCTTGCTTGTTTGCATCTGATCAGAACCATATTATAGTAGATCTTCACAAAACAGTGGCTATAAAGAATCAGGATCTTTGTCCTGAACAACTACAGACCTATATGACTGGAGAGCTTGCTGGGAGGGCAGCATGAAAGCCTGATCCAGAGTCTGTTGAGTTACAGCGATTTGTTATCTAGTGTTGTTTAAGCAGACTAATGCAGGCATTTGGTTAAGGTCCATCTTTCACAAGATTCTCATGTATTTAATGATTCACGCTTCATACCAGTAGATTTAGGAGATAGAAACAGGAGTACAGGAAGTAGATACAAGAGAAAAACTATCATTTTCTACAAAAAGATTTAATGACCATATTCAARAGTAAAATGCACAAAGGCTTCCTTATTATCAAAAATCTATTCAGCATCTTCTCACTCTTTCTAACCACAGCCATTTGAAAATATGGCTTTTTGGCCTCAATTTTTTTTTTTAAGTCAAGATTAAATTAAAAGGTAATACTTATTATTTGTTTTCTGATTTTTGAGCTTATAAGGTTCATGCATTTTCCGGTTCTTCGCTCTGAGAAACTTCCTTTAATTTTTAAATAAAAGTTAAGATGCTTATGTAGCAGCAGTATTGACAAAAACTGTAGACTACTAAATTGGCAGTGAGTTGGCAATTCATTAAATGAAGTATGAAGGAACAATTTACAGTCGTAAGATGGTAGTCCAGTGAAGAAAGGAAGCTACGTGCTTGCAGTCATCTCAGTTTTACATGCAGCATTTACCATATTGATCCACCACAGAAAAGAAATAATTTATCATTCTCTTCTAAAATTTTCAATTCAAAATTGCTACTCTGGAGCATTTTATGATGACATGGTCTACATCTTAAGTTATTGGGCTACTTTGCTTTCCCAGTTTCAGTAATGATTGTAGGTTATTACCTGCTATTGTTCCAATACTTTAAAGCTTATGCTGATAATAAAGATAAGGGAGGTAAAATATTTTCCCTCCTTCCTAGATATATTCAGATGCTGTGTTTATAGCTGTGGCGATCAATGCTGTTTTCGCTTTAGAAAGCTGTTTCTTAAGATAGAAATGACCATCTGATACTGCGCTTTTAGAAAAAAGATTCCCATAGGAGTATTTCCGAATCATTGATTCTGATGATTTTAGATGGAGACATGAAGCTGAAGTAAACAAGGACGAACGGTTTTTAAAAACATGGAAGAAATTCAAAACGAAAAAAAGCATTGAGAATGAAATATAAATGTAGTTCTCAGTGCTAGAAAATCACATCTGACCCATTGGAGCAATTTCTTACTGAAGGCTAACTGCATCCCAGTGTACCAAAGAACTTTCTAAAATCACAGAAATGGAAGTGCTTTTTTTATACATTTTAGGTACATTTGTGAGCTGACATTTAAATAGATATAGCTTTTGAGGGATGCATGTGAGCTCTTAGAAACATTGCTGTTTGCAGGCTTTTGAGGTTATATGAGTGCCTTTTGGGACAAATGCTTTTTCAACAGTGGAAGTGAATTTCGTTGGTATACAATATTTCAGACTGGCTTATTGCCCCACTTCTGCATTGTCCCACTAAGGACTGAGAAGGAAGAAAATATATCAGTTGTCGGTAGCAGCAGCCAGACAGGCTTAGTGAAATATTTGAGAATTTGATGATTCCCATCAAGGCGTAGTCTCTCTGTTTCCTTTCTGGGTGTCATTGCTGCCTATTATGATGTTCCACTGTATTCTGTATAAAGGCTGTTGCAGTAGAAAGTACCTTGTTGTATCACAGGGTGTCTGTGGCCCTTTTCTCCCTTTAGGGTAGAAGTTTCCTAGGAAGAAGTGGCAAAGAAAGGAAAACAAGTTGACAGACTATAATAGGTTTTGTCTTGTTGTGGATATCTGTASAGCTGAGTCCCATGAAGAAGATAAAACAAGCTAAAACTAAAACAGATTATTCTTTTGTGTTAGAAGGAATTAATACATATACTTTTTCTTGGACTTTCTAAAAGTTCTCATCCCCAAATGATACCCTGTAAGAAACATCTAAATTATTAAATAGAGAGGCATGWGGCAAACTTACTGGAACTGTTCCTTCTGCAGGAGTTGCATAATGTAATTGCAGTTATACAATCCTCAAAGGTGAGCGACATGCTCAGAGATGCAGGCTRTAGTTTGTATGGCAAATGCTGTTCCCCACAGACTAGATCTCTCCAGTGTCATCTCCTAAACTTCCTCTCTTTCTTATGCTTAATATTCCTACTTAGATGTGCTTTACCTCCTTCCATCTTGGAGGAGCCAAACTCCGTGACTTCCAGTGGGTCRTCTGTCTTGTGCTGGAAAGATTACGGAGCCCTCTGTATCACAGGGGGAGGTACCAGCACCAGTTAGTCTTTCTGTGGGTTCATTACATCCCTCTTCTAGATTAGAACTGGCTACAGAATAGGAAGCCTAAAAAGAAGCCAGTGCATTGGCAACTTGGAGATCAAAGAAAATTAATTGGAAGATGTATGAATGTGAGTAATAGGGTGAAGGTTGTTAATTTATTGTTTAACAACAATCAAAAAAAGTGAATAAAGAGATGGTAGAATTTGTGGGTGACAATGAACTGGAGAAAGGCTGACAAGCTAGGATCTAATAAAGCTCAGCGATTAGGCACTGTGGTGGCAGATGCAAATTGTAGCTTACAAATGTAAGTAAAGATCTTAAGAGTCCATAATTTGACCTAATTGTGTTGCTGAATATTAGATTAACTGCATTTGCTGCAGAAAAAGCCAGCAAGTTAGGCTTTTTTTTTCTCTCTCAAAAAACAAACAAACAAACAAAAACAACAACAACAAAAACCCAAACAGGTCACTAACACAATAGAATTGCAGAAGATCCTCATGCATAATTACCACTGTTTTACATCATACTGCTTTATAGCAGGAATGGAACATTTTGTTCTGCATCACTCGGGGAAAATGCAATAAAATTAGAGAAGGACTACATAATGATCAGAAATGATTAGTGACATTGGAAAGACTTCCTTATGACGAGGTACTGAAAGAATTAGAACAAGCTTAGATTAGAGGATGAAGAGTCAGTGGGGTGTGTGTATAAATAAATCATGTGCTTTAACTTACAGCAAGAACAAAGAACTACATTGAAAGGCAATAAATGGAGATAACTGATTGACAGAGTGTTTTTTTTTTTATATGATACTTGATCAACTTTGGGAACTTGTGGTAAAATAGATGTCTCAGTCTAAATGGATAAATTCAAAAAGAAGAATAGACATTTACATGAAGGATTCGAACTTGCACAGTAGCATAAGTTAGGATTAAAAAACAAACGCTGATATTTCAAGGCATAGTGATAGAAAAAAACATTTACTATGGGCAGACAGTAAAAAATTATACATTGCAATATACTTTTCTTCTCTGTGGTACTAGTTACTGTTAGGACCAGAGATTTGATTAGATGGATTGCAGATCTTGTTAATCTGATACATCCATTTTGGTCGCTGATTTTTCTAAGAGTCTTACATTTTTATGCCTCTCCAGTGCAACAGAAAGTATGTGATTCTTCTGTGAATACTGAAGTTTCAAGCTTCTAATAATTCAAAAAGGGAAGAAATGGCAAAAATAAAGGCAATTTTGGTTTTTGAGAGTTTATTCACAGGAGGAGTTATTTCTGATTAAAGGAAGTCTTTGATAAATATCTAGTGATGCATGTTTATTTAACAGAGTATTCAGGGAAATATCCTCAAGAAAAGCAGGTTTCGAGTCATACCGAATAGTACATTTGATGGAACATGTATGTGAATGTATTCACGTATCAGCTGAGTCTGGATTTTTCTTCCCACAAAAGACACCAATTTGGAGGAGCCTTAAATTCTGGACTGTGCTGTAGCTTGTGTGTTCTTCTGAAACAAAGTAAATGTGCAGAACTTATTCAAGTCTGCTAGCTATTATGAATATATATGCTTCTCCCAGGGCAATGAGCACAAGCAGCTACTGCCCATTCATAAATATCCTTATTCTACCTATATGTAATGGRACTCAAAAGACATCCATGTTCTCATGGCTAGAATTGCATTTGCAGTGAAACTACCTATACTGTTAATTACATTTGCTTTTGTTAGGATTTCTTCTGGGTAATAGGCATTTCAGCCACAACTCCCTTTATTTGGAAAATGCAGTCCTCATACAGGAGAATTTGATTTTTCATGATAAAAAGCAATGGAGTCTCAAGTGATTATGTTAAAATTGATCTGGAAATTTGTTTAGGAAGAAGGTCGAGGTGAATGTTCTTCCTTCATTTAATGTTCCCCGGTATTCCTTTATAGCTTTTCATCAATGTGGGGAGATTGTAGGGATTTTTGTATGCTGGAGGATCTTACGTTTATATACGCTGAAACCGATTGGTGTGCAGCATGCCTTCTTTAAACACACACACACACCATTTTCATCTTGAAAATAAGTGGAAATTAGGTGGTGTGTAATTCTTCTACTTACTCAGTGGAAGGGCTGGGTTTTTAACTCGTGTGTATAAAATCGAAGTATGACTCCAGTTGTAAAAATCTGTTTCCTGTCCATGTGTTCATAAATAAATACAGAATGTGATTTACTGCCCAGATTATTTGGCTAGACTTAGACCCTARGGTTGATTGGCTTCAGCAGCATGCTTTGTGAAGTTACATCCTTTAGATGCATTGGATTCCTTTTAACTTTTAACCATGTCGGGTGTTTTTCCCCTCAGAAAGTGGCCACGGGTGGAAAGCTGTGTAAAAACTGAAGGATGCTATCACAGGAGATTATGGGGAAAGCTCTCCTGTGTGCATGTGTAACTTCTTCTGGCGTTAAGGGAAACTATGTGCTCACACTGAGGATAGAATAGAGCCTTTTGTTAATATCAAAGAGCYAATCAAAGGAGGGTTTTTTTAATATAGAAAGCCTCCTGCTGCTTCCAAAGAAGTTTCCCTTTGCAAAGCACAATGATAAATAATCTTACTTCTTCGGTCATTGTATTACCAACGAGTATTGTTTGTACCATTGCATTCATTGAGACTTCTGAAATTCAGCTCTGTTTGATTAGATGGGCTAGTAAAAGTGAAAAAGGCAGTGTGCTGTGCTGACTCTGACAGACTTAAGCCTCAGATGTTTTAGTTGGATAGTTTTCCACTGTATCTCACTGATGACCAGCCCCTCCAGCTGTGAAGCAGGAAGAGGAGCAAGGGATGTGCTTCAGAGGCAGTGTAAATATAGTGGGGAGGTTATTTGTCAGATCTTCTGGTGAGTGCAGTAACTCCTATCTTGTCTTACAGAGTACATGTAAGGATTAAAATTTCTTTTGCCTACTGTGCATTCACTGAAAGCGCTGTAGCATATCTGTGAGATTCTGTTTTGTCTCTTAATTGTAATAAGCTATTTTGTACAAAATTGTAAAACATGCTCAAGTTATTGACTGCTTTTTGAAACTACTGCTTTTATAAATAGAAATTGATTTAAAATAACTGTTTTTAATTGGCATACAACATTATTTTAAGGAAACTCAGGAACATAGCTGAGGATTTCCCCTTCAACAACTCTACATTTTTCTTAAAGATAAAATCTTTTTGGGTGGCTGGGATTCATGTCTTTTTTTTCTGGTTTTTTTCCCTTTTATTTTTTTTCTGAGGAAATTTCAGTGAAAGACACTGTAATTACTTATGCTATATTGTGAAAGAATCAGATATATTATGCCAGAAACAGGAACTGCCTGATGAAGTGGAAAAAAGTGAAATTGTAACAATGATGTTACAGTAGGAATATAGATCCTATTCCAAAGCATTTACACATGAAATTAATTTTAAGCTCAAGTGTTCTTCATTGGTTTTAACAGAACTAATCAAGGACTTAGCTAAGCCTGCATTTAAGTGCTCTGCTGGTTGTGGCCGTAGTAAAGTAATTTTTGTATAATAGAAGAAATTCTATAAATTTAAAAAGTCAGTCTCCTTAACAGAACTTCTTTGACTGCAGAAGAACACATGAGGGAGGAACTGGAGCAAAGAGCTTATCTGAACATGAAATGGTGATCGTGTGAGGTGGGTACTTTAGTATTGGGTCACAGTCACCGTCTGGTCTTGTATTATGGCACTACAATGGCACAGTCATACGGCTGTGCTCTCTTGTCCGTGGCTTCCAACATAGAGGCAGAGCTAAGGCAAAATACAGTACAGCTTTCTGACAGGACAAGATGTAGCAGAACCTCCTGAGACTGGAAGTCTCACTAGGGAAGGCTTTAGAAACTCATAGGTTAGGCAGGTGAACCGTGAGACTCCCCAAAAGTGGGAAGAACGGGATGAGAATAAAAGAAATTGGTGTTCCCCAGCAGTTTTTATATTTCCTCCACAAATCTGTCRACTCAGTACTGCATAAATTCTTTTAGGGAAGGTGGTGTCATTTGTGCTCATAAAACATGGAGAAGTGCATAATTTAGTCTGTGTGCTTTCAGGAAGCGTTTGTGAGCTCTAGAAAAGGACTGAATTGCTTGTGGAACCAAACTGTAGTGTAAGGAGAGTCTGAATGATCATGTATGCATACACTGTGCTGCCTCACTTCATCTCCTAGATTACATTACCTCTGTAACATACTGTTTGTGCTTTCCTTACTTTTTGCATGTGCTGTCAGGGTAGGTAATGAGAAAGTGCAAGGTGATTTGAAGTGTTTAGGCTATAGCTGACATTTCAGGAGCCCCNTTTTTTTTTTTTTTTGTGCTGCATGTTATTTTACTGCCATTACTTCTCCAAGACATGCTTCCATTCACTGGAAACTTTGGGTTGCATTAAGTGTGCACAGATTTTTCTGCTTATTATTAATAACTTTGCAAAAAGTCATTTGGCTTGGACCTGCAAAACCATGCAGATTTTTTATGCATGTTTTCGGCTGGCTTTACTTTCTTGTTCTGATATCTGAAGTCATTAGTGTAAAATAAGATTTGTAGGGTTTTGTAATACTGTAGGTATGAAAAACATTTCTGTACAGATGATTCAAAATGATTTTCAGTAACAAAGAATGCCCCAAATTTTAGCATTAATTTTTGTCATTGAAAAATACCTTTTTGTTGTTGCTGTTACAAATATTAAAATTAATTTTTTATTACATTGACAGGTATCTTTGATCATAATCCATGTTTTTTTGATAAATTTAACATTTTTTTTCTTTGAGACAGTTTGTGCTTCTCTAAATGGAATGAGTTTGTGTAATAATTTATATGATCTGAGTAGTGACCTTGTACATTCTGAAATATCACAGTATCACAGCTAATTAAATAACAGTTGTCGTGTGGGCTGGTCCATGCCATAACGCCTTGAGATTTGCAGGTCAAATACGCGAATGCTCTTTAGCTGAGGGATAATGATGAATAAGAGGAACTGGGAGGCTGTTAAGATTGGAAGAAGCAACCAAATGGAATTGAACAAGCTGCTTTAGCTTTTAGTGCTATATCTGAAAACATATATTTAATTTTATGTATTTATCTTAAATTACTTATGGCATCAACATCCATGGTGCTGGTAGTTCTGGCCTTCTGCAGATTTCAGAGAGAAACCTGAAAAAATACCGCTTCCTTGTCATGTTTTAGGAAAAGGAACTAAGAGAGCCATTGACTCTCTGCATCCTGAATGCCCTTCTCTGAGTACTTTATTCATCCATACGTGTGTGTGTGTGTATGTGTACACACACACACACACACACACACACATACATATATATACACACACATACAGAGGACTGATTCTCTCATTTATATTAAAGGAGTTTTGTTCTACCCTTGACATCTTGACAGCATAAAGGTGTTAAAGATCCCTTTTTCTTACTGCAGTGGTGTAAAGTAACCTTATTAATACAAGTAAAAACTTGGCTCTAAGATTTTAGGTTGTAATCTCCTTTGTGTTTAAAAGTCCTTGCATCTTTTTTCATTCTTGGTCTCTATTAAAGAACAATTTAACTGTGAGAAGGATGCACATCATTCATTTACTCCGAGGCTAATGTCACCATTTCCCTGCAAAAATGTCATTTGTGTCACTGCATATTGTGCTCTTAAATAACATTTAATTCTGTGACCTCAGTTCGACATGCCTTCCCAATTGTCCATTAACTCTCATCTTCAAGCAGAGGCAATCTTTGCAGCATGGAAACTAGAAAGAACGCCTGATAGAACTGAAATGAGTTTCAAAATTATGATACCTTGTATGTATGGCTCTTGCAGTACCATTCATTCCTTGTAATAATGCTAATTAATGTCATGCAATCTAAGAGGTTAAAGTCAGGAATGGAAAAGGGGAGAGGGGGAAGGCTGAGGAGAAAGGAAGAGCAAATCTTTCCGACATGTGCAGATCAGAAAAATGCAAGGCTGAAAATACTGGGTCAGGTTGTATCACCTTACTGAAGAAATGAGAGCAGCTGTGTCATAATTAAGTGCAAATATGAACATCTTAGGTCTGTTTTGTTTCTTGTTGCAGCACACCAGTGTCCATCTTTAGTTGTTGTATAGCACTTAGATAAAACATGATAGTCATTTTAAAAAAAATTGATTTATCTAGACAAGCTAAAACATAATTTCTTAACACATTTCTTCCACCTATGAAATTTGTGAGAGATGGAGATCAGACAGAGCTTTCAACAGCTAACAAGTTGCAAGGAGGATTTGAATAAAATAARCGAGTAACTGGAATACTACTAAAAGAGTAAGAAAAGTCCCTCATACTTTATTGTTGTAAGGAATAAAACTCTTCACATCGCACAGATTTTTTTCTTATCTCTAGCTGGCTTATTTCTCTCTTTTTTTTTCCAGTCATTATGATGTCCTTCCTTATGTGCCTGTCGTGAAACTCGCTGATGGTGGCATTGCGAGCCGGTGGTCTCACTGCAGCTACCAGCTCAGTCCAAATGATTCCTCCCTCTGTAATCTTCCTTCCCACTCGCTGGAGGCCTCAGAGTGGTTTTCTTGGATGTTTGTGAAACGTAATGGTTAAGTGTTTCTTCAATACCTGTTAACACTTTTAATTCCTTTTCACAGCTGTCAGTTTTCCAGCTTTGTGAAGCTCTTACTGTAGGCAAATGTTGCACGTTGGGGCTCGCTCTAAGATTCAAAATAAATTTTGTGTCACCATACTGCTGTTCACACATTTGGAACCCATTTTACTCTACGGGGCGTTTAAGGATGAATACACCTAACAATAAAAGGTGCAGAGCATTTAAAGGGCCAGATTTAGAGCTGGGCTGAGCAGTGCTGCTTACTGAAGACAGTTTTACCTGTTCATGCCAACTCAACATTTGGGCCATATTCCCAGATTTCTTAATATCTGTTACACCTACTGTTAATTTCTTTATGACTAAAATCTTTAGCAACTTAGCACTGCTTGCTCTTAAAAGAGCCAAATACCAATTCTGTTTGGTTATTTTATCTGGTTTGCTTAGCAGATTCTTAGCCATAGGATGCAGGATTTTGTTTACATAAAATAAATTTGTTAGCTTTTTATTCCTAAGGTTGTTTTTAAGAAAGGGTTTCACTGAACAGATTTGAGTTTACTAACAACTGCTTTGAGGAAGGTATAGCTGGTTCTATATTTCAATGGTAGTTCTGAAACCTAATGACAATCAGATAATTTTGGAGCACAGTAGTTTCCTGTAGGTTTGTGCAACTGATTAATTAACAGTTCATTAATAAATAACAGGTACAACTGTTGATACTGAAGGGTCATGTCAGGAGGGTGAAATAGCCTATTGCTAATATATAGACAGTGGCTCTGATTCTCTCCCTGTTTACTTCTGCTGTCTTCTAGAGTAAGTCATCCCCCATGAGGGGCGCCTACTGCTAACAAGGACAGGGATGCCAAGCTTGAATCAGGTAGGCTTTCCTAGTGCGAAACTGGTGAAGGAGAGCAGAAAGTTAGCCCAGAGATTTTTAGGGGTGTCATCCTTTCACCTTTCAACACAGAACTGGAGAGAGCTTGTTTGAAAATGTTCCCTCCCAGTACAGGGTGTGCTCTTTGGTGGAGATGTTAGAGGTGTCCCTGTCTAGGGAACAGCTCAAGTTTTAAAGAGTGTGGATTAATAAAATCTACCATGAAGGTCTGTTCAGACCTGTGTATTTACTATAGCTTGCGTTTTCTTAGTGGGCTTTGGTTTATCTCCTGTGCAGATTTCCATTGCACTGCTAAAATCTGACTAATGTGGCACGCAACTTCTGCATTTGTCGCTGTATGAAACCTACTCTAATTTGTACTGCTACTGGCAGGTACAGAGTAATTCTTTTTGCTTTAGATAAGCAAGCACACCTTTTGGCTGAATTTCCAATCCCTTGCTATCCTTGTAAATAGGATTTGCACATTTAATTCCTTCCACTCTTTTTGAAAAATATATCCCTTTAGGTTTGACAGCTTTCCAAAGAATATTCTAGATTTCCCACACTGATTGTGGGCCATATGTTAGTACTAATTATATAAATGAGACATTGTAGAATTATGACATGCTTAAATGTTCAGCGCTTTAAAAAATTATGTAAATGAATGCTAGCTTGAATAAGTGCTGAAAGAAGAAAGAAGACCCATGGATTTGAGCAGATGTTAATACCTTGGCATGACTATTCACTGTCTTTATTTGTCTGTAAGAAGTTGCTGACACTTTGAACATTTTTTTCAGACTATGTTAAGCTGCAATAGCACAGGAAAATAAGAATTTCCTTTTTGCACCTATGGATATGTGAGAGATTCATTATATGTTGAATCGCATGAAAAAATTGTTGAATGCTGCTAGTCTTATTGTACTGTTGGAAGCAAATATTGAGCGTGGGACTGCAGTCATGTGTTTCTGCACTTTTTTGTGCACTGTGGATGTTTGTAGTGTCTACATCTGCCAGCGTCAGGTTGATTTTAGTCTGAGGAAAACCAAAAAAATCCACTCTGCTTTTAGAGGAGGGTCTCTCTGGAGGAGTTCTTTGTGGGACTGTAAATCGATAAATTTACAGTTTATTGGTTGTGGCTGTAATTCCTTTTCTTTGCTGGAAATAGGGAAATACTGTATTTTTCTCTTGTATTGAAGCAGGTGTTTGTACACAAATTGTTTTTATGTTGCTTATCTGCTTAAATAAGAATAGAAAGGTATTTCCTTAATGTATTGAATTGTTTCTTAAGTAATTATAATTGCACTTTTGGCTTTCACTTCTAAGATCTGACCTAAATCAGCTTCTTTCTCTTGTCAGAACATGTTTTAAAAATGGAATTGCGAAAAGTGATTAGTAATAATTTTGCTGAAAGWTTACTCTGCATAGTTAAATCTGAAATGCCATGAAAGATGAGTATCATTTAATTACAGGTGGAAAAGCACCCATGGCTTGTAAGTGAAGTTTGAGTAACTGTTTTATAGGAAATCTTTAGTTTTGGTTTTACTTAAACTGAATGTAACATCTTAGACTGTTAGTACCAGTAAGACTAGAGGGCACAATAGAAAAAAAGCTTTGGGTTTGTGTATCAGCGTAAAGATGTGAATGAACAGACGTGCAATCTAGCTTCATGACACTGGCTGTGCTATTAACTTCTATTTTCTAGTCAACTAAAGCAACTTTTTAACGCTGGAGGTATCAAACAACTTCTTTTTTTTTTCTTTTGGACTTACGTCCTGTTGTGCTGCTTTCTGTATCTTGTATAATAAGTTCTTACTGTTTTATCAAAGAATAGTAAATTTCATTTTAAATGAAGAAATCCCTTCAGATTATACATTTAATGCTCAGATGTTGATTAAGTTTTTTTCAGTCACAATCATAGGGTGTACTGCCAGAAGATAATTTGTTCCCTCTGTGTCTCGGTCATGCCTATTATCTTTATTTTATTATGTACTTGGAGCCTGTGAAATGTTTTCTTAACTGCACTTAAAAATAGTTTGTGTAGACAGCAAAATTACTGTTCCTGCCCTCAGGATCAATTTGTAATATGCTGTTATATAAATATTATGTGCTATACTTTGATATTGTTCATAGTCCATAAGATAACTGCAGTGATGAGTCTTATTTGAGAAGCATGATGAAGACTGAATGCATATGGAATTTGAAGGAAAAGATACTTAATTAGCTGTGATCTAATTCTGCAGTCCTTTCTCTTTCAAAACTGCCATTACTCCCAAAGCTGCTGCTTGCAGGAGGGAACAGACACTGACTTGAAAAAGACCCCTAAGGAAGTAATACGTTAGAGAGGGAGACCTAAGTGAAGAAGTAAAAAAGCTGTTGGTGGATTGTCGGGCAAAGAAATTGAGAAAGAAGGAAGGAAAAAAAAATCCTATGATATTAAAGAAGATGGAAGTAAAGACACAATGAAAAAAGACAGGAAAGAGGGGAGAATTTTAAAAATACAGAAAAAAATGAGTTGCAGACTGGCCGTACGCCCAAACATATTGCTCTGTTATGCTGGCCTGCTTGCCTTTTATTTTACTGTTTGCTTTACTTGCTGGCCTTTTTTTTTTTTTAATGACACCTCCTATACTGGAAAAATCGCTTGCTAGAGTGAGACCATGAAAGGATTGAGCTTTGCTACTCGGAGGTGCCTTAACATCCTTCTGTTGACTGCCTTCCATATGTTTACTTCAGTTGCCGCAGAGATATGGTCACAAGCACTTAGTTATTTCATTACCATCTTGCAACTTTACCCTGAGAAAAAGCATGATCAGAGCCTTGACAGAGTATTCATTTTTCTCCCTGGATGAGAGGGGGAAGGAAAGCGAGTATGTCTAGAGAAACCTGATGCACGATAGTCCCATAACTGGGTAGCAGCATGCCATTCTTACTTAACTTTTCCTGTACTTTTTCACCGTGCCTGCTGAAYGGATGCCCAGTTTTGAAACATTAGCGTGTGGAAGTTTGACCTTTGCCATCTGAGCTAAACATTATTTTGTATGTAGGTGCTGAGGCCAGACTAGAGGGATAAATGCAGTGCAGGATGTTGCTAAATTAGGGTCTGAAATAAAATAAGATACAATAAAAATACCTTCTATATTCATGTATTTGTTTATCATTAACTTCATTACAAATAAAAGCACAGTTTCCCTGTGTTGCATTTGAGATATGAACAAGATCCCCAAAGTCTCATTTGTTAATTTCAAAATTACAGTGTTTTTTTTTTTTTGTTTTAAATCCACATGCTTTTTTCTCACCCTCCATTTATTTTGACTGTAGTACTACAGTTTTCAAAATACTCTTGCTCTGTGTAATGCTCTATCAGATGTAAGGGAGCCTTAAAGTGATCAAAAATTTACACTCATTAATAACTTTACTGGAACGATATGAAATCTGTGCTACTTCAGTAGTATAAGTCCCACTAACTTTATAAATATTTGTGGTTTTGATTCCTATTTAATATAAAGGCTCTTTATACTCTTGGCAATATAAATGAGCCTTTAAGTAAGTGTAATTGTAATGTAAACTGTAGAGTCCCGTTACAGAGGCCCTTACATGGGTGAAGTCAGACCCAGGGTGCGGGATTGGGTTCGACTGCGCTTTGTGGGCAGCCCCGAGCAAGGCGCTTCCAGTGCTRGGAGGGTGCCGAGGTCTCTGGCCCAATTCCTTTTCTTCTGTCCACTTTTGCTGGACACAAGSTTAATGTTTATTCACAGCCTATACCAATAGCTAATTTGGCATGTGTTGGGCTGGGGCAACTGTGCCTAGTAGTGCATTGACCTGGCAAAAAACAGGGCCCACCCAGAGCATCTGGTTTTCTCTCTGTCTGCTGTTCTCCTTAGTTCTCACATGGGGTGATCCTTTTTTCTGTTTACCTCCCTGCAGGGTCCATCTAGTATAAAACACAGTGTATCCATAGTTGTGTGCCTGTGTGTATATGTTTCTCCTATTGTAATTTATTTAATTACTGGGGCAAAGATAACATCTTACCCTGTCAACTACACTTTATAATGCTTGGTGTGATTTTTTCCCCCCCCCCCCAATAATACTCCCTACTGTTAATAGATGTTATATTTTGTTGTGTTATTCAGGTAGCACCTGTTCTATATTATGAAGAATAATTTGCTCAGTTACATTGATTTGTTTGGGATTGGATCTGCGTGTCCTCCTTCCTTTTGTCTTCTGTCTATCTGAAGACAAATTTCAATTTGATTCATTCCATTGAATGCAGTTGCTTCTTTCCTTCTGTAGCTGCGTGCCTATGTTTGTCAGCTTTCCTCAGCCTTGTCCAAAGTGCCTGTTGTGAAACTTACTGAGGTTGGTCCTGGGCCCTGTGCTTTAATGCTCTCACCGGAGCTCCTGGGTCACCACAAATCATTCCTCTCTCTAGGTTCCCCAGTGCCTGAGGCTATCGTACACTTTTTGACATCTACTGCTTAAACACAGTTAAATGTTAATACAGTAACAATTTAATACTGTTAATAGATCACGTGTTCTGTAACAGACTATCCAGAGACTAGAATGTACTTTGCAGGGCCAGATTCTGCCATCCTTACTGATTTGGAAGGATATCTCATTCTTTTAAAAGTCTTTTTGAAATTAGTAGAACTGCATGAGGATGAGCTTTTGCTGGCATTAAAAAAGACTGAAGAACCAGGCCCAATACAGATTTAGCAGGGTGCTCTGAGTTTTCTGCAACGCTCGCCTTCGCTGTGTTATGAACTAAATACTGTATACCTGTTTCACAATATGTTTAGGACAAGAATAATGGCAGTTTATTAAAAATAATTTCCATTCTTGATAATTGTTCTGAAAAGAGCTTTGTTCACTGCTGTAAGTATTCCACAAGCTTCAAAAACTACATTTTTGTTCTCACTGTGGTGGTTTGACATTTCCACTTATACTAGTCATATGTGAAATCTTGTTCTAAGTCTTCAGAATTGAGTATAAATTTTATCTCTGTTTTCATAGAACTTGAATTTTTAAGATACTGCTTTGTTTTTATAAGCCAGTACAAGGCATTTGTAATATATCCAGGAAGTACTTTGCCAGAACTGTCAAATGATGAACTATGTTAAAAGTAAGATTTTCTAAGTATTAATGTGCTCTATTAATGGCAATTACAATCTAAGCTTTTTTATTAAGTTATGTAAAGTCTTCTTGAAAGAACGTAACGCAGTGCAAGTTAGTTTCCAGAGGATGTGATTTGTCATATGATTTTTCATTTAAAAATGTATTTTAAAATGATGTCTCTTTACAAACTGATTAAAAATGCCCTTTTCTGTAAAAYTGCACAGAGCCCAATCCTCCTGTAAGGATGCAATGCCTTCTACTCCCATTTCCTACTGTAGCATATGGAAGACAATAGCATCTAAGAGGATCTCCATGAAGGTTATAAAAGGAGGAGAAGTAGAAGGCGTGGACAGAATAGGTGGAAGTGTTTGTGCCCACTAGAACAAATTCCTATCTAGGTCTTAGGCTGGAATCTTTAATTTTATGTCTATTCTATGAGGAGATTCACATGCACAGCTGCCTTGAGGTGTCTAATTCTCGTCTAGTTATGATCCAGAGGATGAGAACTTTGTAGTTACTCCCTGCAATCACTTAGTGGAAGATTGCATGTTGAATCCAAGGAATCAGTCCTGCTGTTGAGCCATGTAGTTTTTAATATGATGTAATTTAATAGAAATCCTGCGTGTCATTAAAAAAAAAACCTAGAAAATCACAAAATATAACATCAAAAGGGTGTCGTCATCTGAGTTTAGAAAGTTAAATGCTAAGAGATAACAAAATAGCAGATTTAAGGTATCTGCAACGTTAATTCGGTGCACCTGAGTGGGATTATTGGTTGCTGCTGTAATAGGTAGCAGTTTGTGAAAAAGACTAATGGATTGGAAATTTCATCAYAGCTGCATTTAGAAGTTTCAGGCCAGACTATTCTATTTTCTTCACTTTTAACTTCTCCAGCAGAACCACATCTTGTTTACATTCATATATGTCATCGATGGAAAAGTCTTCAGCTTTTAGCTATACTCAGATACATTAGAAAATTTTGATACCTGAGAGTTTGAAGTTTTGGCGTGAATTGATAAACATTCTCTCTTGCTGATCAGTAGTTTATAAATATGGTTTCTAGACTAACAGTTAAGATACGCATTAACAGTCAAGCAATGACTTCTTTGATATTTATCAGATGCTCAGACTTAAGCATGTGCAGAAGTGGTGTACTCTGCCATACCTGTCGCACCCTTTTCTGACAGAAGGCTATATCTCTAAGTAATTTATAATTACATTAACTTTAATTTCAAACCTACCATACTGGATTTTAAAATAATTTTTAGGGATATCTTAATGGCAGGATTTCTTGTAGACTTACTGTGTTCCATTGATTTACTCTTCAGTTGTTGTTATAGATTTAGAAATATGCTGCTTCTGCCACGTAGCAGAATCCCCATATGGAGAACTGTACCTGATTGGATATCTTTTATTTATATAATTTTATTGATTTCTTTATGCAGGGTGGATTTAAAGATGCCAGGCATAAATGCACTGAGCTGCAATGATCTGGAGTAAGGCGTATGAAGATTTAAAAATTAAAAGAAATCTGAGTTTTGTTATACCTGGATGCTGAATTCGCAATGAGAACTGTATGGATACAGGATCAGCCTTTACTATTGTTAGTGCATGAGTGGAGCACTAGACTGTAAAGTCTGATTCTTGGCTGCAATCCCCAGGCATCATGGCAATAACAATAAATAAATAATAACAGCTGTGGGATGGTGTGGAGACAGGGGATTGCGTGTGTGTTTGTGTAATTTGTGTGCATGATAAAATCTGTGTATCCAAAGATGGGCTTGTCCATCAATGCTCTTTTTTTGGCAAGAACATGGCTTTGATTTCTTGCACAAATCTAGAGTGAATCCAGCCCTTTGGGTTGAAGTTGAGATGTGAGTTTGAAAAGATATTAATTGTAAGTCTTGCAATAAAATAATTTCACTTCTGAACAGGTACCAGAGATGCCTGTTTGTTTTTTGAGCACTTCAGAAACAACTAGCCAATCTCAATGCCATAGGTACAGGCCAATTATACCCCAAACCAGACGTGGTTTGGTTTGTTAAAGACTAAATATTCTAGCTTCTTGGGAAGGTGAGATAATATATTATTTTATGCTCAGACATAATTTTGGAAACCAAAATACAATTTAAATGTCAAATAACACTATTAAATTAAATAATTTAAATATTTAATACATTTAAATATTAAATACCTGTGTTGGAGACTAAACTTGCAGTTGAGTACTTATCTCAATAAAATAATTTATTTGAATGATTCTTGTCATTGTTATATGAAAGTGCGAGAGGTGTCAAATGTATATGTAAGGTCAGGACTGTTTGTCATGGGCATTTTTAGAAAGTGATTACCTATTTAATCATGGAGTGGATGGCATTTTTTGAAATAACAAAAGGTAAGAAGCTACACAGCTAATAAGAATAAAAAAGATGATGAAATTGCCATAATCGATTTAGCTTACTTTTCTTCATAGGAATATGAAACGTGTTCTTGCATTTTTCATTCATGGCTTGCTTTGATGTATGAAAACGACGGATAAATTAAAACCCCTATGTATTTAGTTGCTGTAAATCATCTGGTAAAAAATCTTGACCAGCAGAGGGCTTCTGTCCCTGGGAAATAGTCCCTTACACAGTTAATGTAACAGAGAGGAGCATTAACCAAACACATTTCTGCAGTGGTTTTCCTTTTTTTGTGGTCCTGTAAACTGTCAAGTTCTCTGGAGCTGTGCTGGACCTTACAGCCCCTTTGTTTGCCTTCAGATTAAACAAAATGTAATGTGATCCCTGTAGGGTAGGGGAAAATGCAATTGTTCTGTAGTGGCCGGATTTTAATTAGGAGCTGACTTATGTTGTGGAGATGTAATTGCTGGGTGGGTTGCGGGGAATGTTTCTAAGATCTTTGGAGTCTAGACTATGGGTTAAATACAGTATGGGGGCCTGCTTACACAGAGGTCTGTCTGATTTTATGCCAGAGCAAAGCTATACTTTTTTCATCCTGCGCTGGCGCAGAATAGCATCTGATAAATTCTTGCTCCATTATAATCTATGCCTTTGCATTGATACAGCAAAGCTGTGTGAAAAGTTTATATGAATGTGGGTGCATTAAGGCAAATTTCTTCAGTGGCAGAGAACTGATCTTATACTCTGCTAAGAACATGTTTTGAATCTATTTTGCTGTCTCACTACAGATTTTTCTTCTTGATGCATTGTTTTGCATTTTACCTGGCAAGCTTTAGTCTTTCTTTTGGCTTTCTTTTTGCATTCCTTTTATCTGCTTTATCTAGAACTCTTCTCTGTTGCTTATTCTGTAACCATGATGTGCTAAACAGCCTTAAGACAAATATTGCCACATACACCACTCTTTTTAAAACACCATTGCTTTGCTTGGTGCTGTGAGCCACCCAGTCAGAACCAAGCCTTTCAACTGGGTAACTGGCAGCATATGGAAAGCCAACCTCTTTCGGACACATTTGGTTAAAAAGACAGTGTGTGTTCTGCCTTTCTGTGTTCAACAGTGGCAATTTTTTGTCTCATTAGAATTGGAAGATAATAGGATTATAAAGGGTGAGTAATTGACGGATGACCATTTCCAGCCGTAGCATTTTTCTTCATACTGTGTGGCCTCAATGCTAAGGTGAGGCACAGTCTGATTTCCTATTTCCACAGCTCACTGCACTAGATCCTGTGGTGGCTTGGACTTTCTGCCAGCAGCGCAGGATAAACAGAAAGATACGTAACTGCTTTGGGTTGTTGTTTTTGTATTTTTTCAATTGCATTGTGGATCTAAAAGGCTGGTATGCATTATCAGATGTTAAAAGAAAACAGAATGGATGCAAAATCCATTGTATTGCCAGTCCTAATATTAAATTTGTTGAAAATAGCATATGTTTTAATATCTCCTTTGGGGGGGGTGGATGTCCTTCACACAGAAATAAGCCAACTTTTTGCTGCAAAATTTCCTATTTGGTGCAGATGTTAGCTTCAATTTTATATGACCACACTGCAAAGAGATTGAGGTTGGAGGTTGAAGAGGCTCAGGAGCACAGCTTGGGTAAGAGCTTTTGCTGTTGAGAGAAGTTTGGGAACTTGAAAAGAAGATGGCAGTAACAGTTTAAAGCTTCCATCATCGTGGGGGAGGTTYGCAGGAAAAAGAGTCAAACATTTTAATTGCCCAAGAGGGAGTGAATGAATCCTTCTCTCTCCTTCTTTTTAATGAGGTTTTATTTTTTATTAGATGTTAGTAGCTGTTTTCTTCTTTTCATTTCATCTTTTCCACTTTTTAGATTTTTTTCCCCCATCCTTCCCTTCCTCCCTCCCTCCCTTCTCCTCTCTATTGCTTCTCACTTGAGATTGAATGGCTCCTGCAGTAAATGACCATTTGATGAGTCTTTCCTCCCCCTGCCCCCATATCTAATTTACCAGGGAGTGCTCCTGATGTGGGTGGCACCCCTCTCGTCTTAGTGAGGTTTTAGACAGGCTCAGCAGCTCACCCACATGAGGCCCATCATGCAGTCATAGGCAAAGGGCATGTTTCCATAGGGAAGGTGAACTCGTTTAACCTAGAGTTTGTAAAGTGACTTAGTTGATGGAGCACTAAAACTCTATCCAAAGGTTCTTATTGCAGTTTGAAAGGCTTATTTAAATATACTTCAATTGATAGATAATCAGTATAAACCTGTATTTATTTATGTTATACTAAATATTGAAATAAGGGTGTGTAGGTATTTTTGTGTCAGTTTTTTTAGATCACTGTAAGGCATGTCTCACAATTGTAAGGCAGACAGCAGGTGTAGGACTGTGTTCTTAAATGGGTACCAAGGGTGGCAGAAGTTTTTGTTGACCACTTTTTTGCATTTACTGTGTCTGCATAAGACAACAGTTTCAAAACTGTAGCATATTGTTTTATTGTTATTTGGATCCTCATGTTCTTTGCCGTGGCATGAGTTTTGGCATGTGCTCTGTAAACAGTTCTCAGTAATGATGTGCAAGTGTGTAGCAGTTTCAGTGCATGAAGGTTTTAAAAGTCTGGTCCAAGATTCTGATATTATTCCTTTGGGAATCTTAAAGATTGTACTGGTGGTATATGCATTGGCATTACAAAAAAGAAAATAACAAGTGCATATTAAATGCAGTGTGAACATATTATGCCTCTTTTGAAGTAATTTAGAATAAATAAAAGCACTTGCAACCAAACACTTCGGTGCTTTGGTGGAAAAGAACTAGAAAGCATGTGACTAAAAATGTATGATAATGACTGAACTTAGTTCTCTGTGCATCCCTTACCTCAGTGAGTTACTTGCTTAGTTTAAAAGGTCAAATAAATTAAAAGATAAATTAGTGTTAACATGTTGGTGAACTACTTACTGACTTTAATTGTAACTGTAAAAACAGATACCCTGAGGCAGATTTAAGCAGCATCAACTAACATTGTTATGATAGCCTCAGGAAGCAAGTATAACAGACAGGATGTTTTGTAATAAAACTGTAAAACGATTAAAATAGCTGCACAAAGCATGCTGCTTTTTAGCCTGTCTAAAGCAAAGGGCTGTGAAGGGAGTGTCAGCCAGTTACAGCATCATAGTTATTATAAATTGCTATCTACTTTGGAAGGGGCAAAAGATGGATAACAAAGTCGACAAGTAAATACATGCTACATAAATATGCATAAATCCATTACCATCTGCCACATTGTCCAATTTGATTGGGTTGTCTTTCTGTGTCTACCACATAAATCAGTTTAAAGCAGTTTCCCTAAAGCAATATTTTCTGTAATGAATGGGTGAAAGWTCTACATTCTTGGGTTGTGACTGTAATTCTGGAACCTAATATAGAAAATACTGTATTTACCATTTTCTCCAAAAAGAAAGCTGTAGTCAAAAGATTTATTTGGCTGTGCAGCTACTAAACTTTGCATTAGTCTTTGGAAGCCAAACCAGGAAGTTAAATTATCATGCATTTTGCTTGGCTAATGATTTTTAGTATATTGCTTTATACAGTCACTACTGTGGACAGCAAGTAAAGATTAGAAATATCAGTCTTCAAAAATACTGCTTTTGTATCCTAGCCTTACAAGCATTTTATGTAATTTTTCATAAAATTTCATTTCTTTCTTCCTTGGTAATCAAGCATGGATCATAGTACCCTTGTTTATTCTTTGTGTCATCACTATGATGTCTCAGTTTAGGTCCAAGTTATTTTATTTTTCTGTCCTATATCTGTATAGTACACTTGCATTTAATCTCACATCCAGATGTGGCCTCTGTCCCTTTAGACTGAGCTTGTACAATTTTCCTACATCCTGTTCTGGATTTTTCCTAATAGCTATGACTATAGAATCACTGTGCTCTGCTGTACATTCATCTGGGCTTTCGTTTCTCTTACACAGAGGCTGCTTTACACTGTTCTGGCAACAAAAAGGGGCCTTAATGAGAATGAGACTCAAGACCCAGCTGTCTTGTCTTATTTTTTTTATGACTTATGAAATTGGTTGCACCAGAATGGATAAAATCTGTTTTAATGCAAGAAGAATGTATTTTTGTTTATCTATTTATAGATTAAACCTCTAAAAAATATCCACTCTTATTTTTATGAACATGTTCCTTATTTTTTTCACTCCCTTCCCAGTTTAGATATTGTAATTACTAAAGGAAGAGTTCTTAGTCCTGGAATTAAGGGTATATATTATGACTGTACATAAAGATGTTCTTTCCGATAAGAAGTTTTACTATTAAAATGCATATTTATGATGAAAAAGACAAATTGTGTTTTCATTAGCATTCTTATAAAGAAATTGGCATGAATTTATATAAGAAACAATCTGATAACCCATCTCCTCTCTGCAAATAGTAGCATCTGACGTGTCAAAGGTCAAAAATCTAAAACGTCTATCAGGGTAGTTTCTATGGAGCTTTGTAGATCACTTAGGTATTTTGAAAATTGTATGGTTAGGTTAGAACTCTAACTTTGGATTTCTGTTTTATAAGATTCACAGATTTTAGTCCAAGAATGTTCTAATCATTTTATTAGTGTATTGCAAGTTGCAGTAACTTACAGGTAGTACTGAAACAGTTTTTCAATGTGATAAAGATTTTCATTGTGTTAGGAAAAAAGGTTCTAATGAAAACACAGCTTCACCCCTTAATGTAACAGAAATTTAATGTTAAAACTATAAGTGAATCCCCTTGAAAAAGGGTAGTGTGGAAGAGTGGGACTCATTTCACTTCAAATTAGCTGTCTAAACACTAGGCATTGCATATAAGTTAGTTACCAGCCTTTCTGCTCAGTCCTTGAAGAGGAAGGGGCATACAGAGAAGAAGTCATCTTATCTAAAGGAAAGTGTCCAGTAAAGGTGGGATAAATTTCTTATCGGAAGGCAGGCTGTCTGTCTTGGTTGGCGGGGGGAGCCAGCACTTCCTTACAGACTTGTCGTTAGTTAGAGCTAAGTCAGATGAATCCCATCCTAAATGACATGAACTTCAATAGCCAGTGTTCAGGAAGGATCAAGTTTTCTTTGAGAACAGCCTTTTTCTGATCTAGAACTATTTTTTCGTCAGTTCTGTATGTTAGTTGGTTTCCTTTGAGCGTTTTGTATGCATTTGGAAGAGCGAAGATAGTCTTGCAACTAAAAATCAAGACAGGAAAACCTTCAGTCTATTTCCAGGCTATTAAGCCCATTTTCACACGTAAGGTGGTTTTTAATGCAATTTTTTTTTTTTTTTGCTATCAGTTTCCTCATTCATAAGAACAATACTTATATGTCTAGCAGGATTTGAAGGTGAATTGTTTTTCCTATCTGCTTGAAATCCTCTCATGTCGGATGCTGGTGTGTGTGGAAAATAACTTTTAACTATTGCTGAACTATGAATCCTTAAGCAAGACTCGAGAAAATTTGTCCCGGGTACCTACCTGCTGAAACAGTCTTGCTCCCTGGCCTTGGTAATGAAGTAAAGAGATAAAACCCACCTTAGAAATGAGGTAATTTGTTATTATTTTCAAGCAGCGATGGCAGGAAATAGGAACAAAACAATTGCTCTGAAAACAATTTGAATGTTGCTCCAGACAAATAAAAGACTGAGGCAGTGGCTGACCTCTCCTGACAAGCAGCTGGAGCCAAAAATGGCCACAGAGCTGTCGCTTAAGGACTTAATGGAGGAGATCTTTCAAATCAAAGAAACAGTAAACAAGGTAGATGAAGCTTTTACAGAGGTTAAAATTGAGATAGCTCAAATGAAAGCCAGGCTAAATGAAATTAAAGAAAAGGTGAATCAACAGCTCCGTGTGTGTGAGGATGAATTGCTTACGTTAAAAGAGACTTCTAATCAAATAAAGTTTCTGGAATGATCTTTGAAGAATCAAGAGAATAAAAGCAGCAAAATCAAATTTAAGGCTGGGTACCTAGAAAAGGCTTGAAGGACATCACCCAGAGGGAGGTTTTGAAAATATTGCATCGGAGCCGATAAAAGTGAACATTGAGAGGCCTTTGAAATGGAAAGGTTACACCTGTGCTTCCTCAGATGTGTGCAGTAGATGTCAGCCTTTTATATTGTGAATGTTGCGCTTTCCTCACATAGAGCAGATGAGAGTTGTAAAGTTTCCTGCTGTTAGTTTTTGGATCATTCTCACTAGATCTTAGCTTGACGCAGGCTATCTGCAACTGATGCTTTTACAGCCTCCCTGAATGCGGGACCTGATTTATAATCCCCTAGTAAAATGGGGGTAGGTTATTGAATGACAATACAACAATAACAGGACGACCTGCTCAGACCTTCCGTGGATTTAGGAAGGTGCCGTTTCCCTACCGCTAATGAATGCAAAGGCATTTTGTTTTGCATAAATGTGCTCTCTTCTAAAATGCAGTGACCTAGTTAGGGATTATGGTGATAGCCTAGATGATATGTTATTTTAAGAAATACTGGAAAAGAGAATACGGCAGGGGTATTCCTCTGATAATTTCCCTGTTTTGAGAGTGATTCTGCCAGTATGTTGAAAAATGGTGGAGATAAGGAGGTGATGAGACTCTACTGTGCCTGACTCTTCACTGACAGACCCTCGCATTGGAAAAAGAAAATTCAGGTTGCTCCTGTAGATTCGACTGCTATTGGGGTAGGGCAGCTAAGCATAACATGAGTTTGCTTTGGAGTTGACCTGAAGTACTTGGTTTGCACTAAATAGAACAAACATCAAAATAACAAGAAAGTGAGAGAATACCTCCCTGCAGTTCTGCATAAGGGAAGCCTGCTTGAAATATCAAGGCAAGAAAATGGTATGATAAAAATCCAAAGTTGAGGTGAAATTAACTCAGCATCAGTTTTCTTGCTGGTCTTGAACCAACCATCAGTTGCCACTCCATTAAAGGTACTTTAAAGAGAAGGGTAGAGTAGTTCTGTTTAACACTAGACTTTTGTTTCTCCTTGGAGAGTATGCAAAATTTCCTTTATAATATTTTCTCCATTTTTACTGGCATTTAAAACAATCCTTTTTATTCTGCCAGTTGCAATTAAAGTGATTTTAGAAAAAGTAAGAATTGAAGAAGAAATTTTCAGTCATGATCAAAATTTTGAATGTTTGGGTAACTTGGTTTTTCACTTTTGCTTTCATTCTTGCTCTTTGTAATGCCATCTGGAATATATATCACAGACTGTCCTCTTTCAAATCTACCAACATCTTAACTTGGAAGGCTCCTCCCCCCCCCCCAAAGTATTGATAACCAAATACTGCAGATACAAATCACAGGAGTAGTTTGACTGCACATTCTTTCAAATTTTGGGTAGTTAGATATATCAAACTTTCCAGTTTCTAGATGCTCACTAGTCACTTGCAATTCAGTTGTTCTTTGGTAAAGTCGCATTTTTGGCATAGAAAAGAGGAAGTCCTCAAGTGTCAAAGAATGTTAAACAATAGTAAATGGAGACAAAGGGACGATCTCTGAGGAGCTGTTGCTTTCCCTTTTTTTCTTTTTGCTTTCACTATCCTATCTTCCTACAAACTGCTAAGACTAATGAGACCAGCTAGTGTCATTGAATGTGATCCTAATAGGAAGGATATTCCTTGGCAGCTTGGGGATTTAACACTTGGGAGATTGATTGTTAGCAAATGTGCCGATTTGCATAGTTGAGTGAGAATTTACCTCTTTTTGCAGAAGACATCAGTCAGTTTGAMTAAAACTAAAGGTTGTAAATGTCTTCTCCCTGAGATTCTGAATTCATTGCGTTATCTAATCAACTTTTGTGTCGTATGGCAGTAGCCCTGAGGAAGTTCTTGAGTGAGATATCAGAACTTTCCTTTCAGCATCTTCGTATAAGAAGGTATCACTGAAGGTGAACTGTAGTGAATTCAAATTGTGGGAATGAAGAAAATAGTCTTCAAATACTTGTCTAGATTGCTTTGTTTCAGGGAAGAGCCACAAAGTGTATAGTGCGTTTCGGAAATGCACTAAGATGTATTTCTTAAACCAAAGACTTCTCAAAATTCACCCTTTTTAAAAGGTCACAGGAAAGGTCAGTGCATTTCTAGTTCTGCGTTTCTAGGATGATCTTGTAATAGAGAGTTTTTCAGTTTGTATCTTTGGTTTGCTCTTACTCACAGGGGATGTGGTCTCTTGAGTGTATTGAGAATCAGCTTCAATCAAAACTAGAAATAGTGTTTTTTTATTTACGGATTTCTGGACATGTAGCCTAAGTGAAGTATTGCAAGAAACTTCAGTTTAGATTCTCCTTCTTCCATTGTTCAGATACTTCCAAAAATAAAATACTAGTACAGTATTTCTGCACCTGGATTTTGACTATAACAGATGAGAAAAMGAATGCATGGTAGGTAGAATTTTTCTGTTCTGTTTCTACTCTTTAAACTCTTTAAATTTATGGGCAGGTTACCTTACATCTGTCTGTCTCTCTAGCTATTGTTGTGTGTGAAAGTGTATGTAAAGCTAGACTATATATATCTATATTTTTTTCTTCTTAATAACAGTGTGCACTAGGACTGTACCTAACCCTGGGAGCCCTTGTAACTATGGTAGCCAAGAGTATAAGAGGCTAGATGATGTTAGATAGCTTTCACTTTTCCTTTTACTGATCATAGTTGTGAGAACAGCAACTCTATAATATTCAGATCTTTTCATCAAGAAATAAAATGTTTTTTAACTTTGATAAATTGTATTCAGACTGTATTGCTGTACAGGCAGCTTTTTCTGTTACCTTTGTTCTAGAGATTTTGGGGAGTGTTTTATACCATCCTCAGCCTGATATAATGGCTAGATGCACTTTTGGAAATCTCTAGGCTTCATTCCATGGCACAGTGGTGCCCATTAAGAGCATTTATGCCTAGGAAAATAATGCATTCCTGAGCAACTGGTGTGGAAATCCATTTCAGTGTGTGCTCTGAGTTGCAAGGAGAGGTAGACCAAACATGCATTTTTTTAGGAATGTTACTGCAGTTGTTTGCCAATTCTTGACAAACAATTGGTGGAATCTTCCTTATTATTGTAGTTTCTTACTGAGAGATGAGGGTATCCTGAACTCGGGATAATCACAGGCTTTGCTGATTCAGCTATCCACCAGCAGTCCTGGGATGACTATATCCCAGGGACGGGGATGAGCGAATATGGATCTTCTGCAGTCAGAAGAGTATTCTTCCAGTGCTCAGATATCCTAAGGTCATAAGGCTGAGCCTTGGAAATAGTCCTGGTGATTGCTTTACAAGGTAGGCACATCATTACAACAGGTCTGTCCTCTCCGTCTTTTGGCAGTGGCCTGGAGAAAACCTTGGTCAGCAAGCGCTGAATACCTTAACACCGGTAACTCAAATGCCCTCAGTCCAGGAAGCACTGACAGCCTCCTCCATTCTCCTTGGAGAACGCAGGTGGAATCTGACAATCGCTTAGAAAAGCAAGAAATTGCTTACTTTGTGTAACTGATCCAGTTTTCATCTGTGCTAATGTGGAGTATGGTCAGAGGTTCTCTGCATTGATGAAGGGGTGGAGAGGCTGTTGAGCCTGCCCTGTCCCATTTGCCCCAGCTGCAGTGGTCAGAGGGCTCCTGGCATATGGACATAGTTCCACGTATTTGTGCTCTTCCAAAGTCATTAACTGATCTTCACCCTTGTTTACTGCCCATGGTGTCAGACAGCTTGAAGAGCATGCTGATGTTCAAATTTAAGGGGCAAGAAAGAATATGCTTTATTTATTTATTTTTATTATGGACCTTCAAGAAAGAGGTAGTTTCTGCTCTTGTTAGGGTGCTGTTCCTGCATTATGTCTTATGCTGTAGATATGCAGAAGCACTTTTAAGGATGGACATTAGAAATATATGTAAATATACACTGTCACCAGGGAAGATTGCTGTTGAATTTTTTGATTTGTTTCAAGAGATCTCTGTTCGTATGCAGATGACGTGCCAGTCTTATTGAAGATATGGAGGAAGTGAAGTTAAAACATGAAAAAGTACTTTTTAAAGTCTTCTACAGTACTGTATCATCTCTAACTTAATAATGGAGACCTGTCAAAGCAGATAGGAATGTGTTTCTTTGTATTTTTTTTAAAGCAGACTTTATTTGTGTTTCATTTTCAAAGTGGCACTGTAATTTTTTGTTTTTTATGAGTCCCACTTTCCAGTATGGCACCATTGCTAGGTACTTCACACTGTAGATACTACAGCTGTGTTAATTAAATAGATATGTCACAGCACTGAAGCCAGTGCCTGCTGCCACTGTACACAGGCAGCGAAGAGCTACAGCAAACAGAGCTTTGCAGAAACATTAGCAACGTAATACCAATTGTAGTAAAACACAAGCTATGGTATAAAAATAGTGGGACAAAAGATGATGCTTTGTGTGCATTTATTGCAAATAAGTATAAAATATGTGAAGTGTGCATTCATTATATCATAAAACAGTTATTACTGATTATGATAAATCAATAAACTGGGTTTCAGATAAATGTTAGCAATCTCAGTATGGAATGTGCGGAACATTTTCTTTCCCTATAGCTCCCCCTCTTTCCCCCCACAGTGTTGAGGTGTCTCAAATGTGGTCAGAAAGATCCTTTAAAATTTTCAAGAGGAGGCATGTTATCTCTCATACCTGGACTGAATTTGGAAACATCATCCTGTACGTTTACTGTCCACTGTGACATTCATATGTCATAGCCCCCACTTCCTGTGTAAAATGCTGATGAATGTTGCTGTGTGTTTCAAAGACCTGCAGTGCTCCACTCAAAAGCGGCTGTATTTCAGTGACTGGCAGAATATTCCCTTTCTATGTGCTGCTTCTTTTCACAAGGTTCATGTTAGCTATAACTACTGAGGACAAAATGTTCTTCTAGGCTATGACTTAAGTTTGTTCCAGACCCAGTGATGTAGATGTGCTGTGACAGAGGAGCCGAGGCGGTCTCCATGAGTATGCTTTTTGTCTCGGAGCCTTTTGTTCTGATGGAAATTGTTAGTAGATTGCAGAATTTTTTCCCTAAAAGGATCAAAGTGTTATCTACAGCTGCTGGGAAGGCTACTGAGGACAGCAGTAAAAGCTGAACCTCCAGAAAGGGTGGAAATGGAGTAAATCCCAACACAAGCTTCTCTCTGTGGTTTTGAAGCTGACTGGCATGTTTTCATGTAGCAGATGGTGCCAGCAACATTTTGCTGTTTGTTTGTGAACTACTTGCAGCTTTGCAGAGCAAAGACAGTGTGGGGCTGTTCAAAATGGCAGTATTACCATGGCAGAAAATGGAAAGAGTCATTGGCTTCTTTAGAGCAAAGATTGCTAGATTACATGTTAAAAATAATTCTTGGCACTTGTGTAAATATTAACTTGTTTGTTGCAGGCGGCAATGAAAGAGCTGTATAAGTATCATTAATTCTATATTAAATTGTTCAGAATTGAATAATAATATGGAACTACTATTTTAAAATCCTACCCTATTGTGCATGGTATGGGGATTCTCAAAGCATTTGGAGCTGATAAACATCAAATTTCCAGATACTTTCAAAGAATCTCGATATAAGTATATGAGAAGCCAAATTAGAAGTTTGATTGCAGAGTCTTGTTAGCTACGGAATTGCATGGGCTGGCAAAAAAACATTTTATTTTATGAAGTCCCCAAGATCCTTTTTTAAAATTTTGTCTTAAAAAAAAGAAAAGGTACGCTGCTCAGTCTTGATTCTGCGAACACCTGAACATGTGAGTAACACATAATTAGACCCAAGGAACTCAATAAATAAATATTAATAGGCCCAAAGATTGCCCTGATTGTATGTTATTTCTGTTACATTGTTTAAGCAGGAGATTAATTTTTTTTTTTGCTTTTTAATTTAACTTCTTCAGGATATAGCAGATATTATTGTTCAAAGAGCATGTGTTATTTCACAGGAATTGTGCTGCACAATATTGTAGGTCCTCAGTGAACGTTATAATACCGGCACTTGCGCAGGGATGGCTAAGTATCAGGCTTTGCTCTGTCATACAAGCTGCCTGGAGGAGTGAGAGGACCTAAGGCACTCCACAAAGCAGTGTGGAGGTGCTATTGTAGTCCTACATGAGAATACATTTTGAGGAAAGTTTTATGGAAAGACTGTCTTTTTCTGCTTAATTGCCTCAGCCTTCTCTCTGCTGTGTCCCAGCTAATACAGTTGTGTTTATAAATTTGGGAAAATGCAATTGTCCAGGTAGAAGACTGTGGGGTAGGTGGAAAACGAGAGGTGGAAGGAAGGCTGTGGCTTCTCGTTACTCACATTCACTTTCACTTACTCATCATGTTGGGAACAATCCGTTATCAGGGCTCCATTCTCCTTCATCAGAAACCTCGGGGAGGGCAGTTAGGACAGCTGCCCATCATTCTGTTTGCACTGCATTGCCACTGCCTTAAGAGTGGGTGGTCGTCAAGACAAGGGTTTTCTTCCCAATCTCTAGTCCTACCTACTCCTGTGCTACCTAGGTTCTGCTCAGAAGTGTGGGAAATCAAGATCATCAAGGCTGTCCAAGGAGTTTGGAGAGCTTGGTTGCAAAAGGGTCCACATAAACATGTGAAAAGGGTTCAGTGGAGGTGGGKTTTTTTTTGTTTTTTGTGAGGGTATTGGTTGGGGGGGAGAAGGGAGATAAATAGTGTGAGCCATGAGATAATTTGGACCCAGAGACTAGAGGGATAGTACTAATGCATCCAAATTGGTTAGCCGTGACAGGGCAGCTAAGTCAGTATTAACTCTTCACAAAGTAGCTTCAGAAGTACTGAGTAGGATTTGGAAAGTGTCTAGTGTAAAGAAGGGTGCTCTGCTTTAGGTGTCCAGCTTTGCAAATGTTTGCCCTAAGCTTACAAACAAATGCCAGAGTCTGTTAAAATACATGTCCAGAATACTTTCTTGCAAAGCTTTGTGAAGTGATTGGATACACTGAAAGGAAAGGTCTCCCAATCTAGACAGGAAAACAGACTGACCGACCAACTGACCTCGTGGGAATGGCAGACTGTGCCCCAGGCTTGGTCTGTGGTGGTTCTGGACATCCCCTCACAGTGCCTCTTAAACAAATGGTTGATAATAAGAAACTAGTGGCTGAAAGTCATGACTTTTGGGGCTGGTTTTCATGCTATGTGTGATGGGAAGCGGAGACTGATAAATAAGCATTCTTTTAGCTGGTTTTTGAGTGCCATGTATGGATTTTGTGCAAGGTTGCTGGATCCATGATAATTATGATAGCTTTCTGCTGACTCACTGTGTTGTTTTCATTTACATATCACTCTTGTGGTGTTGTATATAAAATCAATTAAATTAGTTCGTTAAAAAATCCTTTAGTTAGCTACAGAATTACATACATTCACCTCTGTCTGTTTTGAGATGCTGTATAATCTTGATGCTAGGATTTTTGTTCTTTACCCAATGTTCTGTCTCCCTTTGTCTTCTTTCTCCCTTTTTTATTTTTCCCCTTAGTTATTGTCATATTTTAAAATTAAATTGTAAGCTCTACAGGTGTGACTGTTTGTCACTCTTTTGCAAAGAATCCTTTTTCAATGTTGTCCAAATTGTAAATAGTAGGTATAAAGAACGAAGAGGAGTAGGAATAGCAAACTGAATCATACATGCAGAGGGATGAAAATTTGAAGACCATTTTATATATACAGAGAGAGGGAGGGAGGGAAGGAGGAGGTGGACATTGGGTCTCCCCTTTTCCTCCCTGTATTAAAACTAATCAGAAATCAGAGTCATCTTAGAAAATGCTGCTTGTGCATTCTGCCCAGTGAGAATAGCCAAGTAAGAGAAACCAACCCTAAGTTTCCAAGGAATGAGAAAATCTCAGAACTCCCTATCCTGACTCTTGGGCAGATTCTTCTTACATCTTTTGAACAAAAATTTTGAATGCTTTAATGAAATGTAATAAATTTTTAACATTTGTCAACTTTTCACAAGAAGGCCAAGGGGTCTTTGCCTTTTTCTTACCCTCACAGCTCTTTAAAAGAGAGATGCTCTTGAATTTCTTTGACTTTAAAAACTGTTTGTGATGATATGAAGTCAGACAGGGTGAGGAGAGACGGAAAGAGAAGAGGCAGGTGTTGTGAATCTTTGAGCAATTTCTATTTCTGGAATAGGATAGCATTTAAAAATAAAATATTCTAATATAGTTTTACTACTATAGTAAGTGCTGTGGGTTTCACTAGACTTCAAGCTTTTTTTTTTTTCTCACCCTCAGTTCAAATCTGTAGCAAACTTCAGTGCGCTGTCCTACATGTTATACTGAGTTGTGTCTTTGGAGATGTGATACGGTCTGAGATTATTCAGTGTGACAACACTTAACATAATTCAGTTCAGTGCACTGAGAAGTAGAATGGTAGGTTATTTATTTTTTTATTTTTTACTAGAGTGGGTACCCATCCATTGTCACTCTAGTTACCACAGATTATCTGATAAGAACATAAGAATATAGGAGTTGCCATAGCAGATTAAGCCAGTGTCCATCTAGCTCACTGTCCTTTCTCTGAGAGAGGCCAGAACCAGCTGTTTTGGATAGAAGTGCAGAAAGCCCTACAATAAACTTTTAAGTGTCTTTCATGTTGTGGTGTTTTCTTCTTAACTCCTGTCAGTTAGGCTTTGGTCTCTGCCTTGTAGTGAGAGGACTTAAATCTCCTGCGTTTTTTAAATCCTCTCTGATGTAACACTTTTTTTTTTTTTTTAATTTTATCTATCTAAACCTTATCTGAATCCAGCTGCACTTTTGATGTCAGTGTGGTGTGGTAGCAGTGCATTCCACAAGGTATTTATACATTATAAATAGGAATGTCTAATGTATCCTGTCCTGTTCACCTCAAATATGCCTTCTATTAGATATCTCATTCTTAAACTAAAAGGATTCCCATCAGTGTTTCCAGTTTCTACCCTGCAGAATTCTTTCAGTGCCTGTAATAATTCTAACAATTCTTCATATCTGCACTTTGCTCTTGTGACAAGAACAGAACACAATATTTCAGGTAAAGCGTATACAATCATTTTATATAATAGCAACACTGTCTTTCTATAACATTTTATTGTTCCTGTGTTGTTGTTATTTCTTTTGTTAGAGAAGCTACCTATGTGGCATGAGTTAACACTGTATGAATGCAAAGGGCATTGACTTTAAAACATAGCCCAAACAAAATGTACAAGAGTATGGAAATGAGGAAATAAGAGGAAAAGAGATGCTTACAGTCAGTACTATCTGTTAAATAAGTTGTATTTCAGATACCTGAAAATAGTGCTAAGATTGTTACAGCAGTGAGAGATTGGATCTTAAATGTATATCAGGCCTAGAGAGCAATAGTAAGAGCCCCTTTTTCATTAATTTTTTGGTATAGTATTTGCATATTTCAAACTAGTATTTATGTAGTTTATCATTTGTGCACTCCCTAGCTTAAGACTCTTATTTCTTCATGTTCTTAATCAACCCAGTTACGTTCATATGTGATGAAAAATTATACTTAATGCAGACTTAAACTTTGCAGCTTGCTACTTCTGTTGGCTCAACAGCCATAATTCAAAGGGTGTGTTTTTGTCTAAGGAGTTGAGAATCCTTACTATTATCTTTTGGTGCTCTTCCCATACAGATGTTTTTAGGGGATAATGCTCTCTAATTTTTCTCTTTCTTTTGTTCCTCTTTTTCTTCTTCTTTCCCCTCTTTTCATTTATACCATGAACTTGCGTTTTTTTAAATTAATCTAAAACTGTTAGTCTTAAAAGCAGCCAGCATAGTCTCATATGGCTGGTATTCATTTGCATGTATGCGGAAATGCCTTTGCTCAGAGTATCTGGAGATTGCAGCAACACCCACTCTTATGGCTTCAATCTAGTAATCGATAGTGGTCCCTTGAATGCAGCTGTACCTGTGTAGGACCCCTTGGCTTCATTGCACACCCTCAGCATTGGCTATAGCATAGGGACTAAAGTAATCAAAAGAGGAGTAGTAATTTTAACAAAAAATGTTTTGTTTATGATGAAGCACAATGATTTCAACTGTTGGAGGGAAATGACTTCTTTCGTAACGTAGTGTTCCACCTATAAATCTGACTGCAACTTCGTTGGATTGTTTTTCTACAAAACTGGCAGCCTCCACTGTCCACTTTCTTAGACTCTAAAATAAATAATGAAAACTACTATAAACACAGGATTTGATATTGATTTTTTGGAGTTTAAGATAATCTGAGGTCTTCAGAGATCAGTATCCTTTACTGTCATACACGTATGTATGCTGCTGCTATAAAAATAAATAACTGAAGCTCTTTAAGGTCTAGTTTGTGAAAAAGATGAAACATTTATTGGCCACTATGTTTTGAACATTGTATTTCTGAAGCTGAATTTGATGCTTTGTGTCCCATAAAATAAAAATGATGAGATTGAACTTAGTAATCAAAAGAAAAGAGCTCAATGTGTCACTCTGTTGCTAGCATTCCTGGCGGCTGGTTGAACCAAGCCTTACTTCTAATACACTTTTATAAATTTTTAATGATATTTAATGAATCAAAAATTGAGAAGCCGTGGAGATTAGTTATGTATCTGATTTTCCCCACCACCACCCCTTCTGGTGTTGTGCTGTGGTGCACTTGCAGTTTCTCAGATGCGGCTTGCAGTCCAGCTGTTCTCTTTGCAGCATTTTGCATGTCTTTAGTGGATATTAGGGTATGGTTCAGTGATATTAATTTTGAACTTTTCACGTCAATAGATATTATAAACACAGGAAGAAAGAAATAATGCTATTTTCATTATGTATAATTTGGAGTTCTCTGAAACTAAGACCTATTCAGCTCGGGGCAGTCTTSTTTGCTAGGTCGTATTTTTTCAGCCCTGACCCATCCCACCAGGTGCCGCTCTAATGCAGTGATGTTTGAAGCCTGCAAGGAAATGGAAAGATATACAGTCCCAAACTACTGATTAATACAAATAAAAAGGTAAAGGAAATTGCAGCCTGTACCCTGTGACCTGACCAAGCCATTGTAAGTCATCAAGGAAGCCTTGATGAATCAGGAGCAATCTCCTAAATATCAGAGGCCAATATGGCTCTGCAGAATATTGTACCTACTGAGATACAGATTTCTACAGTGTGACCAAATTACAGCATTGATTTGAAAGGAGAGGGAAAGGAAACTTAGGAGTCAAGCCACAGAAATAAAAATGATTCACAGGGAAGTGGCTCAGCAGCTTACTGTTAGTTTTGCCTCTCCAAGTTACGTGATCCATGCCAATAGGCATGTCTGCACAGCACAGAGGAGCATTCAGTTCTCTGCCTGCCCCGAGCATGGTGGTCTCTGTTACTCAACATGTATTGCTGGTGGCACCTCAGAAGTGGCATTTCGGCAGGCGAGAAATTGCGTAAGGCAAAATTTATGCTATAAATTGAAAGTGAACTTTCTGCTGGCCACCCAAGTGGTCTTGCATGCACTATTAAGTAACCCGGATTACTCTTGCTTGTGCATCCTTCAGGTTTCTGGCAGTGCAACAGAAGGAGATTGTATGACACTACCTAAAATAGTACACATGTACTAAGTGTGTGAGGAAAACTCTCATGCTGTATTTAAATGGCCACATACAGATGAAAAGAATATAGGATCAGATGTCTTTCAAAAATTGGCTATTGTATTGAGCTGATGAATTGCTGGTTTGTTCCACCACCTTTTCAAGAAGATGGGCTCCAATAAAGTAATAGGAAATGAATTACCTGTGAGGTCGTTGGTCAGTTATTAGTGGATTCCACAATACATTCAAAACTACTGCAGTAACAGGGTTTGTAATGTCTCATGCTTACACTTGTAATTTTCAGTTTCTTCCTGTTCCTGGAGAATCTAAAAAGCACCAGGTCCCTGCTGGGCAGGAGGACAGGCTTTGGGTGAGATCCCCTCCCAACACTTGGCTCTCTTATCCCACACAGGCAGGTGTCAAGATACAGTATCCTCATTTTGTAACTTTATCAACAATAATATTTCCAGCAGTTTGTTCCTTGATAGAAACAGTGTTTCTTTCATCAAAACTCATAATGGTGTGAGGCCTCCTCAGTTTACTATGCACACAGTCACTGGGAGAACCAGAACTTCAGAGATGATTATGTGAGCAGCTAACATGATTCACCAGCTAGACTAGAGGTATTCCAGTCTGTGGTTGATACATGTGTGTGTGTGCGCATTATATAGGCGTATGTGTATATGTGTGTGTATTATGTGTATATATATATAAATTCTTTTTTTATTTTTATCATAGGAGGATGCTGCAGTTCTTGAAAGGATAGGAGGGGATGATGGAAGTTGAATTGAACCTGAATTTCAGAAAGATCAGTTGGTGATGGCAAGGTTGAATTCATTCTTTGTTGATACAGTTAGAATACATAAAGCACCTGAAGTGTCGGTTCTGCTGAGATGGAAGAATTTGTAGAAAGAATACTTTCTAAGCCCCCTTCTTTAGGCTGGTGTTCTCTTTCCAAAACTGTCCAGAAATAGTAGAGCCACAGTAAGAAAATGAGAATCCTATTTCTAGGAATTTGTTAGACTAAATATTTCTCATGCATATTTATTTAGAAGGCCTTTTAGAACCTCCCCTTGTAGGACATGCAGTCATTTATCTGATCTGCGAATGAAAGAAAAAGTAGTTGATGTCATCTGCCAAAATGAACCATACGGACTAGCCATCTTCAGAAATCTTGTCTATGATAACTTGAGACATTGAATTTGTACCATGTTAATTTATTTTGGATTACTGCAAATTTTAGAGAGCCCTTTATATGAGGGGTTAATACTCAGTCCCAATGCTATTTTCTCACATTGCTTTTAAACAATGTTGCACATGTTAGTGCAGCCTGCAAACCTCATATGTGCCAGACAATTGCACTTGAGGCTGCAAGCCTGCGTTACATCTCTTCTGGCAATTATATCTGAAACACCGTATTTTGACAGAGTTATTCATGATGTACAACCCTGTCAATACAACCCTAGCTGCCTGAGTGTAAATAGTTTGCATTCACAGAGTTGGAAGGTCTGACGTAGTTTAAGTAATTGGATTGTTGGAAGGTTGAAATAGCTCTGACTGGGATATTTAGGCCAGACCTTCTTTTGATTGACATAAGACAGTATTCAGATCACTGCTTTTGAAGGCTTGCATTTCAGTAGGCACACTGTACATGAAAAAGTGTGCAGTATACGTTAATGACTTTTAACTCTTAAATTTTATTAAAATTCTTCCTTTGAAATTTGACAGTGGAAGCTGGCTGAAGTTAAAAGGGAACTTTTAAGCCCAAAGCAAAAATACTTTAAACCTACATATCCAGAATAAATCTCAACTGCTAATCAGATTATATAGGATATTTTCAGATGTTAATTTTAATTAACGTTTTATTTAACAACAACTACAACAACTTTTGAGCATCTACTACTCTTCTAGCAGTGTTAAAGTGTACTGCAATCAGGAATTCATGACTGCACACAGACATCTGGAGCCAGAGACTCAGCTGGCATGAGGTGAATCAGAGTAGAGGTTTTTGAAGTCAGTGAAGTTGCTCTGATTTACACCCTCTTAGGATCTACCGTATGAGATCAGTGGCTATCCAGAATTATGTATTCTGGGTCAAATCTAATGAACCCAGAAGAGTCAAAGGACTTCAGAGAGGGTACTGTTTGTTTCAAAGGTTGATTGGACCTCACTCTATCTATGTTGAGTGCTCCCCATAGTTCGATTAGTGGGGGGCATTCTTTACATGTTTCTGGATTAATTCAGTTTTGCTTTCAACTTTGATTTTTTCTTTTAAGAAATCAGATGGCTTTAGAATAATTCCCTGCTGCCCTCAAAATCCCTAAATCTCTTTCCTGTTTCTCATGTCTTCAAGGTATTAAGTGTTCTTCCATAGAGTAGAAGTTAGTGTGTCTGGCTCTGTGTGTTTAATTTCACTGTATTAAGTAAAAGTCATTTTAAAATTGTTTTATTTAGAAATAGATACATTTTGCGCAACTCACTAATGCTCAGGGGTAAGGATAGTTGGTATTTGCTGACTTACAGCTACATTAAATACTTTTGAATATCATAACCCAAATGTAAAATTGCATCTTACTGCAATATTTAAGAAGCCTGGCTGTGGAGAGTCTCCACGTTAATGAACTTTGTGTCTGAGGATATTTGCCTTTCCAGCTGCTGAACTTGAAAACTGAAGCGTGAGCTCCCAGTATATTGGTCCCTAACCCATAGTAAACCACCCCATAAGCTAGGTTGACAAAGGAGAGTGCAGTAATGTTGTCAACAACACATTGTTTGTGCAGTATGCGTACGGTACTTTGTGGGACCATAGACCTGTTAAAGAGGCTGGTGTGAGATTTAACTTGCAAAACAGCGCTCTAGTACATGCAGCTGCATCCATTTATTCTAGGACTGATATTGCTGCACTGTTGCCAAGTACCAAGTCACAAGGCAAAGTTCACTTGTCTGGAAGAGTGTCTCACTTTATTACAGAAGGTCTGTAGTGGACAAAGTCAGGGAATTTCCATATCAGGTTCGCTACACTTAGTAGTCACCTACTGGCCTGCTTTTGAGACAACCTAAGAGAGTGATCACTGAATCACTGGAGTGGTCTCAAATATACTGTCTGAGGTCATGGAAAGGATTATCCCTTCTGAACTGCATCTCTTATTTCTCTGCCTATTTATCTGAGCTTCGTGAAGAAGGCAATGACTCTCACCTAGAACAAAAGAGAAGGGTTATGTTTTACACAGGCATATTTTCTTGGGAGCCCAGTGAGAGATTTTGTCTTGAGTATACACAATAACAAAGTTTTTTAATACTTCTATAAGATGCTGACATTGTCTATATCTTTTGATCTGTTGAATCTGAAGTATCTGATATGTTACGGGATACGTCATAGGATTTAAACTAAGCAATCTAATAGGGTGGTTACTGGGAAATGTATATTAGTGGGAACATTAATGTGCTCTCTTTGTATTGAAACCAGTTTTGACAATGTTTATGTAGCTCCTGGGCTGAACGATGATGCTAGTATGAAAGAGGCAGATTGTTTAGCTGAAAGGAGTGTTGAAACATATCATGTCTGTATTACTGGCATTAATGTTTTATGTGCTCACTGTGTTTCTAGGAGTGCATCTCTATGTGGGATCACAATAATTTCTGATCAATTGGGCTTTTTGTAAGAAAATATAACTGTGCATAAAAAACTCAAGTTAAAATGCAAGGTAGCTAGCTCTTCATTGCATGGAAACCAATTAGAGCATAGTTTATTACCCACCTGAGGTTTGAAAAGAAAAATGTTCCAGTAAAAAGGTTCTTGATCAACAAAATGTGAAAGGACTTAGCAATTTTAGTTCACTAGGATTTGGCTAATGTGATTGTCCTCCTTTCAGAGCAGGGCGTAAATCCTTTGCATCAAGGTACAGACTTCAGTCTCTGCATGAAGACATGTCTCTTGGAAATACAATTAAGTAGTTGTCTGTTAGGAGTGGAGGGGGAGAACGTTTCCTGTCTAGGAGGAATGCAGTTCTTTGTGGACTAAATCATGTCTGATGTATTGTCAAGGGATGAAGGGACAAAGGACTTATAAAAGGAACAAATAATACACTAAGAAGCCCAGAAGAAGGGCAGAGGAATGGCAGTTTTGCAGTTGTTTCACCCACTTTGTCATAACTCTCCCCCCCCCCCAAAAAAAAAAAAAACGGGACAAAAAGAGAAGTGAAGGTTTTGCCACCATCATTAATACAGATTCATGGCTAACTGTCATGGAATTATTCCATTATTAAAATTTTATTGTGCGTTGTTTTTTTCCCGAGGCAGAAATGTACTTGCGATGTTTTGAAATGGCAAAACTGATCTCAGTTATGATTTTGATCTTGGCCACCAGTCATGTTAGAGCCCAGCCCAACCCTWAAAACAGATTCAGCATTGCTTATTATATTGGTTGCTGCAAGAGTTCCATTCTGCTCTGGTTCAAGCATGTTTATTTTGTTGGTACGAATGATACTTTGGAGAAGTGGGTTTAGTTTCTCTAAAAAAAAAAAACCAAAACCAAAAAAAACCCCCAAAAAGCAAAAAAAACCCTAATAATTTRGGGTGGGTTTTTTTTACATTCCCTCAAAAGATTCTGAATGAATTTTTCAGAATGAATAGTATGCATAACAGGAGTAAGGAATAGGAAACCAAAATCTATGAGATCCTTTTGTTCCCCTGCCCCCCCACCAATGCCAGAGTGACACAAATTCATTTATGCACACGCGCACACACACATTTACGCACAAATAAATGGAGGAATAGATAGTGTAGCTGGAATGAAAGAACCCTGCTATTTTAGATTGAAGTGCCTGTCACTGACATTAATTTAGATGTAGTATTAGGGAGCCTCTTAAAGGTCAGGTTTCCCCTGGAGCGTTAGTTTACCCTGGACATTTTTACAGATGATGTGCTAAAGATGTAATGCATCTAATAACTACATCTTGGCTTCATCTACTTGATTCATCAAATACCTTCCTGCTCCAAACTGAGTTTTCAATGACATGCTATATGTGAAATATTGGAAGACAGCATGTTAGTACTGTATGAATTATAACTGAATGTTTTATTAGAGGTATGCAAAAAGGTAAGGAAATAAAGATACAGGTCATTTATTGCATGATTCTAGTGGACTATTGCTTCTTGAAAATAGGGTCCTTTCATTGTTTGATTAAGGGAAGATGGTTATGAATGGCAGCTGCCATTTCCTGTGAATGTGGTGGTCTCAGATGCCTACTGCTTGGCTCTTTTACTGGGTGAACAGCATGATTACTACCCATGCAGATGGGTTGAGCGTATTGTGCATAAAGCATAGCATATACAACCAAATAATATTTTATGAATTCATGCAAAGCCATCGGTAGTTAAGTGTGTTGTTATCACAAAGATAGAGCCTAATTTTTGCAGTGATTCTGTGGCCTCCTGCTAATACAGATGCTTAATCCATTTTAAGGGCTCTTTTAACTTGATTGTGAAGACCATAGTTGACCAGAAACCAGAACAGAGCAGCCCTGAGGTTAAGAAGATTGTTTGCTTCATAAGGATCAGTTCATCTTTACTGTTTGACACAGATATTGTTATAGTGTAACACTTGCACTGAGCTGTATGCTCTGCCCTTGTCAATGGGAACTTTATCTGAAGATCAAAAGCACAAAGATGATTTTTAGTAGCAAACTGGGATTCAAATTAGTTGGGTTAGAATGACATGTGCCAAAGAGCAGGGCACTGATGCAGTTTAGGAATCATGGGATCTCCTCTCCTCCCTACTCACTTGCTCACTGTGATAAGTAGCCCATCTGTAAAATCGGTTTTAATGACAAGTTTGGTAAAATTCTTTGAGATCATTATATGCAAATGCAATGCAGATATGAAATGTTACTTCACCAACTGAAATTGTTCTCTGCATCACAGAGCTACTGCTGTGTATTTCTGCAATGCTAGCTAGGGTGTGAAGTACCTTCTAAGGTACTAGAATAAATACAGTTTCACTGGATGAGGAAGAGGACTGAGTTATGGATGGTTAGCAAAAGGGATCTATGTTCTTTTTTTGAATTGCAGATCTGTTACTCTGTCCATAGTTGCATCCCTGAAGGAGGGCTATTTTTTGTCTATGTAGATCCCACTGATCATCTGGTTTTCCCCTGCTCCCCTAGGTGAGGGCAAAAGCAGTGGAATAGTGTGGAATTAGGTCTCACTCTTTGAAAGTGCCCTGTACCAAATGCATTTACTTTAGCTTGGGCTGAAGACTAGACTGTGTGTTCTTTGTGCAAACTTTGTTCTTAAAACTCTAAAACAAAGTACAGCCTCGCCTTTGTGGGTTTTTTCTTTTTCCTAGAACTGCCTTTTGTATTTATTGGCAAGAAAATAGCATTGCTCTTAAGGATCTTAAAGTCAGTTCTGCTTCTGCAGCCTTGGAGCTGCTGTTACATTAAAAGAAAAGCATTTAAATATTGAAACAGTTTCTGAAGTAAAGAGGTTTGAATTTATGATTGATTTAAAAGTGATCTGTGTTTAAACTTTGAATGGGAATAAAATAGTGTCTTGTTCAAATATTGAACTAGTTTTAAAGTTAAATGGCTTGAACATAGAACTGTCTCATGGGAAATTGTGTTCTCATTTCAGCTTCTGAGTTCTCTTGCATATTGTACTATACCTCATTTTACTCATGCTGCAGTATTTGCTTAGGCTGTACCAAAAAGAAGCACTCTGATATGATTTTATTAGCTGACTTAAACAAACCAACCAACCAACCACAAAATACAGTGGAAAAAATGAATAGAAGCGGACATTTTTTCAAGATAATGGAATTTCATCAGAATGATATAAGCAAAGAATTAGGATAGTTTTTTAAAGCAGAAGATATGGGAGATAGATAAAAGAATTTAGAAAACATTGACATTAGATGCAGTCACTGAAGTATGGTGTGATGAGAGAGAACTATGTAATTGGGAGAGATGAGTCTCTGGAGCTTGGCTGATAAACAGGTGAGCAAACTGTGATCCAGAACTGCTCACCAAACTCCTCTTAAATTTTTTGGGAGGTGGTTTTTCTTTATCAACTAATAAGCTTTAAAAGTTGTTATTTTCTGACTCATGTAAGAGGCTCAYGGTTGTATTTTATAATATGTGCTGACAGTCTCTTAATTTGACTGTATGGTTGAATGTGTTTGGTTCTCTGACTCGGCTTTCACATTTGGCCATATAATGCTTAATGAAAATCTTACATCAGGTGCAGTGAGAGCTGCATTCAAGGACTAGGTGAAATGTGAAATGAGTAATGCATATGCTGTTGTCTTACTGACTGTAACACTAAGATTCCTTGTATATTTTATAGCTAAAATGTCTTTTCAGTTTCCTAACACTTGAGGGCATAATTACTTCAACTGACTAATTGACTTGATAGCCACTTTTGTATATTCTCAGTGCACATTTCTGCTTACCATGGAGTCAGATAATGGATCAGTGTGTCAGTGATATTCCTGTTAGCTTGACCCAGTTCATTTGGAGTTTGGCTTGGTTTGTGGAAAAGGAGGAACTGCGGATGGGCTGCCATTGCTGCTGCTCCCATTCCAGTAGCACCTATGCAGCAAGGACCTGATTTATGATAGCTAGAGAGGTCCTGTAGCTAGAAAGTCGCACTGGCAAATCCAGAGGTTCAGAAGAAGGTATCCTTATGACTGCAAGCAAGAGGGTTGAAGGTAAACTGTGTCTGCAGTGTTAGGTAACAGTGTGAAAAACACTCTCTGTGTTGCTGTAAGCTTCTTGAATGCATAGTGGAATGTGTTGGGTTTTTGTTTGTTTTTTGTTTTTTTTAATGTTGCCATGAATTTAAGCCACTGGCAGTGGATCTCCATTTTAAAATGAAAGATCTTTGTTTAGAGAAGGGCTGTGGGCTTTGCTGGAGGGGAAGCCATTATGGCATGTGTTCAAAACTACCAGTTTGAAATATTTGTTTCAATAATGTTGTTTTACAAGTCAACTAAAGAAAAAAAAAACCTCAAGGGCTTAACAAACATTTTAAGAACAGTGGGTTTTTAAATATTACTGTCATATGAAACCAGCAGAGAATCAGTGCAAGCTTTTCTGGAACTTAATAAATAGATGCAGATATAACTGGAAAATTATGATAAATGTAGATACCTGGGTGACTGCCATATTCTTAAAGATAAATAAGTGGAAACTCTGATCTGTGGAAACTGTCAATTCAAAAGCTACTGGTAGGACTCAGAAGCCACCTATTATAAAATTACAAAATAAATTACAAATAACATGGAGGGAAGCTCATAGTAGAAGCCATATGCTAGATAATCAGTTCAGTTGTCTGTCACAGGAAAAATCAAAATACTCCTCTCCATGGGTAGACATCCTTTTAAATTTAGCCCCAGAGGAAGGCTGGTAATTATCACTATATGATAAATAGAAACTTTCTTCAAACTTCAAGTTTCTGGCTACATTTTCTCATGCTATTGACATTTAATGCTATTTGCTTTTCTGAAGACAAAACTTTCARTAAAATTGTTTTAAAAAAAAAAGGACAGAACAACGACAAATGTTAGGCTGGCTAGCTAGACTCCTTACACGGTTGAAAACATACCACAAATCACTATGAAGTTTCAATCAGTTGGATATTTTTAATGTATTTTCCCTTCTGTCCAATAAGTCCTTTCCTTTTGAATAAACAGGTTTTTTTTGTAAGAACATTAGGCAGAAGCCAAGGGAACAGGAAGATTAAACCCTGTCTTTTTGCTTAGTGACTGCATCAGTGTTTTAGCAAAGAGGGGGATGTACTGACTAATGGACAATGTCAAGCGCTGAAATTTTGGACCTCTTGCTTAGTTTTTGAGATCCTGCCCTCCCTACTGCAGCTTGTATTTCCAGTAATTCTTTGCTGTTCAGGATATTGCACAGCCCTCATCGTAGATGTGACTTTATCTTCAATTCTGTGTCTATTAGCACTAATCACGGTGCACTCTAGGCAGGACATCCAGTTTCTGGTTCCTGAACTATATGCAGCTCCAAAAGGAGGCTTATGCTTTCTCATTCTAGGGCTCTATGGTATGGTTAGCAGGGAGATTTTGCTGGTACAGATTCTGTTGGGTAAGTATTTCTGCCTAACTGTGACTTATGTGAAATGTGCTTGGTTGTAGGAAAATGTTGGTATTTGGCTCCTAAATTCAGGAGGATTGATTACATCAAAATGAAGTGAGAGACTAGTTGACCTACAAGGAGGCTGGCATCAACACTATGGTGTCTTGATTTTTCCAACAGGTCAAGAGTGCTTTTTCACTGCATTGGAGAACAGTATTCACTGCAACCAAAAAACACTGTACCTGTTATTAGTTTGTGTGTTCTTCTCTTTATTTTATTTTTTATTGTGAAGAACCTTAGAAATATTCACATTTATTATGTTCTCTGAACTTTGAAAGTGTCAGTGGACCATAAAAACTGAGGTTCACTGTCCTCAGGTGTTCTTATGTGATGTAGCTTTCATTGAATTCAGTGAAATCACACTGATTTTTACCCATTACAGATTTGGCCCCAACYTGTGTGTGTTTGCCTGTAGATGTGTATGCATACACACACACACACACACAGTGTGCATGCACATGTGTGTGTATATATACATATATATGTATATGAAAAGAACCAAAATATACTGAGGGAGACTCCATGTCTGGAAGACTCATAAGTAGGTGAGGAGTAATTTGAAACTCCCCAAATACTATCATTAAGAACATTCTACAGAAAAGTTAGTGCTGTGAGTTTTGAAAGCGTTTTAGCTGTGCTGAGCGTCCTCATGAAGGCCTGAGAGCGCTCCTGAGCCATGCATGGCTACGCCACATATGTCACTGAGTGTTTTTTTGGAGCTCGTTTCTGGCCAAGAAGCAATTTAGAAAAATGAATCCATGTGAGATAAAGACAGTGGAAAATTTTTCTGATGAAGTCTCAAAAAGGAAAACAAAAACTTAGAAATAGGATGACAAAAATGATGTATAGTTTACACAACCTTAATTTCACCTTAGTTTAGCTCTTTTTTCTTTTTTGGTGGAGACGGGATATATAAAATAAAGTCTTGTGTGGATGAGTGTAATCCACTGAATGGTTTATGGACACACTCCTCCAGGGAGTGTTACAAGTTCACCACTGAGTGCTAGATTTTGCATTTGGATCTCTGATTTAACTGCAAGAGGTGTAAAAACTGATGCATCGAGCCAACTCCCTACTGGTTACACATCTGAGACTTAAGTGCTTCATTTGTTACTTTTAAAGCTATAGTAAATAATTTTAGACATATGAGTTTTATTTACGAAGGCTTATTGTTTCCAGTAAATGATGACAAATCTAAACCAAATAAAACATTGCATGATATTGATAGAAATTATTATTATTACACTGGCTCCTGTTTGTCTGAAACAGTAGCCGTAAGGGACTTGTATATTTTGGTAACTCCGCTGACTTTTGTTCTGCTTCTATCTGTTTTTGGGGATCAGCCATCACAAATGCAGGAGCTATGCAGATCTGGAGATACAGTACTTTTTGTTGGATGGAGAGGATGGGTCGAATTAATAATCTAATATGTAGTCTGCTGGCAGCTCCTTTAGTACTTTAGAAGAATCATAGCACAGATGCAAAGGCAGAACAGAGTCATAGTGTTTAATGCCAGTGATAGTGATTAGTGTCAGTTATTATTGTCACAGTTACTTGATTTTTTTGTGTCCCAGAGTGTAGCTGGTGCCTTGTCAGAAGGCTATAAATAAATCCCAGATTCAGAAAGTTTGTGATCTAAGTGATAAGCTTGACAAAGAGGTGAGGAGAGAACATTATGCCAAAGAAAAAGCTTTGGTGGAGAAGAAGGTAAGGATTATGTATGCAGAATAAAGTAGTTATTTACTTTGGGCGTACGTTTATCTTAAAATAAGATGTTAAATATGTGTGGGTGGGTTTGTGAGAGTGAGTGTATGTACATTTGGAGGCAGTGTAGTAGGTCTTTACAGCTAGGTGGGAGGTGGAGAGGACTTTCCATACGCATTTTGGTAGCCTGAGGATGTAAAATGACATAGATTGAAGTGTAGACACATTAATAGTTTATGAAGTTTAGTGTCACCAGTTGGGTGGAAGAAAAAGAAGAAATATGCCAGTAGAGAGGTATCACTAAACAACAGTGTTGCCTTCTAATTGCTTTAACAGCTCCCTATACTTTTCCTGCAGGAGTTCGTCATTGTTGTATGGAGAACCGGCACTGAAAAAAATCTCACTGTCTGACAGGAGTCAGGACTAAAGGCACGTGAATGGCGGGTGATACAGGAGTGGAAGGCAACTTGCGCACTGCCAAGTTTTATCCCCTGCTGTTTCAAGATACTGTATCATATAAATTTATCAGCCTCCAGTGTAAAAAGTTTTTCCTACATGCTAGTCCCATGAGGCAGTTGTTATGGAGCCTCACCACCCTTCTGATGGTTAGAAATGTGCTTGTAAATTCCAGTCTGGAGGGATTCGTGGCCAGCTCTTAATCACTTGTTCTTATGCCAAATTTGTCTTTTAACTTAGTAGCTTCTCTGCTTCTGTGGTGCTTATCTTTGCTGCAACCCCCTGCAATTACGCAGAAATTACATTCCACTCAAAATTGATTATCAAACCTTGCATAATATCTAGGCCAGACTGATGGCTCAGTAGTTCACTAGATAGTTTCCTCCCCCATTCTTAAATACAGGTATTACGTTTGCTGCTTCTCCAGTCATTTGTATGATGTCTGACTGAATAGATTTATTAAAAACTAAGTTCCCAGTAAGTTGAACTGAGAGTTCAAACCTTGTTTTTGAAGTGTCTCATTTTTTCTGCATTTATATACAGATTTGCATTTTAAACTACCACATTTTGTACAATTTGCTTCCCTTCTCTGAAAATAGAGAATTTTCTGCTGTTTGTCTCAACAAATGACAGTCAGTGTTATGGCTTAGCCAGAGAGGAAGGAATGTTCTTCAACTTCTTTGTAGGGAAGGTCTTCTGAACTTTGGAGAAGGTGAGGAATGGAGGGAAAGCAAAGGAAATCTTTGGAGTAGGGGATAAGAAAGCAGACATCAAGGGAAATAAAAAGACAGGAAAGTTAAAGAGTAAGGTCCTTACATATTATGTTTTTGAAACATTTTAATTCCCAAAACTACAAGCAATGATAAGAAAATTCCCTATTGTCTGTTACTGACAAAAAGCCAAAATTAAAATTATGAACATTTATATATGTATTGAACTGCAGGTGCACTTTCGCAGGGAAAAAACGTCTTAATGAACTCTATAAAAATGAACAAGAAAATTCTGTGGAGACTACACAAAAATGATATATTTTCCTGAAATAGTGCAGAATAACTCTGTAGGTCATCTTTTCATCTAAATGTTGGTTATTTAATTTTCCCAAGAGAAGAACACTTTGATTCTGATGGCCATGTGTCTCATGCAAAACAATTGATTAGGATACACTTTCCAAACTTCTTTTCTTTGATAGTGAGAATATATATATTTTTTCTCCATGCCCTGGAAGATTATTGAATAGAGGTATTATTGCAGTTGGTGTGTCATTTTACTGTACTTCAGTTCATTTAGTCCCAGGTGTACTACGTGTGTGTTCAGTCTAAGGGAGGGCATGGGAGCCTTGCCAAGCCCTTCAGTTATTCTTGGCTCATAGCCTAAGCACTACATTTTTCTAACTTATGAAATGAATTTCAACTTGTAACCTGTGGCACTTTCAAGGTCGTGATTGGAAGGTGTCAGGTGTGCTTTAAGAATAGCGCAGCAAGGAAAGGATCCATTTTAAAATGGTTTAAAAAAAAAAAAATTTTTTTAATAATTGCTGGCTAACAAATAGCCCAGAAAGCAAACTAGCATAAACTCTTCAACACCTCTCCAAATTCAACAAAACTGACATTTATAGCTTTATTGTAGCAGAGACATGGCATTTGGATTCAGATTGTTTGGACTGCAGAGTGTCCGTATAAATAGCTATGATTGACTTTTGTATGGAGCACATCTGGAAGCAATTTATGGCATTCCAGCTAGATTAAAGCATGTTTTAAAGGCATTTCACCAGTCTTTTTTTCTTCTTTTTTCTGGCTATGGTGAATAAAGTTTCAAAGACAGTTTAGCTGCTGTTTCTGTTAACATGGGCCATAGTGAAGTCAAATTAAGGGCAACTGGGGAAAATGGTGCATTTGTTTGTTTTGTTTTGTTTCCCAGAATAGAAGTGAGTGTTACTGGAACTATATTCTCTTTTGGAAGGAAAGGTAGGGCATTTGACACCAGGAAACTTGCACGCTGAAAACAAGTGATCTAAACAAGCTTGAGATGCTGAAAGTACAAACTCATGAGAATAGATTTGAAAGACTTAAATATCTGCTAATGGTGACTAAAATAATGGGGCACGGTAATCACCTAGCTTTTTCTGAAGTATATAAAAATATATAAAAACAAAAAAAATTAAGGAAGAGAAATCATTTAGCATGACCCATCATGACATAATTAGGATAATATGAGGAAATTGAACACATGTAATTTGAAGACGGAYAGAAAGAAGGTTACCCAGAAGGGCTCCTGCGCTGTGGCACAGAGGTGAACCAGGGATACTAAGTGAACTTGTGCTGCAGAATGTACCACATTGTTAGAGAATTTCTAACTCTGTTTCTGCAATAGACCTACTTATCTGCCAAAGCTTTCCTAGTTCTGATTATGGTAAAGTGGGTTAAAGGGTTCTGTTAAACACTGCTGCAGTTGCAGGGATGTCTGCTGTTAAGATGGGTTGTTGGGAAAAGCCTCCTGAGAAGTGGCAAAACGCTGAAACCTATGCTAGCTTTTACTGTCGCTGTGGAGCGTTGGGTTCAGCTAGTGAAATGCGCTCCCCATTTCTTGGTACTTTAGAGGAATTTTCCCCCTGTGCTGTATAGACGTATGAATGCTGTTGGCCCATTTTTGTTTTTATTAACAGAATGGGATCAATTGCTTTGGTTCTCTTAGTGTTTTTTGACACAGAACAATATTGATGTCAAATATGCTTTCTAAAAATATATCTGTACTCCAGTCAGAGATGAGGCTTCAATGCAAGCGGACATAATATGAACTTCAGCCTATCTGTTTTAGCCTGAGATACGGTGAAAGTGCAGCTGCATAGATTTGAGCACAGGATAACCTAGCTCCAGGCAAACTAGTAAAGCCTGCACTGATGCCCATGTTGCTCCGTTTTCATTGCTGTCAGCACCTGAACTAGCTCAGCTACGCTTGTTTTGGAAGTGTGTCTCACCTCTGATTTGTTTTATATACATTCAGTTGGTAATACCTCTTTAAACCTCATTTCCTTACTCTTGGAGATGAAGGAGAAAGTACGGTGTCTGATTCAGTCCCTGAGCAGCGGTCTGAAAGTGTGAGCTTCTTTGATTCTATCTTCAAAGAAGTATTTAAGATGATAAGATAAAAAGGGGAAGTAAGAAAAGAGGCTCTGAAACCATTAAGTGAATTGAATAGTTTTAAATGAATATAGGGGAAGCATAGGAGAACACATGACTTCTTGGTAGGAGCTGTCTGGTATGAAGATAAATCAAGCAGAGAAAAGAATTGGAAAAGTCATGAGGGTGGGATATTACTTTGGCAGCCAACTCAGTGACAAAAGTACTTGGTAGATAACTTTTTTCTTTAAATGCTATAATGTAATTTTTTACTGCACTTCTGGCCTACTTCATGCCAAATATGGGACTATATATATATTATGACAAATTTTATTTTATTTTAATTTGTTTTATTCTAGTCTTAATAAATCCTGCTTTTAATTAGACCATATGAGCCTTGAACTGCCCTCTAGGAATTTCATGCAGACTACAGGGGAAAGGTTAAACAATATTCAGCCTTTAAAAAATGGCAATGAAAATGAGCTCCTGGAGCTTAACCCACTCGGTCTTTTTCTGAGCCAAGACAGGACACAGACAAAATTCACAAAAAATGATTCTGATGCTATAACATGGTCTGTAGTCTGGTAGGTGTATGATATATCCGTAATTACCCCTGCAGGACTAAGTTTAAGAGTTTAAATATTGCATATATTTAAAGTGTATTTGCATTCATAAAATCCTCATTGTGTATCAATAAAAGCAGTCTGTAGCAAAGTTTTTATTTTGCTGTAAATCACTGTAGAATATAACTAGGTGCATTTGAAGACACTACACAGGTGGACTTTCTTTCCTTTTTGATTTTGTTGTTAAGCAAGGATTTTCTATGGCACTTTGTACATTACCTTGGCTCACTTTTATGTGTAGGACAGTAACATGGGCCTTGTCCAGAATCCTACATAGTTTTGAAATTTGCATCTGTATAATTTACTGTGAAATTCCATGCTATGGCAGAGAGTGCCTTTTGCCTCAGAATCTGAACTTTATTTGTTAAGAAAAAAAAAATCTTTCTGGCTCACTCACTTGTGAAGATAAGCACAGTGCTTTAAACCAGAGGTGCTAAACCAGTGAGCTGCTGTCTTCCTGAATTTTCACACAGCCTGGAGCAAGAGCCGATTCAGCTGCTCCATCCCTGTTAGTTTGGAGGCCCTCGGCTGGTAATTCGGCTGGTAGTGTTGCTCACTGCACATATTTAGTGGAAGCATCATCAATGTGAAAGGTTTTCATTAAGCACACTAATCTGATTTTTCAAGTACATACCTTTGAGGTCTGTTGTAGAGGGTAGGTACAGGCAATTTGAATGTATTGGCACTTGTTGCAAGTTGCCTGTTTTGGTGATACATAGGAAAAAAGTCAGGTCAGCTCAGCTCACTATGACTGGGTTGTGTTAGTGCTGCCACAGTTGTAGCAGTAAAGAAATACCTTTATATTTTTCCTCCCCAGTAGAAGTGATTTAGAAATTTTGGTCAAAGGCAGGGAGTGTTATAAGAAAAAGGAGCATTAAATCATACAGGAAATAAAAGCTATTTTTAGGTTGAGGGCAAGTGCGTTCCCTGGCAAACTTTACAGCCTTGATCAGCTGTTGATCATTCAGTTTGGGGATCTGGCTGGAGCTACCGTTTCCCCATGGCCCATGCACCAGACTTGCTTTCTCTTAGCAGTCAGGTATGGGAGGGAGGTCATGCTACATCCAGGTCCTGCCCAAACAGAATTGAGATCCTGCCAAAGTAGCCTCCCACTTTCTGCAGTTTAGCCATAGCCATCAGCCTAATGTGCCCCAGTTACTCCCAGATTGAACAGTTAGATACTCATAATGACAGCTTAGTCCTGTAGCACCTTCCTGTGTCACTCCTGACATTGGTAAAGAGACTGGTCTAGGCTTGCAAACTTCTGTGCATCCGTGAAGTTTCATATAGGTATCTTGTGGCACTTTTCAAAGTGCCCGATTAGGTTAGGTGGTGTATATAGATTTTGGCACCTAATCTGCTTCAGTGTATTGAAACTTTCTTTCCACAACTTCAGGCAGCTAAGCACTTTTAAATTTGGCCTTGGGAAACTTTTCCAGTGACCTATGGTACAGATGTTAAGCAAGCCATAGCCAGCTCTGTCCCCTATGTCAGTTCACGTTGCTCCAGAATCCGTATTCACTGTTGTTGTGGTGGGGGACAAGGTAGCAGGGAGCCAGGAACACGGGAAACATTCAGATGTGTTTTTGTGCTGGAATTTCATTGTTGTCAGCAGCAACTTCACGAGCAGAGCAAGGTCAGATGTTTTCCCTGGGAAGCCTGGCCACCGAGTTTGCTGCGAAAAGCGTGATTGACACAAAGCATACCTTTATCATCATGATGTTCTGGAAACAGAGCACAGAAACGAAGGGCTCTGACCTCCTAGTTGCAGTGCTGAAACCCTGGGTCCATTAAAGGTGGTACTTGTACCTGCGATGACTTCAAGAGAGCAGAGAGGGTTTTTTTTCCCCCTTCCTTCCAGCAGCGTTACTGCTTACCACCAATAGTCCTTTTAAACTGTCCACAGTAATAAACAATGCAGCTAGTATTGCATTCATGCCTAGGCCCTAAAAGAAAACAACCAGAAAATGACTGTAATTGGTTTATGCTGCATGATTAATTTATTACTTATTTCCTGACAAGTTCATTGAAATGTAATTTTCTGAGTGGTGATAATATCCACAGAATAAAATATGGAGGATGAACAAGTTCAGAATACTAAGTGCTAAATCATGAGCAGTATTGTTGCAGGAAGCCTTTGGTAGGCTTTTCATTAGAGATTGCATTCTGTTATTATATGGCATCATTAGTTATGCCAGTTGAGGCTGGGGAAACTTTAATGACTCCTACGTTAGGCACTGGAAACATATTTTACAGAATACAGAAAACAATTGCTGGAACTGTATTAGCAGGATTGATAAAGGCACCTTAGACTCTCTATTACTCTTGTATAGACAGCTCAGGAGTTGTTCTTACTATGGACTATAGTTGACTTTTTTAGTATTTTTGTTTTTAAAGGTTTAGAGTATACATTTTTTATTGCTTGCGATAGCTTATTCTTTCAGCACTAAATTCACAAGTTACCTTGTGAGCGTGCTGTCATTATTTAACAGTCCTGTAAAATTCACAAGCTGTCTTTGTGCAGTATAATTATTCAGCAGTCTCATAAAATGTGTATCTGGTCATCTCTTATCAGGCTCATTTAAACAAAGATATTTAAAATTGACATTCTTACACAAGTGTCTAATTTGCAAATAGCAATAAATAGTCCAGGCAGCATGCCAGAGACACCTGAGAGGCTTGTAACCTGATACTGGTTGGAGCAGATGAAGACTGTGACAATTTTGTGCTTTTTTAATAATTAACATTGAGCTGTTCTTGTACCTGATCCAAACCAGTGTTGGTAGTGAGTAGGAGTCTTTTCACTGACTGTGATCTTTAAATCGGACACTTTATGGCTGCTGAGCCAATCTATTCCTAGTGTAAACTCACCAGCATTTTCTGAAACCTTTCTGAATGGATTTTGTTAATAATTGTTTTTTTTKGGGGGGGGGGCTGAAATTGTTCTGCTGATTATCTGTTTTATACATAAGTCAACAGAAAGTATTCTTTAGTGTGTTTTACTGAAACATTTATAAATATAAATTTTGTCTGTTCATCAAAATAAAGTGTAATGCAAATTAGAAGCAACATTTTATGAGGGGATAGTTGACAAGAAGAATGAGATTTGTTTAATAACAGCTAGATTTTTTTTAATATTTCAAAGAGGTTATTTATAATGTCAGCCAAAAAGCTTTATAAATAAATGAGGCATTAGACTTATAACAGAAAGCTGTATAAATTGTAACAATGATGATGATTACCTCTTTCACTGACAGGCATGTGTAATGTTTTATTTGTGTTTGAACTGAAGGAGTTTGACGGTGTATTTTAGAAATAGGTAATGAAGAATTAATTGTTTCTTTATTAATATTAGTGACATTTAATGGTTATATATCTTCTAGCTCTTAGAATGGATGTGTGGGTGACATTGTTCAGAACTGCTTTCCAATTATTTTAACAGAAACCATATGTACAGAGGGTAGGCGAAGTGCAGGATATCAAGTCCAAGTAGTTGATGCTATGCAGACTTTATAGACTTTCTCATTTCGTTTTTAATTAAAGTTTCAGTGCAATAAAATCCTTTAAAGTAAATTAAAATTAATCACCAGTAGGTAAAGCTGTTCTGCGGAGAACATAAAGCCGCCAAAACTGTTTTTCATATTGTGCATATATTGATCTGTCAGTCAATATTAATTGATTTATTTGTAAGTGTACCATGTGAACTATTTGTGAAACTTAAAAAATGTTAGATGTGAATCCTATTAGGGTAACAGTTATTTTGTCATGGGTGTCAATCAATAAATACTTAAGTAGATTACAGATCTAATATTACTGTACTGGTTCAACTACGTGATTACATTTCAAAAACTCTATATTGTTATTTTTCAAAGTAAAATTTTTATGCCATTTTCTCTTTTTGTTAATGTTTCATTGTTCCTTTCTACAGTGATGATCTTTGAGATGATCAATATTAAATGCTAGATATAAACTAATTAAACTTTCATATGCATGTATGTATTTCAATGAAATTTTTTGTATACTAAATATTTATTTTTATTAAGAATCTATTTTTTCTCCTGAATGAGATACTCTTTAAATGTAGTGGTGAAAGCTCTCTTTTTAGTTACTCAGTGGTGCATGATAAAATATTGTAAATTGTTATAAAGGAAAAGTTCCAAATCTTATTTAGGTAAAAATCCTACTGAAGTTAGAGAATGAAATCCTGATGCTGTTGAAATCACTGTAAAATATCCTGTTGAGTTCAATGGCATTAGCAGTTTCACCTTAGCAGTTTTGTTGAAAGTAAGGGTAACATGTTAGGAATTAAGATAAGACAATCTGGGCATTTAACTTCCGTACAACCTTTTGCAAATCTGAACCATATTTCTTTGTGCTTCAGCTCCCTGTACGTAAAATGGTGACAATGCTTTCTTACATCATAGGAATGCTGAGAAAAGATACAAATTAAAAGCTGTCAAAATTTTTCAGATTCTAGTGATTTTGAAAGCATGTAGCTAGATTCAACAACTATCCACTGTCTCAATATCTAGGTGTTACATAAATAACATAGGTTATAATCTAACCTATGGCTTATAACCTATAACCTAGTTGTTATTATGAACAGCCTAGGCATTGCATATGTCATCTGGATGACTAGATAATTCTTGGAAAAATACAAAAATAACTTTGTACCTAGGAAATGATCATGATCTTCTCTAAGTGACATGATTTAACTGTGTAGTATGATACAATGAATGCTTGCTAGGTAAAAGAACCTTTCCTACACTTTTCACATTTGTTCTCCCTGTTGACAAGGAGAAAGATGAACAGATGATGAGCTAATTTAAGCACATGCTGAACTCTAAGCATGTAACTAAGCCATGTGTTTAAATAAATGTTTTGCTGATCTGAGGGCCTGAAGCCATTGTTCAAAAAGCAGGTTTTAAAGAGCTCCAAGCCATAAAAAGATGTAAGGTCTTAATAGGCAAACCTTTTTTGTAGAAGATGTAAATTGTAAGGTAAGACAAAATTTTACTGTGCAAGCCTATAGTTTCTTTGACATATATATATATATAAAGTTCTCCTTGGGAATGGCAAAATACCTCCTTTTTGTTCATGCACCTGTGAAAGGTTTAGTTCAGGTTAGAGAGCCTGAATACTGTGGGGGTTTCAGGTTTTGGTAATGAAAAACAGATAATCTGCACAGTTTTGTGAAAACACGAAGGGCATGTAGAGGGCGTGTGAATGAGTGTGTTGGGCTTGACAGTATCTTTAATGCTACAAAAAAAAAATAATAATCTTTTACTTTCTCCAGTCAACCATTTATTGAGCACTAAGAACAATTAAATATGGGAAATAAAATCGAATGGCCTTTTAAGCAATCACTGAAGAATAAAAATATACTGTCATCAGTCTTTAAATACCTTGCTCATTAAAAGGTTGTGCGCTAACCTCTGATCCCTAATCCTCTGGATTATTAGTATTAATTTCTTTTTCTTCTTTGTTTTTTCTTCTTTTTTTCTTTTTTTTTTTTTCAGGGCAGTGGAAGTCGGTTTCCACATCTATCATATCACTGCATGGTTTTAAGAAAACAAAGACTAAGAAAACTAAGAGTTATATGACTCTTAGTTCAAAATCAGAAAAAATACGATTCTTTCTCTGTACGTTGTCTCTGTGTAATGTGCATATATAAATTTAATTCTTGTAATTTTTTTGTTCTGCTTTTTTTTTTTTTTTTTTTTTAACAAGGAAGGTTTTCCTGACGTTTTTAGTGTGTCAGGTATCCATCAGAATGACATTAGAGCTTAGGTTTAAACCTGTCGCCATTCCCTTGGCCGCAGGAGCTGCGGGCAGTGGGATTGGTGTGGTTCATTGGTCACAGAGGGAACTCCAGCCGTCCCAGCGAGAGGCCTTCTCTCCCATGTGCATCTGCCCACCGCATGACCCGGCTGCTTGGTTCCTCAGTGAACTACGGGATGATGGGTCAGAGCATCGCAAGGAGCAAATTCTGAGCCTTGGTGAGATCTCGGTGACTTTCGAGTCCGCTGCTGCTGGCTGACTGAAATCCCGTTTGCTTTCAAACCAATAGTCACACTGTAATTTTTGTCTCATTTTCCCCAGCCCTTTTTTCCACTGTTAGCAGCAAAATATTGCTTAGGTATTTTGTAGTTCTCTGTGACTGTTTCTGCCCAGTTGTCATATTTACCAGCAGTAGTGTCAGCAGAATAAACTTATTGGTGTGTGCCTCTCTCATGTTGTGGCATGGCACTGGCACTGGCTGCTTTGCAGCAGAGTTTTAGAGGGACCCTAATCTCCTAGAGAAACTGCTTTTCTTGCACAGCTAAATGTGGTCAGCCACTTACATGGTGAGAGGGGACTTTTGGCTTAAAGGGAACCCATCTTACCTGTTACAAAAAGGTGAGGAGGAAGGCAGGGTGCCCCTTTGGCATAGGAGTGGCAGAGGTAACCCTGCTGCTGATTTAATGACTTCCAGAAAGGTGGTGATAATGGTTTTTATATACATATATATATGTGTGTGTGTGTGTGTACATATACGTGTATATATACATATATATATGTAAAGTGACCTGTATGCTGTCCGGGGATCTATCTGTCTGTCGTCTTTGAGCTGTGTGTAGAAGGCTTGTGCTATGGAAATTAAAAGCTCTGTAATAAACTGACCTCAAGTTCAGTTTTCTGAGGAATCAGAATTTGCACTCTTTCTACTGCCTGCACGGCTAAGAAGTTTGCAGTGACATGATGGTGGCTGTGTCTTCATTACGCGTTTTTGTGACCATCATTTATTTCCCTTTTCATGTTTAACTTACCAGTAAGTAAACCTTCTTCACTTCAGTAAGTCCTGACACAGCCAGTTTGCAGCTACAACGCCAGGACCTGCTCCGGAGGTGTCTTTCTAGTGACTACAATGGGCTTTGAAGCGGGCTGAGTGTTGTTGAAGGGCTTTGCGGTAACTGCCTGGTGCTGGGTGATTCAGCAGGTGTTTACTGTGGCTGTCATTAACAGTGCTGCTCTCATTTCGTATTCATGGGAGTGTTCATCCACTCTTCTCTATTGGCTCTTCCCTGGAATCCATCATGCCTTAACAGGAATGTTCTCCCGAAGCCATTTTGCTCAGAGGGTATCTGGAATTGTCTCACCACTGTTTCAAGCGTAGCAGCTTTGTCTGTCAGGAAAATTCTTCCACTGAAATACTAACCTTGATGTGAGAAGCAGATGTCATAACTGGAAATCAGACTGTAAAGGAAAAGTAGGTTTTTTTCTGCCTCTAGGAAGAGCAGTAGTAGGAGAGAAAATATTTAAGACTTCTTATGAACATGCTGATGAAATAGTTATGAATGTATATATTTCACTTTTAAAAGGTATCTCACCTGCTTGTAATTTCATCATCCAAATTCTGAATTACAGTTTAACACACTGCATTTCTTTACTTCCTTCTGGTATTTCTGTAGGTCAGTGTTTTGGCGGTAATTAATATTTCAGAAATTTCATGTAAGGATAAGAAGCTAAGCAATGGCAGTTCCTGTCAGAATTGCCCTTTCTATCTCATTTTGCTTTTAATGGCAATAGATTGGTTGATTTGATTTTGTTTTTGAGGGATTTAAATCAAATATCCTAAGAATTCTCCAATAATACATATAATATTAATATTTTCACTTTATTTTCTAAATATTTTTAAACACGTGAAAAACTTCGAAACTTGAAACTGAACCTTCTCCTATTACTCTTGCTTTCACCCATATACATGAAATTCATTTGTTATCCATGTGTTGCGTTACCACAGTATGTTTCCTGTAAAAATCTTCTTGACTGTATATTGCATATTTTAGTTTTTCATTTGGGATCATTTAATCTTTAGATAGTATGCACTGACTGGGTAAAGCTTCATGTTGCTGAAATCAGTGATCAAATTCCAGCTGACTTCAGTTGAATCAGGATACCACTCTCTTTCCGCGTTGTTCATATAGTGGAATCTTAAATAGGGCCTGACACAAAGTCTTTTAAAGTCAATTTAAAAGCTGACATTGACTTGAGTGTGCTTTTCATCAGGCTAGTAATGGACTGTTTGTTTTAGGCACTTTCTCCCCTTCGTGCTAGCATCGCTATAAATGGAATTTTTCTATAAATAGAACTATTACCTGCCTGATATGCTTCTCCCTTGTAGTTTGGCAGGATTTCTTTTCATTGCCTTAAAGTACAGTGTAACACAGACCCTAGTAGTTTCTGTTGCATGATGTCTATTTTTCTTCATTTTCCACTGTCTTAAGTACTCCAGTGTCTCTTCTGTTATGTTGCTTGAGCTTTAATGTTTTTTGAACTCATTATTGTAGAAAGAATGTAGAACTAAACTTGTGCTTTAAAAAAAGAGTTGCTTCAGACTTGGGCATTCTTTTTCTTTTCTTTTTTTTTCTTTTTTTGATTCGAGTGAGTTGGAATCTTATTTGGAATTATCTCCTCATCTAAAGTTCTTGTGCCTAAAGGAGGCCCAGCTGTGTTGGCCCTGCGTCCCCTGGGGCACAGGGCTGTTCCTGCAAGCCAGGGCAGGGCAGGAGCAGCCCTCATCTTCAGGGTGGAGAAGTGCTAAGCATACTGTGCATATGGTTTTTGCTGTTTCAGAGAAGCAGGAAGGACAAAACAAAAAGAACATTTTCTATTATCCCTTTTAAGCTTATCTATGGATGCACCAAAGATGCAGGGAGCTCCCAATAATCATATTATCATTTTCGTTCCTGGGGCAGTAAAAGTTCCTTCTGGGTCTCTGTGTCAATTAATTAAAATTGAGACTGGAAACAGGTCTCTTATGATTGGAGATGATGGCAACTGATTGGTTTGGGCCAGCTCCCTTTTCAGCCAGCCCTAAAAAAACCCCATGTAGTAAATGGCAAACTTTTTCTTACCTTGCCATTGGTTTCTTGCATGCCTCATTTCTCCCTCTTGCCTCTTTGCTTGAGGACTGGTTTTTCTCAGGGCTGTTCTGCTCAAGTCGACTTTCTCAACAGTCAGAGGTCTGCTACTGAAGGCTCTCCAGTCCATCACTGACCTCCTGTGGGGTCACCCTGAGGTCTGGACTCCTGTTATGGGCATATTGTACCCCTCTCAACCAAATCTTTTCTTTTTCTCTGGCTTGTTTTGGTGGTGGTGAGGAGAAATGGTAGAACTGTAGTTGTGTTTTTTAATTTCCAAGCCCTGCAATCTCTTGGCTGACTTCTGAAAGGGAATGGGTGCCTCAGTAACGTGCGTAAAGATTTTGACGTGCAGTGTAACATCAGATACATAAATTGCATGAACTTTCCTTGATGGTGATTTTTTTTTTTCTCCTCATATTTGAGGTAGACCTTAGAGATGGGCATGTTTTGCACCTACATAAGCATAGCTCAGCCCCAGCTCTTGTGGCAAAGCTGCTGTGCCAGCTGAAGACCTTTCCTTCATTTCCTCTATTAAGGACTTCCCGGGCTGTGGGCCTGATCCTGCAGACACTGAGCTGAGTCGTTCTGTTCCGTGTGTGAGCAGGGTTGTTTGCAAACCTACAGCATTTGCTCCCAGCAGCAATTATGAAATGGCGATGGGAAGCTGACTTTGATATGTATTCTCCTAAAATACAGTTTGATATTGCTTCTGATGCAGATTTGCTTGGGCAGCTTGTGGATGTTAGTAAGATGATGTGAGAAATGGGAGAATTGGGCTGTGTATTACATTAGGGAGGATATTGTGGAAATATGTGGAAGAATGGTAGAAAATATGGTGATGATTAGTATACTTCAGATATGGTATATGATTAGTATAGTACACATAGCTCCACCTCAAATTCCCCTATTTCAGTCATACTACAGAGAAGGATAGTTATTGAAAAATACATTAATTTTCCCCCAAGCCAGTTGTTACTGGCTCTTACTGTACCATTAAACTAAAATCCGGTGACGTGATACTTATATTAGATTGCTCTTGCGCTGCTAGTGACTGTTAATCATGATAAGCATGATTTACAAAGAAATTTATTCAAAAAAGCATGTTTAGAGCCACTAAAAAATATTAGAATTTGTGTTTGTAATGAAGATCAATAGTCTTATGCTGATTAAAACACTGGACGTATATTTTAACAAGGCCTGAGACATCCCAGCTCAAGCCTCTCAATGGCATGATTCAATATTTAATATTATCCCAYGTATGTAGTTGGATTGTGAAAGTGACTTTTCCCCAAAGCCTGACAAAGATTTATAGCCACCACTGGTATTAGAGTTGACATGAAGAAGAAACTTCTCAAATATTAAATATTTTTAGGTGTTCTTAATTTGTCATAATTTCTTAGAAAGGCTGGAGAAGTTTGCAAACGATACAGATGTGTTAACACTTCATTCAAAATCCAGTAAAAACCTGATACAAGTTGTAAACTGGCTTTCACATATTTGGTTGCAGGGGAGGGCTGTTCTCTGCATTAACAATCCTTAGCTCAACTCCCCTGGCTCCTTCATGAGTAGTAAGTCATTGCTGTGATGATGTGCCTCAGTGATTTTACTGTCTATGAAATAGAGACCATCTTCATATGAACCTCTAGGGGTTCTTTGTAATAATATTGTATTTTTAAAAAATGGAAGTACCACTCTACATAATCTCCACTAATCGGTACATAAACCCTGTTTGGCAGTTTAAACTGTATGTACAAAATATGAGATTTGGCTCTGCCTATTCCAGTAGTTAAAAGGTTTACTCTGGTGCGAACTGCTGATTTAATTGTTTTTAAATGCAGTACACAGACTTGTCTCTTTGTGTGGCAAATGCATTGGCTTTTTATTTTGTAGCATCTTGGAGCAAACAAAATCTTGGCTAAATTAAAAGATTACTTTCTGAAATAGAAAGCCTTATTCTGTGGGGTTTGCCTAAACTAATCTCATTTGTCGCTTGGAGTTGATAGAATAAAAATCCTGTATCTATTATTTTGGCATTTTCACCAAGTAATCTTGTTTCTGAAGCCAGTTTGCATCTATTATTAATAGATCTTTGATGGATGGGTTTCTTTTCTACCTACATATGGCAAAACTGTACCGTTTTAAGCAAGTTACCGTGCTCCCTCTTTCCCCATAATCAAAAGCACTTTCATTAATCTGCTTTCAGAATCCTGAAATGAGAAGTTTCTCTTCCTGTGCACAAGTAATTATAGGTAGGATATGGATTAAATAACCTACTGGAAAATCTTTTTCCCTCCATAGCACAGCTGAGAAGGACGTTGAGAATGAGTTGTGTATTCAAGTTTTTGTACTGTGGGAAAAGGCACAGAAGCTATTAGAGGGCTGGAAAAAGAAGTTATTTTTCATTGCTGGGCCACTTTCGCCCTCCATGTTGTAGCCGACATTAGTAATAAAGCAGGAGTCATATGTTGCCACTGCCACCCAAAACACTTTCTTTTAACTTTGGGATTTTAGATTTCCATTTTATATGTGTTCGAGTAAAATATAACACTAAAACCACCTGTTTTTCCTTATTAAGTATATGAAAGAAGCAAATAAACCTCCCAAGTTTTTCATTGTTCTCTTTCAGTGGTCAGGATTATCAGCTACACTTTGTTACCTGTAAGAAAATATTTGGAATTTTCTAGAAATTAATTTAGAAATTTCATAATTTAGAAATTAGTTTTATTTCCTTTTCACTGGATCTTTCACTTAACGTTTTATGACTGTATGGTGAACAGAAGGACTCCCGGCCCACGCTCCAGTTCATAACTCTCTGTTCCAAAATGCAGCTGCCTTGTACTTCCTGAAAAGCCAGCAAAGCCCCCATGGCAGCGTTGCCATCACTTATTCAGCCCCTGTTCCTTCTAGGAATACTGATTTTTCTCAGTATTTTCCCATTACGCTGCCATTGCTTTGAGAACCAACCCTCTCGAGGCTTGCTCAGTCTCATGTAACCCCACATTAGCAAACCTGAAGTGGCCAAAGGTGCAAGCCATGCTCCTACTTCCTTGAGGAATGGGAATCATTACAGTAAATGTAAATTATCCATTGCTGGTTTAATGTGATTTTGATGCTAATTTCAGAGAGAATTCTCCTAGAAGGCTGGATTAAACATTGGGCTTGAACTCATTTTGAAGTAGAAGTGATTATTTCTGTTGGGAGATCAGAGCCCACCAACCCATTTAACTCCACGTAAGAGCACCTGAAGAACAAGTCCAAGGAGCAGAGGGAAGGTCTGTGACCGAACGGTTCTGTTGCCTCGTACTAGAAGGTACCATTCGTTATATTCCTGATGGGAAAAGAGGCTGTTCCCCAAGGAAAACCAACTTAAGCTTAAGGCACAGGGCTATGGTATGACCCTGAGAGATTTTGGGAGAGGCTTGTATCGCCTTATATAAGTTTGTTGACTTTGGTGCCTGAAGTTACAGGGTTTCAGGCTCCTTTTTTAAACAGAGGAGCCTAGAAGACAGTTCAGAGCACCTAAAAGTTAGGTAGCAGCAAGGCTTTTACCTTGAATACTCTGAATGGCTTTCTGAAGGCACCCACCACAATTTCCACTGACTAAGTAAAGAGACTGTTCCTAACTCTGTCAGTGAAGTTAAGTGGTACACATATTATCAATTCTTAATGACTTTAGAATGAAACTTCTGATTACTGTGTATGGTTAGAATAGGGCACCCCTTGCTTGTTTCTGAGGTTTGATCAGGATCTGGTAAATGGTGCTTTGGCATCACTGAGAGAACATCTGCTTTTCACTGTTTGGACATCTCACACAGACTGCTGCTTTCCTGGCGTGGTGAGTGTTCTGCTCCCTGATTTACAATTTGCTTTTAATGTGCATAGTTACAACTTTCCTAGCTGATGCTCTCTGTATCAAATCTTGTAATTTTCCAGAATTAAGATTCTGTTTTTATAAAAGAATTTCTGCAGTAACGTGGTCTAGCTGGCAAATAGCAGGTCTATAGAAAGAAGACCCCCCCCCCCCAGCCAAAGTTCCTTGAATCAGTTCCATAAATATGCTGCACATCCGTGAATTACCAAAATCTTAAAAATTACCTGTCCGGTGCAGGATCATGCCTGATATTCCAGATGGGGGAGAGTGTGTGTGTGTGTGTGTGTGTGTAAAAAATAATGGTTTTGTTAATTCCTTTCCTGAGTAATTACACTACAGAACAGGGCTAAGTAAAATTTGTTTTTGTCCAGCCTCTCAGATGATTTACACTACAAGGCTATTCTCATTGAGGAAGTCAATCAAATATCCCAGTTTATGTAAAGCTCAGTCACAGCTGGTGAGGATTTTGTATGGAACAAAAACTGATGTTTCTTTTCATGTGTTTAGATTTCTGAAAGCCATTAGAGAGACCTCAGCTATATTCTGGATGCCCTTCCTGTAATTAATACATGATACAGATAGCAATAGGATATAAAGGACTGCTCATCTCACCATGACAAATGCTCACTGGCAAAGTGATTAGCATGAAACATTTCCAGTGTGTAAAGTGAGACTGGCCTCACAGTATGCTTAGAGTATTCACAAATCTAGAGTTTGGTAGCCAAAGCATCCAATCAGTTACAAAGCTGAGAATCTCAAAGGGAGAACACCCTGCTAGCAACTCCATCTGATTTTCCCATTGGGCATATTGACTGAGCGCAGGGGAGGGCAGTGGGGTGGGCAGGAGGGATAGAGGAGAAAGAGGGCAGGGAATAGAGAGGAAAACAGTGCTACAAGTGTTCAGGACCACAAAAGGTAGACCGACAGCATGACATTTCATTTGGAAATTTCCTGGTGTCCAGTGCAGCTTGGGCATCAACACAACTGGCATTTCCCATGAGTCACCTACTTCCTAAGCAGCACCAGTCTACTCTTGGGGTCACTGGCTCCATATGGGTTAGTTACAGCAGTTTAGCACCTTGGTGTTGAGCAATAGTTACAGTAGAGGCTCTGTGAGAGTGTTGCAAAGATGGGCCCATGGAAAAAAGTGGTATTTGTGCTTCTTGGACATTGTGAAGAAGCCCAGGCACTCATCCTGCCTCAATTTTGTAACCCTGTATGGAATGAATACAAAATGGCGCTTGGAACAGTTCTTCTCCCAAGTCAGAACGTCATCTTTGTTTCGTTTGGACCAGGGCTGCCACCTTAGTCATCACACAGTTTTCAAGTATATGTAGTGTGTGTTTGTGCTAGAAGTACTACCGTGATTTTTTTTGTAGCTAGCTAGCCAGCTGTGGTAAATATGTTTTATAAAGACGTAATACAACTTCTAATGCCTTTTAAGCTAATGTTTCAGTCATAGATGAGAATCCATTTCTAATGTGTCTGGATGACAGCTCTTGAGAGACTGGGAAAAGATCTGTCTTCCTAAGACCTATTTCTCCTTCTTACAGTGCACTGAGCAAACAGGAACAGATTAATGCTTGTCTCAGATTCATAATAGGTGGGAATCTCAGGCTATAGGTGACAATTAATTAAGTTAGAGGTAAAACTGTTTTTACCACAAACATTTTTAATTGATCAGTTAAAATTTTTGAGGGTCTCAATTTGTGGCATTTAACACCTAAGACAAATGAATACACCTGTTTTCCTTAGCTGAAGTGTAAAATACTTCCTTGCTTGAGAAGCATCCTGTTTTCTTTAGGGTCTTTCAAACTTGTTTTCACCATGAGGATTCACTTTGCCTTAATAAACTTAATAAATTCTGCGCCTCACCAACTGCATGTGTTGAGCCTGGTTTCATAGTGGCCAAGATGCTTTTTTCTTCATCTGTCTTCTTGTGCTCTGAAGTCTTTTTTAAATTTTTTTCCATTCACTTTATAGTATTTTCTGTGGTGGAGAAGTGACCACCACTCTTTCACAATTCTGCTTTCATACTGCTTTATAGATCTGTATTGTTATTTTTATTTTCTTATTTACTTTGCTTGTGAATAATACAGACCTGTTCTTATGTAAGAAACAAATTCCTGTCTCCCAGATGACCTCACTTCTTGTCAAACATGAGGCTGTCTTGCCATGTGATTTCATCTGGACAAAAAATTAATATGATCTAGAGATTGCTTGAAAACAAGGCAGGAGAATCTTTTTGTTTTGCAGTTTTGATTTACCCCAAGCTAGTCTACACAACAATCTACATGAGTGAAATTTAAGTTGCAATTTTTAACAGTAGGCAGGGGGTACAAAAATGAAATCGCGGCAAAAATCTGTTAAAGGTCTGCTTTGCACCTTGGTGGGTAGATAATGCGGTTTTGTGCAGAAGCTGACTATTTGCATGTGTGAATTTGGACGCCTATGTGTGCAGCCATCTGGAATGAATTGGGCTCACATTTCTGTATGATCAGACAAATAAATCTCTGATTGGCAGTTGAATTTCTTAGATGTGTATTATCAAAGGCTGAAAATAAAAGATCACTTTCCACTTCACCTTTTTTGGAATGCTGTTGGGAATGGTACAAGATGCATGTACTTGACTAGTCTGTTGATACATTAAATAATACTCCTTACATCCAGCAGCCTTCCCTGTTGTGACTTCTGTGGCTGCAGACAGTTACAGCAACTTTCTTTTATTGTTTAGAAAACAGAAAAGAGAAAATGTAGGCTTTCCTTGGATAAATTGCATTAAAAATAGTGCAGTGTCTTGACACTAACTCTTTTTTTTTTGGTACAGAAATTATTTTATTATGGTAGGGCCTTTCTGTGCTAGACACTGTACAAACACATCATAGCAAATAGTCTTTGTGCTCAAAGAGCTTTTAGACAAAGCAAATAGACAAGGCGTGTATTGGGAGGACCTCAGAATAAATGGGATGGCAGCAAATACTTTGTTAAGGCCAGGGTTACTCTTTGCTTTGTTTTGTTTTTTGTTTATTTTGTGATGGAAGGCAGTCAATTATATGACAGGAGGACCGAAGGGAGGTCAGGGAAAAAAGAAAAGAATAAGTGAAACTTAATAAGAGAATAATAAGGAATAAGAGAAATTTGGGACTCCAGGACAGGGCTTCTTGGCACAAGGTAGAGAAAATCTGGGGACACCATGTGGAAAAATTGGGAGAGAACAGAGGGCAGGAGCACAGGGAACATGAGGTGTTGAGGAAGGTAGTGGGCATGGCTGGTGTGGCTGTGGTGACTATGCTGGGGTGAAGAGAGGGAAGGAGACACGGGCTCGGGATGAGCTGGGAGCGCTGAGATGATCTGAAAGTGTGGGAGTGATGAGGAGTGGGGAGCAGTGCAAAAGAGGGGAGAGCAGCATGGGCACGGGGAAAGGAAGGATGAGAGAATGAAGAGGTGACGTTGAGTCTTGAGTCGAAGCAGGCTGAAGGTCGGCTGTTTTGTCTCATACTTTGCTGTTTCAGCTTCAGTGGGGCGCTCTGTTGAATGCAAGGTGCAACTTTTTACATTTAAATAATGATTTACTGATCACTAAGGCTAGTGCTTAGACAAAACTCATCCCAGTAAGTGAAATCCATTATTAGAGTTCATCTGCATTGATTGTCATGCTAGAGCTTTATCCTTTCCCAAGCGTAGGATGGCACATTATCTCAGCTTTCTTCAGACTGATGGTTAATCCATAGTCTTTTGCTGCCTCAGCACACCAATTGGTGATGAACTTGAGGTAGATGGGAAAGTAGAAGTCAAGTTCTGTACATAAAGAAGCTTACACTGGTTAATTCTGTGGAGGCTTTTAATTTTCTTAAGTGAAAAAAGCTTGCCAAATGTTTAATAGAAGTATTCCTGGCATCTGTACTGCAAAAAGAAGTCCAAGCAGAGGAGACTAAAACACAATGGTCTCTATTATGCAGAAAGACAGGCAGCATTATCAGTTATCCCATTGGGCTTTTCAGTGTATAAGCATTATTTCATGATCCATTTCATGCTGTAAATGGATCCAAAAGAAAAAAAAAAAGGTGCTGACTGCAGAGCATGCAACTAGAATTCTGTTGGGCTATGGGTGGATGGGTTGCATGGCTGTCTTCAGGCATAACTTTCTATAATTCAAATCATCAGACTCCCAGTAGCTTTTTAAAAGCATACAGATACATATTCTTTTCTCATCATGTTACTTGTTCTGAATGCTAAATACAATGTTGTTCTGTAGCTAACTTGTGTTTTGGGAAAAAAATGATGAAGTATTACCACCAACTCGGGTAGTAAGCCAAAACATTTTTCTTGCATTTGAGAGTCATGAAATATTCCAATGAGTTTGCTTCCCTTTACATTCGGTAATGTTACTGATGAAATAAGGGAGACCGTGTTGCCTCAGAAAAAGGTTTACTAACAGTTAGTGAGAATATCTGGCGTTGTGTTCTTAAGGTATTGCAGTGTGAGGCAGCTTCTGCTTGTAGTTTTCTCTAAAATCTGCCAGTTGTACCATCATGTCTTCTTGCAAAATAGGCTAGTAGTTATCTGTGGAGGACTTTGTTCCTGTTGTTTATTAGAAATATAAGTAAACAAAGAACTAAATTTTCCTTTGAGTCATGACGGGATTTCAAGGAACTGTTACTGTAACTAAGAGAAGAATTTGCCTCAGTAGACTCCAGGGAAGAGTTTGCTGTCAGTATCATTACCGTCCTGGAGTGAACTGAGTATCAGCAGAGTGGTGCTCTGTGGCATCTGCTGAATATTAAATACATGCAGATGTAAAATTAATAGAGATATGTATGTATATAGCAGTAAATCTATTTCATAATTTGTATAGTTTTTCTCAAGATCTTGTATAAAGCTGTGAACAAGGGACTCAAACAGTATTTTTTTTTTCCGAGCAAATAAAATTAAATCCCTTTGTACCGTTAAAGTGCATTCTCTGGAATGCTGTTGAAGCTGGTTTCCCAAAAGGATAGAACACTGTGGCCCTTAACAGCGCTGTTCCTTTAAAACTACTTAGAGTAGATTTCACTGTGAAGGTAGCTTGTAATATGAAGTTGGAAAAGTGATTATACTTCATGTTTGATTTTTGCATATTTTCCATCCTCAGAAAATGAGGTTATGCTTCATTAAAAATCAAGTCAGATTATCCAGACATTAGGCGCAAATAGTTGCAATATGTTTAAATAGCCTTTTAGTTTAGCGAAAGATATTTTAAAAAGACTGAGTTGCTTTGTTTCTGCCATTATGAGTTATCCACAAGTACATTCAACCCTTATAAGATATTACTCATATGCTTGCATATAATTCACGTTTTTCTCAGATCAATATGAAATAATGCTCATCTATTTACAGTATACAAATATAGAGTGAACTTAGAGCTGACCAGTAGAATGAAAATATTTTGAGAAGTTCGCATGTGAGTGTGATAGTTTCAGGTCTGCTGTTGCTACTGTTGGAGATCTGAGACTGTAGAATAGAAAACCAAAGTGATGGCCTAGAGTTACCAACATTATGGGACAGTTGTAAACAAATACCACTAAAAGTTGTGCCACAAAAAATAAAGGCAGCTGCTGTTGTCTCCATTATTGGGGATGAGTTTCAGTGAGGTAGGTAGGAATCCAGCAATCTTACTCTGATGGACTGTGCCGTTGGTCCTGTTATTAGCACTTTTAAATTTTTGTTGGTAAAATACATATCAGCATTTTATAATATAACAGTTACTCAGCAACAGCTTGACATACACTCATACTCAGTGCTATCAAAATGACACTTCTGCTTATGTAAACTTACATGCTTATTACTTATGTTTCCCAAGATAATTGTTCCCTAAACAAGGCAAATGTAAACAGGAGGCTATTTTTTCAGAAAGTTGCTCCTTCAGCTTCCTGTCCATCCCAAAGGTCAAATCCTTTTTTGTGAGACCAAAAACAGCTGCTGACGCAGCGGTGACAGTGAAGAATGACAATATTATGATCTATGGTTTGGTTAAGAACTTGGAGTTAAAGGTTGTAACAGAGAAACATCCTTTCAGCATGTTTCTGCAAACCTTAAGTAGCAAAAGAAAAATGTTTTTGAAATATGCTCTCAGAAAGATGTTGGTAATGTTTACTTTTTTATATTTTGTTCTTTAGAACATTTTTTCCTGTAGAGATCTTTACCTGATAGTGCTCATTTTTATTGCTTACATTTTTACCAAATATCTGAAGTATTTACTAAAGTTGTGCTGTCACTGAATCTGAACTCCTTAGTGTTATCTGTAGTTCTGTTCACAATATTACTGTGAGGTGGAAAGCATTATTAACATTTTACAGCACACACAGGCTTGTAAAAACTCATACAGGGCGCAAACGATAGAGTTGGAGACTGGCTAACAGCTGTAGTCATAACCTCAGATTATCCTTCCAACCTCATCCTTCACCTTTACTGCTCAGTGATAATCTGAAGGTTTTTCTCCTTCAAATTTTTATTCTTTTCTGATGTTTTTGTTAATATAGTTCATGACACTTAATCAGGGATCTTCAGCCTAATGTGTAGCTTTTCAGGTGTATAAGGATTTGGGGTAGTAGTCCAGGTCTCTGGACTATCTATCTAATAGATAATTTTTTTTTCAAGCTAGTGGCAGGAGTAGTCTTGCTAGCACCATCGTGAGGAAGGATGGTGAAGGAGAAATAAAGAATCACGCATCAAGAAAGCTGCTGTGATCAGGTCTAACCAGAAATTTTCAAAGTTGAGTAAGGAGTAGGTACTTGTGCCACACAGGGTTCAGTGTCCATAGTGTGTTCTTCTCCAGGACTCAAATTTGTTTTCCATTGTCACAGGAGAACTGTACTAATTTCCTTTCAAAGTAATCTTCTACAAGCATAGTGGAAGGGGTTGCCTTTATCCTTAGGTGCCTTAAGTTTATCGTGGAGCTGAGGGAATTGTATTAGACATAAGAGGTCTTTGTTTTTATTTTTTTAATGCTGGGTCTACCACAGTTCAAGATTCTTCGCTGGGCAGTTTTTCTTGTTTTTAAAAAAGCTTTAATCTTTTCTCTCCATAGTGCCTTCACTCAGTTTTTTGTGGAATTTTGAAGATGTTTCTCTGGTTAGGCTATTAATTTATAAAAATAGAAAAAAAGTGTCTTTAATATGTTGACCTTATCTCAAGAGGAAAAAAAAGAAGGTGACCTGTAATATATTTTAAGGCGAATCAGTTTTGGTAGAGGAAGCTGGAAACTGGTGTCATCTTGTAGTAAACTGTTGTGTTCTTACTTGCAGTTATGAATGGAAAATTTTGAGTACTCTTGGTAGTTCAGGAAAAGAGGAATAGGATGCTTGCTTTTTTTTTTTTTTTCCCCATCATGCAATAGAAATGTGCTAGTTTTATATGGAGAACTCCAAGAGAAAATGCAGGTGAAAGAAAACGGGAAGTTAGTGAAGAATAACAAAGGGCTTGACAGATTAAAAAAAAAAAAGAATTTGATGAGAGGAAGAAGTTAGAGAAATCTTTGCCTCTTTTAGAAAAAGATGGAAACTGAGGAAGGTATTTCCCCTACTTTTCTGGACAGGTCAGTTATTTGTAACTGTGTTCCTTGTGTCAATCAGTGAGTTGAATTTCATAGTGCTAGACTGATATTTAAGAATTAAAGACTAACTACAACCAAACCTTTTAAAGTAGCATACCAGTTAGTTATACAGCTGCTTCAATAAGATGTGCTAGTAAGGCTAGAGGAGCTCAAAAGAGGAAGGAAAAAAACCAGCTAATTCTCAGTAGAGAGTAGCAATGGCAGGTAAAAACATTATCAGTTAAAACATATTTTATCATGATTAGCACAGAACTCATTATTATGATTAAAGATGTACTAGCCATGACATGCCAGCTACATGCTGGTAGCAGAAAATACCTGCTGTTTGTAGGTTATTATCTACCTCCTTTGAAGAAAATCAGTCTTTCTTTACATTTGCAATGCAATGAAACCCCAGGCATTTCTTTGCATCTTTAATTTAAGCATGTTTTTCAAACACAGATACCCAGCTGCAGTAAGCAACAAAATACCCATCTCACCAGCACATGCGTAGATGGGTTTGTTGTGTTTTATGGCATCTCTCTATACAAAAAAGGTATTTTTGCAAATTTCCATATTAACATTTTAGGTTTGTAGTATTATCTGTTGAAATTCTAATATTATATGGACCAATAAAACAGAAGAAAATTTGATATTAGTGCTTAACAGAGTACTACTTGATATTTTGAACCATAATTGTGAGTATCATTGTTAATGTTATATGGTGCAATAAATAACATCAGGGGAAATTGCTACCATGAAAAAAGTCACTAATGTTCTATCGAAGTCACTGGTTTTAAACTGCAGCTTACCTATTAAGGAGCATGATGGAAAAATGACAAAAATGCAAGTAAAATGCAAGTTCAAATATAACCAAGTCCATTCCAGATGGAGTTTATTCTAAATTTTTGAAGCAGTTATGTTCATGGAGAGATACATGCTAAATATCAGCAACATAAGCTCGAGTTACTTGGTCAGATAGATACTGTGCAAATACTGAACTGACTGCTTTGTCAGTGAACTAGCAGATAAATCATTCCTCCTATCTTTATTATTTTTTAAATAATTCAGCACGTGTATGCTATTAGTGCTGTAATATGACTAGTCCCATGCTGAGGATTTTATTTTGCCTGAGAAAAAAAGAGTATTGTGATTTGAAGGATTGTTGATACCTTACCTATTATGACTAGCTATTGTCTTCCTATTCAAAGGAAAACATCTCAATACCTAGGTGGTCAATCTAAATATTACAGGTAAAGAAAGTTATTCTGTTTGTAGTTGTATATTTATAGAGTTAGTGGATATACTAACTACAGAAACTCCAAGTCTGGCTATTTATGGTTTAAGAGTTCAGTTTACACCTATTGCTTAACATATCATTAAATCACAATTTATATTTCTCCTTCTCCTTTTTTTAAAGAATGAGGTCCCTTTTATATCCCCAAATTTTTTCCTTACCAGTCAGCTGATACAAATGCAGCTTTCTATTGCCAGTTTTTTTCCTGTGCCTCTTGCTGTTGCAACTTACCTTGGATGGCAGGTTATTGGTTACTGCCTACGGGAGCCTTTTCCATGAGCTAATTTAGCTGTCAGTCTGAAATTGGTAAAAAGGATGAAAGATGGATCGTAGGCCTGGGGCATGCCTAGACCAATATCTAGCATATCCCTATTTGGAAGTACGCTTATTAAAACAGATTTGAAAAATATTTTTCCCAATCTTGCTCTGCCATCATTTCATCCAGCTAAGAAAAACATTTTTACAATGACACTGCTGATTTTTTGGCAGCTCTCTTTTTCTGAAAGGGCGAAAACAGTATTTAGATACAAGATCAATAGAAAAACAAATAGGCTATTATATTCCCTGGAGAAACCCCTAGAGAGAAGACAGATGCACAGAAATTTAATATTCTTGTAGGCAAAAATCACAAACACAGGGGTTCTGTTCAGCTGAAATGAACTGTGGTAAATGTGTATGAAATAAACATTAAAAAATGAGTAATAAAAGAACCTGGAAAGCTTTTAGGCTAGGCTTTTTGAGTTACTCTCTTGATGAGGTGCTGTGTTTGAATTTGTGGCCCCATTCAAAAAGTCATTTTGCAACTACAAATCATGTTTATCTTAAAATTATATGATTCAGGCATAACTTCATATAGTGGGTAGACGGAAGGTTTTTCTTTTGGTCTCTTTAGATGTACTCATTCATTCACTGTGCTCATTCAGAGAACTATGTATTTAATATTGCCTCAGATTTTTATGGAGATAATTATATTCCTCTGCATGACCTTGAGCCTGCTGTTCTTAAAAGTAAATATGGGCTTTTGTTTTTTTTCTGTAATATTTTGTAAATAAAAATAAACAAAATATTCATATAATTTTCAATGAAAAGTTAAGCATGTCTGCCCACGTTCTGTACTTATAAGTCAAATCCTGTTGCTGTATCTCCTTCACTATAAAAGGTATGTATGGCTTGGTTGCACGAGCTATCAGGAGACCAGATACCTTGACCCAGGAGGCTACCTTGAGTTCCCTGTTTTTCCAGGGACAGCATTTGTCCCACAGTTTAAAAAGTGGCAGCAAAGTTGCTGCGACTGAGGAGCTGTTATAGAGCATTAACAAAACAATGAGCCAAGAAAAAAGAAAACACCATTTTTAAACCAGTGGCAAGGGCAGTGTTAACGCAGCATTGGAGAATCTGAAGTCAGAAGATGGAGTTCATTTGAAATGGGGACTGCCTCGCAGTCCATGGAAAGTGCTGTTGCTGCTGTTTTCCTTTTCAGATACATTAACCGTGTTTTCTAGGACAAATCATGCCCAGGCATCTGTTGCAGTCCTAATTTGGGCCTTAGACTTCTTCCTGTACTGTCTGCACAAAACTCCTAAGTAAATCCATTAAGAGGATAAAGAATATTCTCAAATCTGAGGAGTTTCAGAATGGACCTTAATAAAAATAAGCAAATGCCTGCTTTCACTCTTTAACTGATCTAATGCTTTTTGTGCCATTTTCTTTCACCTAATTGCAAGTCTATCTGGAGTCTTCTATATTCAACTGTCTCTACACCACAACTTTTTCCTCAACCCAGTCAATTTTTCAAATTGCATTTGCGCCAAGGTCACGACTTCTGACAGTGCTTAGACTGCATTAGTCCTGTAATGAAAAGTGGCTGAGTCATGATAGACCTTGTGTTTCTTTTTTAAATACATAAATACTGTTGAGCTGTGAAATCAGTATTAGTTTTCTATTCTTAATATATAACACTTGTACCAGTAACAATTACAAGCTTCCACCAACTTGAACCCTCTATGGGTTGAACTGGCTTTTCTACATGCAAAATATAATACTATGATTGTCCTTAAGGAATACATTGTCCAAAGTACAAGATGTAACCGGTGGATGAGTCGAACGTTATGAGGAAGGCAGGAGGAGTCTGGGAGAAGTGGAGGAATAAAGCAGTTAATATATGTAGTTCCTAGAATGTTTTAAAAATTGAAGAATCATACCTGTTGCTGCTGATGACTTCTGTAATATTTACAATAGTACTCTACCAAAAACTTCATATAATTTAAAGGTAAACTCAATTTAAAGCGACTTGGGTGTGCACAATTTTTCTTCTTTTTTTTTTCTTTTTTTCTGTAGAGCCAGTTCCTCTACTAATGAAAATTGACGAAGTTTCACTGCGACCAGTGGTGCCATGTAACTTATATCATCTTAGAAGCTCGCTCGTTAGCATTTTAGATCATATTTTTCATCATTTGTCAAGACCCCTTCAAAGTTCAAATTTGCAGTCTACTTCCTCATTGGGTATATTTTTCCTAAATGGAATATGTATTTGCATACCTTTTGATTTGTCGTTGTAAAGGCTTTTTGTGAGTGGATGTGACTCTTGATTGTGAAATATTTTATTGGAAAAATATTGAAGTAGAATGAGACTCTGACTTTGCAAACACATAGATATATGAGTAGATTTATTTGTATGTACTGTCTTTGAATTCAGAGGGACAACAAATAAGATTACTCACATTGGACACTGTTTGCTGGGTATGCTCTCAAAGAGGGTAAAAACGAATCCGGATACTAAGAGTTACATAGGCTTTGTGAATGTACGAGGGGAAAAATCTAGTAATGTCTTGTAAATGAAATTTTAGACTTAACAATATGAATGTAATTCAGTCAGGCCTGCTAACACACTGGAATTTTCATATAATGTAAACTGAACTTTTATTTCAGCCAAATCTTACAGAAAGGACAGTAGCTGTAGATTCCCTTCTCAGCGTGGGATAATGCAGTGGGGTTCTTGGAGCTCTGTCAAGGTTAGGGCTGTGGATTAATGAATTGCATTATTTTGAGGAGCATGTAAGATATGCATCATTCCAAAAGCGCTGCGCAAAATGGAAACGATGACCCACTGGATGTGCTATTTACTGTACAGGCCATAATGGAGATGAAATTACAATGCACTAATTTGGTGTGATATTATTTATTAAGAATATAAAAATTATTCAGGAGTGAAGTTGTTGTTTTTTAAACAGGTGCTACTGTTTGAGAAAAGAAATTATTCAATTTTAACACCAGAAACAAAGAAGAAATGATACACCCTTCCTGTGTCTTTTCATGTATGTTTGCAAGTCTCTTTTTATTAGTGTGGAAGTACATGGGAAGAGAGGTCCAGTCCACTAATGTGGAAGTATGTATCATGGGCTTGCTGATATCAGATTTTGCTATTTGAAGATGAAGCTTCCAAGAAAAATCATGTAGCTTCCTGGAAGGATAATGTGTGGAAACCTATTGTGTGCAAGTTCATCTTTTCCAGATTTAGTAATCTGGAAAAAAAATTGTGATAAAAGGAGAAGTATTATCTTTTTCACATTCACAAACATTAAGCAATGTATACCTGTAATGCCCCTGTGAGACTGATAGATCAGTTTGGTAAACTGAGAAGGTTTATCCAGAATGATCACACCTAGGAAACATAAAAGACAATTCAGATATGTAGTGATTGGTCCAATTATTGGAGAAACTGGTCATTTGCAGTTTTATTTAGTGGTAGAAGGATGTAGGCTTTCATTGTTTGTTGTTTTGAATTAGGTGGTACAGAATCAGCAGGAGACCTGGAATTCAAGCTCAAGATATCATTGGTCATTTTTWTACTCTATTTGCCAATCATTTATCCCCATATAGAGGAGGAAAAGAAGAACCAAAAAGCCTGTTCTGTTAATAACTGTAATAGTGTTAATGTGTGTGTTAAAAATCTGCAAGGCAGTATGCACATATAACTTTTTTTTTTACTGGGAATTGCTCAGCACATCTTGAGGTGGTGGTGTGTTTCTTAGCAAGGCTTTGCTTAGGCAGCGTATGTACATACTATATTATACTTACACTCTGTGCATCATGACTTTGAATTTTTTCTTGGAGAGATACCAGTGTTACAAGTGCTACAAGGTGGTGTTGCAAAGACTGGAATAATTTGAACCTGTCAATGGAAGACAGAAGGAAAGGTAATTGCAGAAAGAAAGGTTAAAAAAAATTTCTAATGGTAAAGGTAGTAAAACACTTCAGAAGATTGCTGTAGGAGATTGGTCTTCCCATCACTAGAAGTATTTAAGAACATGTTAGACAAATGTCTGTCAGGAGTGATGCAGGTGTATTTTCTTCTGTCCTGGGACTGGGTATGGGATGAGGTCACCTCCCAAGGCCCAGTCTAGCCCTTTTGTGCTGTGTTGTTTGGCAAGTTCTCTGGTACATTGTGTGTTAATGTGTTAACATTAATTACCTTCAAGAACTGCCTCACCTTGATCACTAACCTTGGGCAAAATCATTTCAGGCCACTTCATATGAGGACACCCAGAGGAAGGATTCCACCACTGTGCTTTTCAGGAAGCCCTCCTTGAAAACCGTTTTCTCCTATGATGAAGGAACACTTTGGCAGACAGGCTCTGGCATCATTTGCTGTTTGTCAGAGGTGGGGCTAAGTGTCTTGGGGGCCTTTGTCTCTGCATAGGCTCTGGGAGTCCTTAAATCCATGATGGATGATGTGTTTACACCACTGTGAATACATCAGGCTCCTTTTCAAGAGGTATTTGCAGAGAAAACAGGAGCCTATGTATGCACTAATGCAGGTCTCTGGACATTTCTTAGCTTGAGGAATAGACCTCATCTCTCTGCACTAAGAACAGCCGTGTCTTATCAGGCCAAAGGTCTGTCTAGCCCAGTATCCTGTCTCCAACAGTGTCCAAAAATGAATTCCTGGGAAAGAGTATAAAAATAGAGCGAGTGTATAGCAGTGCTTCCCCAACACACCCTCTTAGCTTTCAGCTTCCTGTGACTCTGTGGCCTTCTCCAAATAAGTTCCAGAAGACCCTGAGTGAGGCACCCCTGTGGTCATTTAACAAGTCAACCCCTATAGAAGATCCTATCAGTGCTTTTACTGTTGGGGGGGATAATAGAGCTGAAAACAGTAGTGATAGGGTATCTGGMCATCATGATGTTACTCCTTTTAAAAATCGTGTATTAAACATGTGGTATACCACAGGCCTGGCCTGCAAGATGATTGGGCTGTCTGTGTGTTTTAGCGTGAGACCATACTTGATCGGCAACACAGTATCTGGCACAGAAATTACATCTTCTTCCTGATTCTGGGTGCTTATGTTGTCTGTCACAAGCTGAAGAGGCTTGTAACATAAGGAAATACTAGTGAAAATACAAGACTCTTGCCTGTGGCTGTGCAGAGTTAGTCAGAGTTGTCAAAAGCTGTTTCACAAACATTTGAGGAATCTTGCTGAAAATTATTGAGCGCTTTCCTCAAGCTTCTCTTTCTTCAGAGAAAAACAGGGTCTACATGAAATACGTTCTACAGTCGAGACTGGGTGCTAATCTCCATTGAATTTTATGAATGGGGCTTAATTACATTTTGACTGATACTATATTTTGTGGCTTTCTAAAAATTGCTGCGTATCGAAGGTGAAGTTCTAAATGCCTGAAAAAAGGAGGGTGCAAGCTCTTACAGATGATTCACGTTGTCGTGAAAAGAGATCCTAACATTATTTTTGTCTCTGTGTGTCCTAATATTTTCTCTAATATCTTGCTTGAAAGCAGATTTTGTGTGAAGAGTATTTACCAAATATCTAAAATGATCAAAATCATCTATGGCATAGAGGCAGAAGTAGCACAGAAAACAAACAGACCAGGAGATGAAATATGGATGAGCTACACATACCAGTGTTTCATGAAAGAAAGCTTAAAACCAAAAGCCAAGAAACACAAATATTTAAAGTACAGATACTTTATGATTCAGACTACTGTATTCAATTAACTATGATACAGAATTGTGTGATTTTTTTTTCTTTGAGAGAAATCCATCTCCTTGCTTATTTTTCCACTTGCTGCTTTCTGTTTAAGTTAATTCAGCAGTAATTGGATACACTGTGTCTAATTCTTAATAAATCAACAGAACTTTATAGTGTTATTGACAGTGGCTTTGCTAGCCCCATTATTTCTATCAAGAGTTTTATTCTGCTTCAAAACAATTTGCTGTGAACGCCCTTGTTTGTTTGCCACACTAGTCTTTGTTCTGGCTGAAAACTTTGATTTATAACTGTATATAATTGATGGCTGTGAGGTAGGTGGACTATAGCTATTGCTCCTCCTCTTTTAATCTAGCTTTGCGTAGAAATCCATGTAGTGGAGCATTCTCAAGGGAACCAGGCTGGGAAATTTTCTGTATACCCAATGGGAGGCCATTAATCATAGTGAAGAGTCTCTTACTGGCTGCAAGCATGTTTGTGAAAGTAAGGAAAACAAAAGTGGACCACCTCAAAATGACTCATCAAGAGAATAGATGTTAAAGCCAATGTATTCATTGTGATACATCAGAAAAAAAAAAAAGAATAGTTTATGCATTGCTAATTGCATTGAAGCATATTTATTCAGATGGATTTGGCGCTTTAAAGATATTTTCTATAATAAACCAGCATAATTGTAGATGTTAGAGATAAGAATTCTAGGAGGAAGAAATAAAAAATTCTCATTGTTGCTTTTGGTTCGAAAAAGAAACTTTCAAAGCAACAGATAAGAAATATCAAATAGCATTTGTTGAATATGTGTCAGAGCCAAGCTTATTAAAGATCTGTTCTAAAATTCTGAACCGTTCACTGAGATTTTGATGAATATTTCTCACAAAGAAGTCTCATTCAAAACTCAGAACCTCCCCTCAAAAAAAAAAAAAAAACCTCAAGAAAGTTATCAAATAGTGTTTTTTTTTTTTTTTTTTTTTTTGTGGCACCTAGCGTTCTTGCTGTGGCCCAGTCCGGGTGCTGAAGCAGGGACTTACCTGAGAGCGTGGGCAGGCTCGCAGAGAGGGAACTCCTATACTTGGTGGGAACCCCTGCCAAAGGGTTTTCTGGGTTGGGAGCTCAGTGTTCCTGCAGCTTCTGTTCCGTATTCTTCATAAATATCTGCTTGTCAGATGCAAATCTAATGGGTTCCAGTTGGGACTGCTCAGAAGATATTTTTAGAGCAAAGTGATTGTGTCAGGATTTGAGTATAACTAAGTTGGATTTAAGCTGGACTTACAAGAGGTATTTTTGTGATTAAAAATTTCTGCCCAAAAGGGACAACTAAAGGAAGTAAAGAGGCACTCAAATGCAGTTTTTTTAAGCACTGACAGTTTGGACCTTTTCCCATATAAATAACTTACAATATCTCTTGCCCTATATTTTATATACCACATAACATTATTTACTAGGCAAACTTTTTTTTTTTTTTTTACTTTAGAGGATAAATTTAATGCAGCCAAAGGTAATGCCTCAGTTTATTTTCTCATGAACCTGTGGTACAGCAGCATGCTTAAATCAATTATTTTGCTTTACAAAAACTCTTTAACTGAAGCTTGCTACCTAACAACTCCATTCTGTTTACTTTAAAAGGACTACTAAAACTCATAAGTAATTTCCAAGAATAATGTCTAAATTTGAAAATGGAAATAGTGCTCTTCATAAATTATAATCTGCTGTTTTGATAATCTGATAAATTAAGACAGAAATATCTTCTCCAGAAACTGGTACAGTAAAAACTACAACTCGTACTGATAACTGCATTTATTTATCCTGAACAACACTGGCTTCTTTAAGGACTCGGCTTTAGGGGTGTTTTGCCAAAGTGTACTATCACAAAATTGCAAGTTTAAAATGACATTGATAGCAATAACTAAAATCTTAATAGCAAGTATGAATACAGGTACAGTGGCAAAAGAATCAGTGTTCATTCTGAAACATTAAATCTATTAATTTTTAAATTAATTTATGCTATATTTATTGAATGGCGGAAGAGGGATATGTGAACTGGGAGACTAACTTTTTTTCTCCTTTTAATATCAAGAGAAAAAATCAGAATAAATTTTCCTGTTACTAAAGCAAACAAAAAATCTTGGTCTGTTTTTTTGACTATTTATGGAAAGAGATTTATTTCAGATGTATATACTGCAATTTCCAGTATTTTTATCCCATATTTTTTCAATATTGTTACATGTATTAGCATGACTTTTTTTCCACATACTAACTTGAAACCAAAATATAGTCTGTGTCCCGAAGACGTATATTCATATTTAAAACATGTTAGTTTTTGATTATTTCAATTTAAGCATATGTTTAAGTGCTGCTCTCTGCAGAGATGACTTCTCTGAACTGAACCTTATATCCTTATGTATTTTGTTAAATTACAGCCTTGTCAAACAGAATGCTGTGTGCTATTTTAATGGTGTTCCACATATGGATGTAATGCTGCCTCTAATCTTAAATCCCTTTTAATTATTGCCCCTTCACTTGTTTTCTTGTTTCCTGGCATGGTGGAAGTCCAAGTGAAATGCAGTCTAGGCTTAACTGTTCATCTTAACTGTTCATCTTAGTTTTCATTATTGTTATGTTTATGCAGAGTTTTATTAGACTCATGGGATCAAAATGTATTCCTGTAGTTTTACAAAAAATGAATAGCTTTTGTATGTCCTTCACATTTAAAGTAAACATAGCAAGTTTTTAAAGTGGCTTTTCAACAACTGAAATATAATCTTGTATTCTAAGTATAAATCATAATTTCATTATCAGCAGAAAGAGGTCTAAAGCAATAGTGTAGTTGAATGATGAGAGTCGCATTTGCGTGTAAAATGTATTCCCCTGGCCAAGCAAACACTTCATAACAACATGAGTGAAAAGGTGTATTTAAAAAAACACAGTTTAAAGCATGTTACTTATAAATTATATGGAACACACTTTTTGTAAAATATGAAACTTACTGGATATGATCCAGAACAGCTGAACTATGTTAAAAGGCATAATAAACAGTCATAGCTTTGCATGCAGTTATTTAATTGGCAAATAGATTTTTCTGTCACTGTCACTGGCAATAGCAGCCATTTGATACTGGAGCTTGGATTAAATGTTTCATCAGTAGTGCCTATTTAAGGATCTTTATGGAACAACAAGTTAGTCCCCTGGGCAAGCCCATGTCAACTGCAATAAAGAGATCCGCACAAGTGCACGGGATGTATTTTTGCAGGATTTACAGGGAGACTAAGATTCTCTTTTCTATCTGGATGCTTTCTAAGGCTGCTTCCTATTTTCTTTAAGAACAATGTCTGCTGGTGACAAATACTGAATACTGAGCATTGCATATCCAAAGGATTTTTATAATTTTCCTGTGAAAATGGATCTATAAGCAGTTATCATCTTTCTGGAAATCGGTGAGTCTCTGATAAAAACAGATGTTGCAGGATTTAGATAGGTTTAATTTTCCAGTAAATATTCTGCATCTAGACTAAACCCACTGATAATCCAAGTAGCTGCCTTGTGTTTTTTCAAACAACAAAAAACGCACCCTACAAAAACCCTTTAACACAAAACCCCTCCCTCTTTCAATACAGGGAAAATGTAATGTCTGTGGATTTCAAGATTGCTTTACTTTATGTAGTTCACTGTTCTGCTCCTAGTGTACTCATAAAATCTGTGCATATAGTTAATTCTTGTTGCAGTGTTTTATAATTGGTGCATATGCTATATACAGTCATCATTTTATAGCACTTTAGTTGAATTTAGAAACATTTTTAAAGTTAATTTTGAATATGTATTTATGTTTGTCACGGAATTTGAATCTGTTCTTATTCCAGTAAACTGGCAATTAGATTAATTTTTCCCTGGTTGATTTTAATTTCAGGCTTTTATTTAATATATGTCTTCCAGAAATTCTTTCAAAACAAGTGAAAATATGTAGTGTAGCCCAAATTGATTACAGCCAGTATTTATTTTCATGTTTCTGTAAGCATGCTAACATAAATTTAAATCGCAGCTGTTCATTGGCATTTTTGATCTGAACTGATGATACTGTGTAACCTCTTTAGCTAGGTTACTGCTTTCTAAGGTTGAAAAGTGGAGAGCAAATGCCTCTGAGGTTGAATTAAATGAGCCATTTGCAATAGATTGAAGCTCTGGTGAATAAGCATCTTTCAAGCTCACTTGAAACGGTTCAAACTTTTGTTCACTCGCTGTTCTTGGGTGAGAAGCAAAACTTAAACACTACCATTGTTTAAAGAATTGATTCTGGGTTTCTGGTGAGAGTAAGACTAGTCAAAGAACACACACTTGGCAATTTGTGTCCTACGGACGTGCATACATACATACATATATATAATTTTTTTTTCAATTCCTATGTGTTTTTTTTTACTGAAATACTCTCCTAACAAGCCTTTTCACTGTGTTTTTGTTATACATGGGGAAAACAAAAAACACAGATAAATAACTTCTAAAGCTAGAGCTACAAAGTGAGACTTTTATCTGTACAAGGGCCCCTTTATGCCATCTGGCAGGGCAAAAGTGCTTTTAAGTATGTGGTGTATTATTTTACATCCCCTAGAAGATCTTTAGACTCATGTAAATGTAAAAGGGCATAAGCATAAATGTGCACTTAGAGTTGTTACTGTGCAAATTTGTGTGAAAGGGAAGCAAATAAGCAGGTGCCTCTCTCAGCCAGCCCTTCTTTGCTCCCCTGAGCTGTTCTTCCTCATGCTCTTAGTCCCATTATTTCCAGCATCAGCCTGAAGAACTGACAAGCAGCCTTAACTCAGATCTTATTTGTTGGTTATATAGTCATGTGTTTAGATGATTAATGTAGTGCTGTTCTGGCTTTCATAACTTACCTTGTATGTGGTTCTGTTTGTGCTTTGGATTGGTATAAATAACGGGTGTTTTTGTGATACAACAGTGTCTGTGAGATATATTTTTCTGTCCCACTTAGGTCTGCTACGTTTATGGCTGCTCTAAAGAGGGCTTTAGGTTTTATGTACGGACTACAAAAGTTAAATCCTGACATGTCTGCAGTGTTACCGTTACGTTTGTAGTTTTGGAAGATAGATGACTGTTGGTGATGTAGTTTAAAAAGGAACTGATGGTTGCAGGCTTGAGCCCAAAGTAAGACCCCCTCTGCTTTTAGCATGATATCAAAATTGAAAGGTCTCCAAACAACTCTACTTTCTTTACACCATGATTAAGGGATAGCGCCCTGTAGAACTCTGAAAAAACTATTGCTCAGTCCTTGAAATCAAGTGCTCAAGACTTAGTCCTCCCAAAAGACTTAGAAGGAATCAGCTAACTGATCAACTATTGAATAGACAGCAGGGAGGGTTTGCTTAGTTTATTGATGTATCAGCAAACAACTGTATAGGCAAAAATTATGACTGTAGCTACTTTGTTTGTCTCTGTGTAGCTGATTACCTTGACTTTTCTTCTCCCCTTACATTTTTGTGGTGTTTGTTTCAAGCTAGAAAAGACTTCTGTGGCAACACAGTGTTTTTAGAGCTAAGTCATTTAAGGCTTTGACCATCTCTGAAGACTTTGTGTCCTGCCACAGAAGTAATACCAGTAATCATCTTAATGGCTTAAATAAATCTGCTGTATTCCATTGTTTCTTACCAGGTGTGCACATACCTACTTTTCTGTTCTCTTCCCTGTATGTTGCTTCCACCTTCAGCTGTAACTCAAGGAGGCATAAGCTGTGTATCAATTTAAATGACAGTTCAGTCTTGTAACTTGGAGTGTGATGGCTGCTAGTGTGTGTGGTTGGGGAGAGCTTTCTGCTTGTACAGATTAATGGCCCATCTACATGCTGGACTCCTGCTAATTTCTGTATGTGCAGAGCTACTAGAGAAGCAAACTATGAGCATATATCCGGGCATAATTTACTCAGGGTCCAGTCCTGGTGCCCTGCCAGATTTCAGATAGTGATTGGCCTTTGCACAAAATCCCTCTTTCTCTCTCTTCCTTTCTCTTCCTCTCATCTTGAGGCAGAAAATTTTCCTGCTTCCTGGAGGAATTGTTCCCTGAGTGTTCTGGCCATGGATGTAGGTCACTGTGAACCACTGGTAAAGTTCCAGGCACTTCTCCACACTGCCACAGATTGAGTGGTTTGGAGACAAGTAAGTATTGGCTTCTCTGTAAGCTGTCATGTCATATAATAGACAGTACTTGAAGGTTTTTGTGGAAGATTTTAGCATTTCCTCCATAAATTTATTGCCCCTTTGATTTGAATAGCAATTAATATCTGTTATATAGGTTTCTTTCTTCAAATTCTTAATAAAATGGAGTTTATTCCCTGCCAGATGTGCTACAGAATGGAATGAATATTATGTGCATATCAAGGGATAGTGAAAATTAAAATGAACAAATTGCATGGTCCTCCTATAGATTGCTCTTGATTTTCTTGATATTCAACAACCAAAGGGTTTGTTCCCCCTCTGTGGCCTCAGTATTCAGTGCAGCTGGCTGTTGGAAAGCTGCCTTTTGTCTACCCTTAGCTTTCCAAGAACTTTTCTTTGGAGTCTGCATGTTCAGTCAATCAGCTTTAGGAAATGGTGGTCTGCCTGTAGGTGAGCCAAGAGCATGTTCCCTCTCTATCAGTATCTCCAGGGCTGCCCCACTAACCCCATCCTCACCTGTGTGTATTTATCTGGGTCTCTGAGTCGCATACCACTTAGTGACTTAATATATGATTTATACAGATAGAAGTCCTGGACACTTAATTTCCTAAGAATTTAAAGATCCTATTTCTAACAAGGTTGAATTGCAATATACTTCAACTTAAATCTTTCCTGACTTCTAGCCAATACACTTTTGAGGAAAAAATCTTCCCCACAGAAGGTGGTTGTTTGAAGTGCCTCAGAGATTTGTAATGTTAGAAGTAACCAAGGTGAAGATGGATTAGTAGGCAGAGTGCAGGTGTGTGTTAAATGCAATTTATCACATGGATACCACCCTCAGGTATGTGGGTGGATGGATGGGTTGAGAGATGCCTACCTAAAGCTTTAACTTGCTCGGTCAACGCTTAATTCGGTGGATTTTTACAGTTTTCACTGCTTCTAACAGCATTACTGGGGTCATAGTTTCACACAGACTAGCTGTTCTTGAACAGTTTTTCCATTGTGTTAGGTGCAGGCAAGTTTCTCTACAGAATCACTCGAGCATTTGTGCCTTTTCTTTCCATCTAATTTTTGCAACAAACATATCTTTTGTGACCTCTGAAAGGTAATCACTGTCTGGTAGCACTGTGATCTCTCATACAGGATTTAAAAAAAAATGTACACATACTTTTGTTTCATGCTCAGGTTTGTGGAGACTGACGTCAGGGAAATCTTAGCGTGTTTCCAGCTTCTTTTTCCTGCAGCACTGAACAATTAGATTCTGGTGCCACGTGTATATTAGTGTAACACCATTGAGAATTCAGGGGATTTATTTGCGATGAAATCTTTAAGACTGAATTATCTGACTTTGTGACTTGCATTTGGCTTTGTGCTGTCTCCCAAGAATATCTATTTGCATTATCGTCAGAGACTTCAGAGGCAATATCTTTTCAGAAGTGAGAAGTAACAGCAAATAAACTACATTAGCAAATCCTCCTACAAGCTTCTAATGTTTCCTTAAACTTCATGCTTAATAGTCGATAGTAAATATTCTCTCTTTTCATCAGAATAACTTGTAATGAACAGTGATTTTAAAGACTTTGTCATGCTAAAGTTGCACAGATCTGCTCAGCTAGCCAGGTTATAAATGTTAATTGTCTGCAGTGTGAGACTAAACATGGGAAGTTTAAAACTGAATTGAAAATGTTGAGAAAGTCGAGAGGAACGTGACTGTGTGATTTTGAAATGATATTGTGTGTGTTGACCATTGGTGGGTGAGACTGGATTCTTTTAATGCCAAAAGCAAAGCTTCATTGTCTTTAACTGGGCTGAGATTTTACTGTAATGGATGTGGTTAGAGAGATTTGACATTATCAATTTGATAGCCGAAACCACAAAAAAACCATGTGGTTTCTACTTCTGTTACCGTGTAGAATCTACCTCTGTGTGTTTTCCAAAGTTCATTTCATCCCTCACAGACCTAAATGAACTGAAAAGTGAATACCAAATCTGGGACACTCACATTCCATGTGGAAAAGATAGCTTGGATTTGGAGTCATTTCTATCTCTGAATAAACAGAGGCTACTTTTCAAACAAACCTATGCTGATTAATAATGCACGTCTTTGTTGTGCCAAAGTAAATTTTGCATGAGGACTATGAAAAAACAAATGAAACTTAGTAATCGAAAATGAGTTTTAACTTTGGTTAATGTGTACTTCAAAGGTAGGGAGCCAAGACTATGGTAAAATAGTAAATCTGCATTAACTGCCATGTCAGGGAACTGCTGTATTTTGCACAAATTTTGTCTATGTTTTTTTCTTGGAAGAGAAAAAACAAAAGTCTGAAGCTCAGATGCCTTTTTTTTTTTCCTGAACAATATACCCATAGTATACAAATGAAAAAGCAAAGAAATGTAACAGTCTTTAAGCCGTGAAAGCATGTTGTTTATGATACATACTTAAAGTCCATTTCTCCTGATATCAGCTCTCATCTTAAGTCAGATAGAAAGCCCTTGCAGGCAAATGGACACCAGGTAGGGTTCGAGCATTATGCAGATACTAGATTATAATGTTCTCCATTGGGAATGTACACCTCTGCTGAAATTCTGGCCTTCAAATGCAATGTTATCTTTGGCTTGGTGGAATCAGGATTTTGTTTCTTTGGATTTAAACCTGCGTCCACGGTGAAACTGCAGTGAAAAGAAGGTGTGAGTTCGGATGAGTAAGATAATATGGTGATAACATTTTGGTAGTAGCAAGGAAAATGTGTACTTTGAAGCAGATGTAAACAGTTAAAAATGAATACATTTGTGATTTTTTTTCATGGTTGGCCCAAATGTAAGAACAGTATTTCAGAGCAAAATGGTTATTTCTTTTAACATTGGTGGAATGTTCCTTAGTGTGAGCTAGGAATCATTTTATAACTCTTCATATAGCAGTTTGTCAAGCTGGACCATATTTTGTATTTATTCAGGAATTATTACAGTCTAACAAAAGGTGAAATTTTTGGTATGATGTGTAATCCAATCATCTGTTGGCTGGTGGATCAAGCTATGCTGAGAAGCAGTTAAGACATCACTTTCCTCTTAGCTGTTTGCATTAGTTTTACATCCAGCTGCTTTGCTTCAGCTGGTGCCCAGTTCTGCTGTGCTTCATTCAGTAAATCATGGTTAATAAACAGCAATTTGTTAATGTGAGGACATACAAAGTTATAACAGTATATATAGGGCTATGTTTTTTACATGATAATGAGCTCTCCAGCCCGTTCCTTATTGTATAACTCTAGCCTAGCTCCTTTCTTTGATGGAAATGCTCTGTTCACGGTTTCTACCATGTGGAATGTCCCCATGGAGACCGTGCGCTGTGTGCACCTCTTTTTTCTTTTTTTTTCCTGACTTTTTTTTTTTTTTGGCTAATAAGATCCTAGATGTTCATAGAAGCTTTTTTGAGATATACTGTAAAAGATGCCACTACAATGAATACTTTACTAGATTAACTCATATGAAAACAGTGACAGATGATTTTTACTTTGTGGAAGAAGGGGGAGGGGTGAGGGAAACTGTTAATGATATCGTGAACTTTAACAGCATACATTCAAAGAAATATTTTTTTTGCCTGGTGAGGATGTCCTCTGTCCTATTTCATTCTTTTTCTTCCTACCTCGAATTGCTTTCTTTTCTTAAAGAAGGCTGCTGTACATGCATTATTGACTGGTGAGATAGCCAAATGCTAAGTTTGCAGTTTTTGTGAAAGCTGTTTGATTCTGATTATATCCAGTTCAATCTGTTCTGTAACTTGGTCTCCTTTCCTATTTACTGTTGTATGCCTTTATTTATAAATATCTTTTCTGTACTCTTTTTGTATGGCTAGATCATAAAATCACAGCCAGAAGTATGAGCATTATGACTATAAAACAAGTCATGCCTACCTTGTAGACTGTGTCATCTGCTGTGATGTTGTATTCTATGTATTATCAATTTTACTGTAAGAAGAAAATTAGAGCATACATTTTCCACATGAAGAAATCACATGTAATCTAAATGCAAACCACAGGTTTTATTGCACAGTAATATTTGATAGCACTGCTATTACTAATCCCAGCATGACAAGAAACACAGCATAGTTATGAAGTTCACAGCACTCAGTTTTTTAATGCTCTTTTTTGGTTAGGAAAGCCTCAAAGCCAGGACAGATTGTTTGGCAATTGTTTTCTCAGACTTGCAGAAATGTTAGTGGAATATTCAGTATTTTACAAATGTATTAAGGTATGACAGGAAAAAGTATCTTCTATAACCTCTGTGAAATATTCTTGAGTAGTAAAATTAAAAAGAGGTAATTAACCGTGCACAGTAAATACCTTATTATCAATGCTTTTGCCTTTATAGGTTATTTCATTGGAAACTTTACCTTTTTTATATTTAAGGTTTTAACATCTATAGTCAAAGAAATAAAAGGCAGATGATTACCTAACAGTAGACAGCGTACACCTGTCACGTGGGAAGCACACTTCCACTGGTAAAATAGATTATACAAAACAATTAATATGACAGTGAATGAACTTTGTTTAGGGCCTTACTAAACATGTTACGTTCCTATAACAATGAATATTTTAGTCAGGTTCAGTAAAAATACCAGAGCTGACATTGTAATAGAATGATAACTTAGGAGTATGAGGCAAATGTACCATCTGGGGGTATTAGACATACTGACTGACGCAGACCAGAGCAGAGTGTACTGTGCTTTCTTGAGAGGTGTGGGTTTTTCCATGGCAGCTACTGAGCACTTAACAACTGTGGGCGCAGTCCATAAAGGGTGAGTTGAGTTAGTCTCAGCTGTGATTAAACCGGTTGCAATGAAGCAGGCATTTGGTTCGTTGTGCTTATGTTTTCTGTTTCATGCCCGGAAGAACAGTTGCTGTGTATAGATTTTTTTTCATAATGTATATTCTCCTTATCATGTCTGTGTATGTTTTACATGGTTACTGAGGGTCTTAAGGCACATCTCAGTAGGCCTGATGATAGTCACTTCATTGGGAGTTCAGAATTTCTTTACCCACAACATGTCCTTTAGGGCAGGACACAATTATGGCAGCAGACAACAGACTGGGATGTAAAACAAATGCAAATAGGACATACAGGTGCAACCGCAGGGGGGAATTGAAGGCTATTACTGTCAAAAGAGAACTTTGGCTAAAGCACTGGAGATAATACCCATTTTCAGATGATAAATACAATTGAGTATTTAACCCTCAAAAGCTGTCAGGAACTCATTTTTGCATATTCTAAATTTAGAACCATTGTCCTATCTGATACCTTTTGGATCAATGCTTATTTAGAGTGAAAGATGCCACCTTATAGCAGCATCATTGATACTGCTGTTGCCATCTGATAAAATGTCCTTGCAGACCTCTCTTCCTGAAGCAGGGATCTAACCGGCTGCGTTGGACACGTCAGACCTGGAGAATGGCAGCGCTGCTGTGCAGGTGTGCTGTTTTTGGGGCTGGTCTCTGATCCGTGGGCGTTAAGTCTCCAGCAGTTCTTTAAGTATGCTCAGTATAACCGTAAACAAGGAGATGAAAAGGGAAGAGGGCTTAACGAGAGAAGTGAGGAACTTGCCATCATTTGAAGTCCTTACATTTAGATATGTAGAGATTTGCTTTAATCCGGGTTCTGGATTGCTACATGTAGGAAATGTAGCTATTCTTTGTGTGCAGAGCCTTTCCATGCAGTTAGGGTTTTCTTGCCATTTCCTTTACCTGTTATTATCTGGACATCCAGTCCTGTCCTTCTTAAGGGGATATTAGGAAGATACCTAGAAGGAACTGGCTTGCTTAAATGATGTGTGCTGTAACTTAAGATAAAATAAATCAAATTCAAAAGTAATATTGCTGGTACTTACGTACATGCTACTTTGTGTTAGATCATATCTGTTTCATTCAGTGTTATTTACTGTTGTTGATAATGGTCTGTCTGCTTTATCTCCTCTGCTTTGCCAGTAGTTTTTCCTCTGTCCATATTTAGTTGTCTCAATTAATAATGCTTTTAGTTCATTGATTTTAGTTTCCAGCTGGCTGAACTTGAGCTGGCCAACTTCCTTTGTGTGCTTTCCCTAAATCCACCTTGCAGATAGTCATTCCTTTCTTCTTCTGAGAGGCAGATAGGAAATTTTAATTACCTGTGACAACAGCATCCAGTTAGAGGACAGAGAGATTTTTGAGAGAGTTAGGTTCTAGGTATTCTATTAAAACCCTATTTCCTAAGGAGCTCTTTATTTATAAGTAGGCCGCAGTTGTGTCTTGCTTTTTCGGATGCCATTATAGCCAGCTTTTTGATTTTACTGATAAAGCTATAGCAATGGACTTCAGTGTTTTTATTGTTAGGTCGTAGTATTAGCTTTCCGTATTAACCAGAGAAAACTAAGACCTCTTGTGCGAGTGCATGTGCATGTCTATGTGCATGTGTCCTTTGTGATGAGTGTAAGTTACACCAAGGATTTCTAGTTGGAAGTTTTCTGTAGATTGCATCAAGTTTTGTTGCTGGAAACTCAGAACTCTCTGAAATATGTACTGTATATGAGACTGCTCAAAATGTCACTGTGGACTTTTTCAGATGCAATACCCTCTCTCCTATCCAGTGACCCTTTGAGTTACTTTACAGGTATGGCATCCTTTCAAACCTATGAGTTCCCCTAATTCTGGGTTCAGTTTGAAAAGTCCAGCTGACCTTTCAGCTTGATATAGTTTTTTTACCCATTAATTTACTCATTTTTATTGGCACATTTTAAAATATATTCCCCTCATGTAGTCCCTCTGCTGGTAGATGTTTTTGGGAGCAAGTCCCTAGTTCCAAAGAAAGCACGTGCACATTTACAAGTTATACCACTTTTGAATATGATTTGTTTTATCTGAAGTTACAGTGATTGTTGTGCAAGTACCTCAAAGCATACTTTCAGAGCCTACATGTCTTTCACAGACCCCAGGGAGGAAAACCTGTCCTTCACTTTTTTCAACTCTCTCCTTTCAGCTGTGTCGTCTTCAAAGACAATGTTGCTTACTCTGGGCTCTTCTCTTCCCCCCCTTTTTTTTTTAATTCTTCATATTCTGTGTCCCCTGGGTTAAGGAGAGAAGAGTGAATGAATGGGGCAGTAGGTAATGTAATAATACCAACTGGTATTTTATTACATGATTAACATTCTGAAGGTAGGTTCAGTGGGCGGTGATTATAATCAACTGAGGATGTCCAGAATACAGAAGAAAGCAATGTTTGATTATAGCAGTTTAGAGTTTTACAGTTAAAGATATGACAAAACACAAAAAGTCCCTTTGGGAAATGAAATATAATGGAAGTGCAGTTATTAAAAACTAGATATAATGTACATTAGTTATTACCTATTATTGTAAATCACCATGAGATGCAGGAAACGGGTAGATAAAACAGCTTTCTTGTAATATGTTGCCTCATTTTTCACCGACTTTTTTTTCCCTTAGGTATTGAATTGAATTAGGGTGTGGAATTCATTTAGGAGCATGTATGTTGCTCTTTTCTGAATGACTATTGAAATCAAGTTATTATCTGTACTAAACTGTAAGTCATGTTTCCCACTCACCCTCCAGGAAAGCTACTTAAAAGGGCAGTCACATGCACCAAAAACATCAAGTACTAATAGGTGTTAGTTACTTATAGTTAATGATGTTGTCAGTCTAGAGTATGTCACATCTTTAAATGGAAGCACATGCTGCTCTCCATTTTACAAATGGAAAAATTGAGTCATATGGAGTTCAAATAACTTTTCCTGAAGTCACTAGCAAATCACTGTTAGATCTGAAGATAGAAACCAGCAGCCCTCTTCCCTGTGCCTTATGTAGTTGTAGTACAATCCTGAAGTGGGTAACAAAATCATTTTGGCTTATGAATGCCTTTATACTCATTTTACAAAGAGATGGGCAACTTTACAACTTTCTGGGTCATGAAAACTGATCTGGCGTCTGCCAGGGCCCTGTCCATCATAGAACAACTTGACTGTGTTACTACCATCCAGAATCAATCAAGGGTCTTGCAGTTCTGATATCTATTTTCGTGGGTGGAAGTGGATGAGAGCCAGGTCTGGTACATGTAAATGTAGGTGGTTGTCACATCTCTACCATCATTCTCTTCCTTTTCCTAATGATTCCTTGAAAGGATTGTTATAAGATATGGCATGAAATTTATCCTGTGGATTGGAGAGAGAGAGAGAGGCTGGGCAAAGGAGGACATCCAGCTTCAGCCAGTGACTTCCCATAAATCCGTTGTGATTTCAAGCATGCAGTGATGCTAAAGAAGTCAGCTATTATGTCAGAAGTTTTCTTTGATCTACTAAACTAATATGGATTAATTGAGCTAATCAGACAGATGATAATCAGAGTGCTCTAGAAGAAGGTTGTTGGCAGTCCTAGCAATGACAGCAACATTTTTGCAGTATTATGTGTTGAAGAAAGAAGATTTGGAGAATAAAGATGCAGATTTGGAGAATAAAGATGCACTAAGTAGCAAAACAGAAATGGAACTACAGGTGGGTGCTGCAGCTCTCGAGGAGTTGAACAAGTACTTTATCTTGTTAGAATATTGAAAAAAACCAAAGCAGCAAACAACAGCAGGCAAACAACAGCCATTCATCACACTAAAATGATGCAGAGAGCATTGGATAAATTGGACATTAACAAATTGCCCATAACAAATGGAATACGCTGTAGGAGTCTATAGGAGTTGAATAAGAAAATGGCAGCATTAGAGTCTGAAATGTCACATGCTGTAATGGCAAAAGAACACTGGATGGCTAGAGAGAGATTAGGATTAGAGAATATTAGGTTTTGTGTCAAATGAGGAAGTATTCATTTTTACCAAGAAAAACAAAGATGAAATTGGTAGAGACATGTTAATTAACTTATGTGCCAGTGGAGTTTTTGTTTGTTTTTAGTAAATATCTTACTGGTGGTGTGGTTATAGAAAGGCCAGTGTTTGGACAGCTAGCAAGAAAACCCTATTACTTATTTCCAGGCGCTTACTTAATTAAAATACAAAACAGGCAATATGGTCTCTGGATTTATTTTTCCCATGTAGTCTTTAAGCAATAAGCTGAAACTGCAGAACCAAAAGGTACACTTGCACCTTCTTATCTTGACCTCTGATCAATACAGGCTCTTCTTTTTCTCTGACACGGAAGTAATCCAGGCCCAATTTTAAGATACGCATGAGCCTTGAATGTCTGTGTAAGCCCTAGCTGGAATTACCTCCCTCAGATACTCCTAAAACTTTACTGGGAATAATAAACCTTCAAGCTCATTAGCTTGCCAGCATTTCTTTCCAAGTCCTGCTGAGGTGAGATGCAGCCTTGGGTTCCCCTCGGGTGGTATAGTCACCTGCTTCCTCCATCCCTAACACTTTAAAAAAAAAATATATATATATATATATATATAAAAGAGCTGTTTACTGGTCTTCCTGAGGTGTGTTGAATTGCTTTCACTTCATGTACAGAAAAGCCGTAGTTTGTAACCCTCCCACTTTGGGCTCCATGAGGCAAAGGGCTTTTCCTGCTGTATAACCCTGTCATCTGTAGCGCTCTTTTCGTGCCCTGTGTCTCTAATCCTTGCTGGTATCTTGCTGCTTAGTGAAGCTTACTTCTGGCCTCCAGCTACCAACAGTAGGTGTGCCCCTATTAAGTGGCGTTTTGTGCCATGCTCTGAGGGTGAGAAAGGAGCTGCACAAAGAATCATATGGTTAAGAGTTAGGATTTCTCTCCTCTGAATCCTAGAAGTTATTATATGAGAGTGGAGTATAGCCATCTGATGAGAACTGATCTTTATGTGTATTCTGTCTTTCTGTATGTATATTCGGTATGTTTGTGATTGTCAATTGTATATACATATTTTACTTTCAGTTTTTCTTAGGATTCCTCTCCTGACCTTTTACGATAGAAACTCCCGTTATGAGGATTGCTTCACCTGGCGTTTGCAGTTGGGGCGCGTACCCACTGCTTGGTACAGGAGTGGAGGTTACAGCAGTGATGTCTGTTCAGTGACTAAACACTGGGCTTTGCTTTCCAGTCCTCCCCTCCTAGTTCCAGAAAATGACGTTGCAGACATTCTCGCATTTAAAAACATAATAAAAACAATGATACTTGCCATATGACGGGTCTAAATGTTAATTGTATAATTAATGGATTCAAGTAAAGTTTTTTGGTTAGTAGATTTAAAATAAACATTAAATCAACAATTAAATTTTCAACTAAATACATGGGTTTTTTCCCATGACCATGTTTGTCATAGTGAAATGCAAAGTATTTCCATCCTGTAAACAAATCATAAAACATTTAGACTTTCTTCAATTTGTTGTGACCTGTATTTATGATAGAAGAAAGCTATGTTTCTTTTAAAGTATGACTTAAGGCTGTTCCTGACTGAAAACTGCTAAACTAGATTTGTATAAAATCTAGTTCTCATGTGTACAATTAATTAAAATGCAATGCAGCTAAGACTAGTCTGTAAAGAAACACATGGGACACTTTGCGGAAATAACTGTGATTTAAGCTGAGGCTAAAATGATTGATTCCTTGTGTCTGAGAAAGAAAACTCTCTTGCAAAATAGCATGTCTTTTGAGGATGTATATATGTTCATTCAAATATATTAGATGCTATTTCTTAGGTGTGAACTGCAGTATAATTATTTTAACTGGGTGATAGATTAGGTTAGCAATGCATTTCGCAGAAGTGAGATGTGACTGCTGGTCTGGATGACTCCCCTGCCAGCCTGGTGGGACCCAAAATATTTTCAGTGGGCAAACAGCCTACCACAGGGGAAGAAGTGTTTCATCCTGAATATATGTTCCATAGAAAGTATTTTCAGGTATCAGAAAGAGCTTGATCTAGATACGACTGAAGTAATTTGGAGCCGGATCAGATCATTCTGTATCTGCTGAGCCCTAAAAAAAACTTTTCAGGGATGGACATTTGGTCTGGGCTGTCATGAGACCTATGACTTCAGGTGAGTTTTCAGAGGTGTGTTCCTTGTCCCCGCTGCAGGCAGAGGGCTGGCAGAGCACAAGGGCTCTGCAGCCACAGTGACAGCCGTGCCGCCCGCTGGCGCCCCAGCGAGCCCTGCCGCCAGCACCACAGCCCACCCGGCAGGGGCAGTTTGTCATAGTTTGCTGTAGGTATATGCCACCAACAAATTATTGTGTGGTTCCTGCCATACATCAGGGAGGTGGCAGTGACAGATTCGTTTCTCAGCGGAGTTTCTCTAAGCCAGTTTGGTGCTTTAGGGAAGGGAAAACACAGAGAAGGAGGGAATATATCATATATGGTTTTTTTTCTGTAAGGAATCCAGTGCTTGAAGGCTAAAGCTGAACTGGGAGAACATCAAGATAATTTCCAGGAGCACCCTGGATCAAGGTGTGAAGCAGCAGGTTGCTGATTTGTATGATCAAGAGACTGGGCCCTGAACTGGGCAATTTCCAGTAACCCAGGTGCCATTTTAAGTACGGATCATACTAGGGCTTGCACCCCTGGGTCAATTGAAGCACAACCCACATTTTCAGTATTACTGTAAATTCTGCCAACAGAAATCTCAAAGCAAAAGTGTGTGCTGAAGTACTGTTTTTTTATTCAGTCACTGGTATGTTCAGTTTTTGGTCACTGTTGTGTTTCTTTGCTTGTCTGTTCACTTTAATAGCCTTATGATACAGGAGACCACATTAAACAGTCACAGAAGGGTGAATATCTTGAAAACATGTGTGCTGAAAGTAAATATATGACTTGCAGACATTATTCACCCTGAGCTGTTAGCATGAACTAAGGAGCAAACGGCATTGGAGCTCATTGTCTTTCTATAACGTTTAAAGAGTTTTTTTTGGTGTTGGTTTCAGTGTTGCCATTAATGGGCTTTTGTATTTTCCTTGCTAATTTACTGTATGTTCTCTTCTATCCTTTTATCCTTAAATGCAATTTGTAGTGGGGAATACACTGATTTTTTTATTATTATTATTGTTTTAGCACTGTGCTCTCTGTGCTGTGTTTTGCCTCTTTATTAGGGAAATTTTGGATAAGGTTATTTTATTATTTGTTAGAAGTATAAAGACCTTATGCCTGGTCATCTTGGAATCTCTGACTGTCAGCACAGTCACTGAAAGGATGAGGTGGTTAATGTTTAACAAAGAGGTCCTTTATTCAAATGCTAATTTGCCTTTGAAATCAAAGAGGATTGAACCAATGCAAAAATTTCCCCCAAGTTTCAGATGAACTGACAACTCCCCCAAACCCTCCTGTTCCTCCTGTTCATCTTTCACTGTCATCTCTTACCATCTCCTGGTGCTCCAGTCCTCAGAGCTGTCTGTTGTGTGCGACGCCACCAATATGCAGCAGAAATCAAGCAGCAAAAGCCCCTTCCCCCTTCTTTCACAGATCAATACAGAAAGTATAAGGTGTGGACTGAAACTGAGGGACACTTTTCTACCTACTGGTGTGCCTTTTTTTCTAGTTTTTGCTTAAAGAAAGGAGGTCTATAAGATGACTGAACAATACACTCACTGTTCTGTCAAAAAGTGCCTGACTACATCTTGTTTTAATTGGCCATCACTGAATGGCAGTTTCATTTATGTTTTGGATGTTTGGCAGATATTTTATCTTTGTCAAACTTCACTTTTAACATTTGTTTAGATTACTTGTCAAAACACTTTTCATTTTCATTTTTTCAAACAGTAAGATTTCAGTCAGCTTGCTGGTACTCACAAGTGCTCGCTAGTCCTGTTACAGCATTTTTGAACTAGCTTCTTACAGGTTGCCCCTTTTTTGAGTTGTCTCAATTAAGTACGTTGATTTATAGGGTTTTTTTGACACCTTCCCTTTGATGAGAGTAGAACAACGTTATTTTGAGCCTGTGAATAATAAAGAAAAAGATTATATTGCCATTTACAAAAAGCTGAATGTATGCATTTTACTCTGCATTGCCTAGTGCATGGGACAAGATCCTGCTGTCTGCCTTGAAAAGCTGTTTGGAGGAGATCAGGAACATCCTTCACCACAGTTCTGTCTGATAGGTAGTATTTGATAGTATTTGCCTTTAGGATCCATGAGGAAATCCTGCAGATGTTCAGCAATGCTTATCTGAGCCACCAGCCCCTGAAAGCAGCAGGTGTCCTGGGCTAAGGGTTCCTCATGCAGCGTTTTGTCAGATCCTGGCAGCGCTGTGGTATCTCTTTGATACATGTGAGGAGCAGAGCACAAGAGAATATGAGCTGGTCCTTGAGTACAGACCTGGTTCCACTTCTTGCCCACCCATGCAAAATAACCTTTGCATTGGATTTGTTTGGAAGGAACTGCAGTAGGAGAAGAGGGGAAGGCCACTGAGGCTTCCAAACTCCTTCCCAGCAGCTATTTCTGTTCATTTAATTCCTTCTTCAACCTGAATCCCAAGCAATGACCAGATCCTTACAGTTTATGCTATGCTTTTTGACTATGTATAAATGGAATTGGATGGGATAATATCATTTTAAAACATGTTGGAGTAACTTGAAGTATGAAATTCACGCTGTCTTGGTTTAAAAAAAAAATAATAGAATTCTCCCATGCAGCCCTTCCTCACTCAGCAGACCTGTCACAACTGATTTCAAGGGGATGATTTGCACGTGCTAGTCTTATTTGCAGTAATATTCAGAGGATTTCCCTCATCCAAATCCATTTGAATTGATACTCTTTTTTGAAAAGTTTTTAGATGTGGAAGTTATATTTCTGAGCTGAGAATGCTTTGTTTTGGCAAAAGCTGGCTTACCAAAAGGAATATAATTGTTGAAATAATGTAGTCTACTACTTGCACATGCTCTACTCTTTTCCATGTTTGAGCTGTTTTGCAAATCAAGACATATGGACATGAAATGTGTGCATAAATTACACAAAATTGCAAATGTTCAGCTCTCTCCAAAATCATAGAGACAGTCTGCAACCTTCAGCCAGCATGGATAAATCACAGTGAACCTAAAGCCAACCAGAGATCAAATGATGGAGTAAAGTGCCTAAGAGCTGCATTTTCGTACTTGCCTGGAACTTCTCTGTTAGCTGCTTTTTGTCGCTCAGTTGCAGGAATGATGAGCAGACTGGTAATTGCTTGGTGTTTGCCCAGCATAAGTGTTTACATGCAGATGCAAATACAGGTTTTTGGGCATCTTAGGTCCATGCTATTCCTCTTCTGCCTTCATCTGTAAACTGGCATTGTTTGTTTGGAAAAGCTAATGGAATCCCCTTGATAGTGTATATCTGTCAGTTGCTATTATTAATTGATGTAATTGTTCCTTTACTAATATTTACCTAGGGTTTTAACATAAAAGTGACTATACAGATAATTCTAGTGCAATCTTAGAAGAAAGTCGATGCCTTAATTAGAGAAATGACTTGCTACTCTTGGTTGACTTGTTATTCAAGAATTGATTCTCTCTCTCTCTCTCTCTCTCTCTCCCCTCAGAAGTGTTTGCCCTGAAATCTAAAGAAGCTGTTAACTAGATGGGTAACATTCTGGGAAGTGTATACTGGCAGTTAAAATGGGCAAGTAAATTTGACAAAGGAACTAATATTTGTCAGCAACCAAACTTGAAACTTTTCATGGGGGGTTGGAGAGGAGAGGGCATCTGAGACATTTCTGCCCTACTCCAAGCCTCTTTCATGCCTCTAAAGAAAAAGAGTCACTGCAGTCTGTGCTGGCAAAAATAGAGCAGCAGAGAGTTTTAAAGAAGGTGAGTTAGATGTACTTAACTTTTATTTTATTTTAACAACACAGATTCATTCTGGAAAAAGGAGACAGTTATTTAAAAACATAGTAGAATATTATTTTAAACATTGCATTAGTGACCTTGAGACTTTCTGCCTCCAAATTCTGTTAGGGCCAACAATTCTGAGGATTAAAAACATATGCCATCTGGCTATAGCTATGGAGGACATCCACAGTTTTTAGGATATTATTTAGCGTTGTTTGTATTATTCAGGATAGCAAAAACAAACAAAAAGACCAAGAGAGAGTCTCCTGTTCCAGGGCATAAGCCTTCCAGTAGATGATGGGAGTTGGAAAGAAGTTTTATGGGAAAGTTTTTCTGTAACTGCTGTCCTAGAGAGTTCTTCATCCTTTCCCTCAAGCCTCTGATGCTGGACGTTGTCAAATGAGAGGTTACTGAACTACGTGGACTACTAATCTGCCCCAGGAGAGCAATTCCTGTGTTCCAATGTTTACAAGTGGGCTTTGTGCACTGAGAGTTGCCTCTCTGGATTAAACCTTCCATTGGAGGCAAAGGAAAGGAAAATGTCCAGAAGATTTTACATTGTTGCTATGTAGTTTTGCATGTTGCTGTGAAAAAGTGTATCCTTGGGGGTTTGTTGTTGTTGTTGGAGTGGTGGTGGTTGTTGTTTTTCCCTTTTATGTGTGCACATGTTTTAAATTGTGAACTTCAACTTCCTGTTGGAGGGATTGCTATTCAGTAAAATTCAGAAGCATTGAGTAACATAATTATTTAGAATTAAGTGCTTTTAAAAATTGTAGAACAAAGTAATTTTGCATGGATGATATATGACTGTGTGCTGAAGAACTCTGTTCAGCTGGGTGGCTTCGCCACCAATTGCCAGACCTTCTAATATTTCTCTATTTCTTCTTTAAAAGTGCAGCACTTGTTAAAGGAAAATATAATATTATTCTTGGGTGTTGGCTATGTTCCAGTGAAGCCAGTTTTTTACCTTCACTCATTTTTAGCAGAGAGTTTTCTATTTTGCTTGAGTCAAAGAGGTTCAATGACCAACCTACCTTGGCAGTGACGTATGTGAAGCAGAGGTGTAATGTCAAGGAACAGTGTGCCTTGGATTTGCTGTGTAAATCTCAAATTGGATTTCCTTATTTTTCTAAGGCTTAAGAGTGGATGAGACAGTCAAGCTATTTAATTCAGATCTTTTTAGCACGTCAGACAATTTTGCTCCATGTAGATGACTTTCAGTTCTCTTTACTCATTTAAAAGGTACATTAGAAGTATAGGATACAAGTGTGCTTTGTTTCAACCCCAAAAATGTGAACTTCATATAGGGAGAATGTGTTTCATTTCCTTACCATGTGTCAACAACTGAATCCTAAACCTGTGTTTATCAGATGCAGAACTGTTTTTGGAGGATTATCACTAAATCAAATACTAGACTGGAATTTAAGCTCTTACTATAGCATTTCTTAAATTTTCTTATTATTCTGGTTTTAGACCATTTGATCTTTGATGCTTAGGTCTGACATTCAGAGGCTGTATTTTTGAGTTCCTCTTTGCAGAAGGAAATAAATGTTTCTGTCTGTTCCAAAACCCATATACTCTTGTAATAAAGACAATACACTTGATCCCTTTTTTTTTTTTTTTAATTAAAGCCCATCAATACAGTTCAGGCTTATGCAGAAAAGAATTCTCTTAGCTCACACATGATAAAAACATAGTGTAGGAATATTACTGTGGTTATAAAATGTGTTAAAGGGGAGGAGACCCTAAGGTTTCCTTTAACGCACGGACTTCCATTATTATTTTAGGAATCTACTTATCTTTTGTTGGATGGTGATACTTAAAAAAATGCCTGTTTTTATCTATCAAAGACAGGGTCAGAGTAGATACGTGTATATGAGACATATAACACCCATTTATGCCAAGAAAYGGATCTTGAAGCGTTTTTCTCCTCAAATTTCTTGAATGTCTCTCATATCCTTTATTATATTAGAGCTCTGCATCATTTTTAAGAACATTCCTTTCATGTGTTATTCAATCAAGTATGTTACTTATAATCCACATGGTAACTTTGAATTTTAATTTAAGTGTCTATTTTATCTAGACTGAGGTGTTTTTTCTGACTGTTGCCATTGTGAATGTCATGAAAGCACACATGAGCTTTGTATTCATGAAGGAGGAGTCTTCACATCTGTCATCAAACTAAGCAACTGTGACTGTACCCAGTATGTTTGTTTTCCTCCCACTTTTGTTCTCTTCCTCTCTCCTTCATAGATGAGGATTTGCAGTGCAGAGTGACCACAGTTCTCTCCCTGTTCAGAATCACAGCAGTGATGGACTCCAAGTTGGGAAACAGAAAAGTTTGTCTTAGAATCCATATAGGCAAAAAGTATCTTAAAGACCAGTTTGTATAAAGGAAGTGACAACCTTTACAGAAGTGGTCACTTATTTTGAGGGATTATTTCCATTAGTTTGCATCTTTATTGCATTCTGTTGCTTGTGCATCATGTTGAGGACACTTAAATTGCTGTTTTCTGCTTACTTCTGATTTGCTTTAGCGTATGGTACTCTGGGAGACCCCATATAATGGACAACCCTCTGAGACCCAGTCGATACATATAGCAGGGAAGAGGACACTAATGGACATACTGAGGGAAGTGCTTGAATCAACATGTACTTTTCAGCCATCATATGACTGGACTAATCTGCTTAGTGATCTGTTAGCCTGATTATAATCACAACACTCATGAGAGGAGCGGCTGATACCCCAGAGGGCTGTGCTGCCATTCAGAGAGACCTGGACAGGCTGGAGAGGTGGGCGGAGAGGAACCTCATGAAGTTCAACAAAAGCAAGTGCAGGGTCCTGCACCTAGGGAGGAATAACCCCCTGCACCAGTACAGGTTGGGGGTTGACCTGCTGGAAAGCAGCTCTGCCGAGAAGGACCTGGGAGTGCTGGTGGACACCAAGTTRASCATGAGSCAGCAATGTGCCCTTGTGGCCAAGAAGGCCAATGGTATGCTGGGGTGCATCAGGAAGAGTGTTGCCAGCAGGTCGAGGGAGGTGATTCTCCCCCTCTACTCAGCCCTGGTGAGGCCACATCTGGAGTACTGCGTCCAGTTCTGGGCTCCCCAGTACAAGAGGGATGTGGCACTACTGGAGCAAGTCCAGCGAAGGGCTACAAAGATGATTAGGGGACTGGAGCATCTCTCTTATGAGGAAAGGCTGAGAGAGCTGGGCCTGTTTAGCCTGGAGAAGAGAAGGCTGAGAGGAGATCTTATCAATGTGTACAAGTATCTGAAGGGAGGGTGTCGAGAGGATAGGGCCAGACTCTTTTCAGTGGTGCCGAGCGACAGGACACGAGGCAACGGGCACAAACTGAAACAGAGACAATTCCATCTGAACATGAGGAAATACTTTTTCACTGTGAGTGTGACAGAGCACTGGACCAGGTTGCCCAGAGAGGTTGTGGAGTCTCCTTCTCTGGCGGTATTCAAGACCCAGCTGAACGCAGTCCTGTGCAATGTGCTCTAGGTGACCCTGCTTGAGCAGGGGGGTTGGACTAGATGATCTCCAGAGGTCCCTTCCAACCTCAGCGATTCTGTAATTCTGTGATTTTGAATGGCTCTGTCTTACTAGTTAGGATATTTTTTTATGTGTGTTTTTTTTTTCTTTTTAGGGAAGGCATTAGGGAGAAATACATCTGCTCACCCAGTATATGCATCTGTTTGAAAAAATTTCAGGTGCTGTTAAAAAAGCACTCTGTTGTGACAAATCTCCTTTGACATTTGAATTTAAAGATAAGCTCTGGCCACTGGCATTTACATAGTTAAATCCAGTTGTCTTATCAGCCTTGGGAACCCAGCTAGGCTTCTCAGCATCTTGTTTCTCAGATTCTCCCATATCCTTCGCAGTGCACTGGGCTGCTAGATCCTAGCTTGTGAAGCATTGCTGTCTTGAAAATCTTACAGGAAAAGCCTTGATAAGGTCATTCTGGCAGAATGCTGCTGCAGTGGGGAAAGGCTATAATCCGACATGCACCAAAGCTAGTATGAAATGTTCCCTGGTGCCAGGCTCTGGACAGTGAAAACAGTTTAAGATCTACATGAAAAATAAAACCTAGCATTATAAAATAGAAGCTAAAACCTTGCAGAATAACTCAGAGTGCAGCACCTGGTAAGCACAAAGGAAGAAAGGGCCAGGGCAGCAGAGACAATATTACCAGTACCAGGAGATAGGTCAGTGCTGGCTTATACTCAGCAGCATACTGGACTTGACTCCTGACATGTGGAAGCTCTACTGGGAGTTTTGACAGCATTGCCACTCTTCCTGGTTTACATTTATGTGTGTGTATGGGTTGGATGTTGCCAAACTGGATATCCTGCTGCTGAGGCTGAATATCCTCACTGTTTTTCTGCTTGTCATGGTTCAGTATTGATTGGAGGGCTGGTGGAGGAAGTACTGGCTTCTTCCAGGGAGTGAGTCATTTTTGGGGCTGAATTTACCTGTCTCCTAGTCCAGTTGGGTGAATGTTGGCCGATTATCTCTTAGAGTCAGCCAACTGTAGCAGCTCCTATGGGATTTCAGATGCTGTTGAGAGCTTTATGAAAACAATATAACCGTAGAAGTGTTGCACTAGATTGTATACCTTGCTTTGAACAAGCAGCCAGGTGCCAAGTCTATGTATATGGAGAGTGAAGTGTTCAGTGAGTTGTTGTATCAAGAGGTGATATGGGCCAGCCCAAATGGTAGTTGAAGAAGTGATACAAGTTGAGTTTAATTTGCGTAGCAATTCAAGCTGCACAGATCCACATAACTTTATTCCTAATAGCTTAATGGAGCAAATCTTGCAATTTAGGCTGCAAAGGAAGGACTGAGTGAATGAAACTTTTCAGGCTTACTTGGTGCTTTGAAGAGAAGCTGAATTTCCACTGGGAATATCTCACTAACTGGCAGTATGTAACTATTCTTATTAGCTAACTATTTCCCAATTCTTCTTAGGTTCCCACTGCTTACCTTTCTACAGTCTTCCTCTCTTCTGCCATCTAATTCCAATAACATCCCCTGCTAACCTTTCCAGATGCCAAAGGGAGGTTGCTGTCTACTTTTTCAGGAGGATCACCTGGCTTTCCAGCCTGAGCACAACAGGAATGTAGAAACAGCACAGCTGTTTTCCTGTTTTACTGAGCTGATGCACAGATGCTTTCTTATTCCCAGCAGAAACCCTGGGGCTGCAGTCCATATTCACAGCAAAGCACTGTCATCCCTTGACAATGATACTTACGTTTTTGTACAGCGCCTGGCACACTGGGGCCTTTTGGCTGCAATAAGTAGGCCTCAGAATACCTGTGCCAAGGCACACTTCACTGAATTGACTGGCGGAGGGAATACTTCCCTCTTCCTGCTCAACTTTGCTGGGAAATATGTTTCCTCCAGCCCATAAGTACTGGTGAGAGGCAACAGCTCCATTCAGGGAGAGAGTAAGGGGCAGAATCTGTGCTCCCTTTAAATTCATTTCAGGTGAGAAATCTGGCTAAAAACTGGCACCTGAGGGAAGCTAGCTGTGAGTGGGGACTGACAGTTTCAGACCTACTTTTGTCATTTAGACCTTAAATCCTTATTATGTTCTGGTAGTTAAGAAATTCAGTGAAATTTGGGCCTAAGCTTTGCTTCAGCTATGATAGCTCATGACATAATTATGAAAATGCTCACAGTTACTTTCTTGAATGCTTTCAAAATTAATAATTATAATACATTACTTAGCCAGTGAACCTGGAAGATTAGTGATCCAGATATATTCAGATGCTAAATGCTGCCCTATTGACTGTTTAGTTTAATCTGGGTAGAGGTTAATCTGGTTACAGCTAAAATGCTTAAAAATGCTAATAGGTTTGGGCATACCATAAGATGCCATGTGACAATATATTACCTGTCTTTTTCCCTAAAGGTCTGCATGCAGCTTCTTCCTCCACAGTGAATGTGAAGTAATTCAGGCCTGAATTCTTACCTGTCAGTGAAAATTGGAAAGTTGTCTTGCATTTACCAGTGGAAAGGTGCCTTCACAAATGGGCTTGTTGGGGGTGATTGCTATGCAGTTAATTCAGACTCTTGCTTAATCTGCAAGAATACCTTTGTATTGTATGAGAAGTCCTGCTCTGCAGACTAGCAAAGACATTTGTGACACAATTCTCCGTAAATTTTGTTGGTGCATAGGCTCCTGTTAGGTTACTTTTGGAAATTAATGTAAGGTCATAGTTCACTTTGGCCTTTCTGATAATGTTATCCATCTGTCCAGCACCTCTTGCAGAATAATTCTGGGACATAGATTTTCTGAATGCATTATGATGTGGAAAAGATGTGTTGGTTTTGTGGCTACCATGATTGATTATTGCACCTCTGTCCTTATGACCTGACTGATAAGGTTTTGCAACATTTTCCTATGATTCAGAGGATGACTCCCAAGGTGCTTACATGTGCAGTATTATCTCAGCATATTATTAGCATTTTGCAATTGCTATATTGGCTCCCTGTTAAGCAAAATATTGACAATAAAAATGCTATTTTTGTCCTATAATCCACTCTGTGCCTTTGTCCCCTCCTAGTTAATGTCTGTGCTTGTTCCTAATTTTGCTGCCCTATTGTTCCTGTGACAAGGAGTTACAGATAACACTGTTTTAAAATAAATGTTCATAATCTCCACCAGCCCACTAGTGTGTTCTGCTGACCCTATGTGAGTCTTACTGGGAATATATCGAAACTTGTGGTATGTAATAAATGAATGTTCAGGAGCCTGAAGTAGACAGCAGAAATGTTGTCTTCTGGGTAAAGTAGAACTGAAGACTCTTTAATAACTCAGAGGAAATACAGAACCTTTCAGTAGGCTTAATATTAAACTTGGTGTATGTAACAAAAGATGATAAATTGTGTGTGTGTTATTCTGTGTTAGCACAGTGTCCACATCTCCATGATACTAGGTTCACAGATGCACTTCTACTCCAACAGACTGGTATTCAGAAATGAAGTGCACAACAGATTGTTCAGCCAGTAATCCCTGATTTTCCCCTTTTCCGCTTAGATCACCCTCTTCATGAGACAAAGGGGTGCAGCAAGGATCTGAACACTTCTACCTGTGAGGAAGTGGAAATTTGAGTTTTCTAATGTAAAACATTAGGCTATTAACAGATTGAACCCACCTCCTGAACATAGTGTCTCACCTCCTAACTCAGTCTGGGGATTGAGAAGCCTAAATCATAATTTCACAATTTAGACTCATCCCTAACAAATTCTTGTTTCAGGTTTCTCAGACAGCATCCTGAATAACCATTATTTGTTCTTTGAGTGGATCAACACGCATATCCTAACAATGGGTTTGGATCACTCAAGACTGCAAAATTTTTCTTTGCAATATGTACGAAGTGGGCTCTTGCTGCTTCTCTGTGTGGTTCTGTGTGAAGTGTACTGAATTGAGACAGGGACCTCCACTGATGTGCATCTTTTCCAAATAGCCCCCCCCCTTTTTTTTTACTCCCTGCTTTTTTATCTCAATGACTATAATAAAGTTTTTGATTCTTTCTTGTGCAGTGTGCGAAGATCACATTCTGCTATGACCCTTCTTAAGTGCAAGTCCAGGCAGTGTGTCTGCGCCTCAGTGAGGGCAGGTGCTCAAGAATTGCTGCATTTCCCAGATGTGGAGGTGTTGGACATAAGTGGAAACTCAAGTTCTAAGGGTAGCTTCTTAAATCGGTGAAGAAGGCTCTAGTGTCAGGATTCACAATCTTGGCTAGCTATTCAGATTGGATAAATTTCACCCCCAGGTTCCATCCTCTGTGCTACTAAAGATGTCCTTTATGGCTCCATACAGAGGATGACCACCAAAGTGATCTCACAAAGAGAGATGGTGTGCTGCTTTGCTTTATTGTGATTGTGGTGCTAAAACCAAGACCACTCAGGGAGTCAACTCTAAAACTCAACAGAAGGATGAGTTTCACTTCAGTGCTGGGACAGTCATCTCTAGTAGTGATGTATCTAACAAAGGCTAGAAGCAAATGTTGCAACTCTAAATTAGTCCTGATCCTCACCAACACTAGCCTACCATGACTTTACATCACCTTCCTTGGTGCACTGGTAAAGGATAGCATAGCACCATCAACGCTAACATTACCAGGACCTGCCACTTGCAGAGGGTTGGTTGAGCCACTGTCCAGAACTCGTGACATGATTGGGGTTTGGAGACCAGCACCCACTTACTGTCACCAGTGTAAGTCAACACTGGTCTTGCATGTCTTTGCACTCTCCTTGATGGATGTATGTTGCTTTCCTGCTTCAGTAGTTCACCTGCAGTGCTCAGCATAGCCACAGCATGTTGGCTTCCCAAAGAGATGCACTTCTCTGTCAAGGTGCTGCCCTCCGAAGTTGTTTACCTCTTCAGCTTCAGAACAGATGAAGTACTCCATTTTTTTAAGGATTCCCAGTCCACCATCATTTACTAGGGATCTTCCTTCTGTCACCAAAACAATAACATCACTTGACCCCTCTTACTGATCTCAGAGGCCTCTTAAAGGTTGTAAACAGTCAGTATAAGGCCTTTTGAGCTGTTGCAATATTGGTAAGTGCTTTATTAGCCATTGGTCACCATGACATGTTTCCCATCTGCTAGAAGGTTAAGGACGCGCACTCTGAAAGTGTGCTTGGAAGTCTTCAGACACGTCCTCCTCATCCTCCTAGCTGTAACACCATTTGGGAAGAGACTGACACACTTGTAAACATCTCTATGTCCTGTAATGTTAAATGATGGTACTGAACATAGTCAGCAGGAAGCAGTTTTCCTTGCTGCTGCTTCCTTACTCAGACTCCCTTCCCCTGGTCACCCATCTTTTTTCAGGAGCCCTTCTCACAGAAACTTGCTTTAACTGAAAATCGATGTGATGTTATCTCAGGATACTGGGGACCTAGAGTTAAAGGATAATTGCCAATTAAGGGGCAGACCTCCTACAGAAGGTCTTTTTGCTGGACAAGAAGTGTGTCCCGTCCTGAGCTTATGGAGATTGAATTTCTCTATTCGCTAGTTCAGGTTCAGGATAGTGATCGTGACAAGTGTTTTGCCAGCTTTTCGGAAAGATTTTTCTCATACCGGATACACAGCAGTCAGCAATTGCTGATGCTACCTTTCCTTTATAGGTAGTTGAGACCACTGTCAGTTTAAGGTACTACCCTTTGGGCTGTGTAGATCCTCCCATGTCTTACCAGTCCATTGGCACTGATTGCACTTGCCTTTGTTGTCCGTGGTCCTTTTTATCTCCCTTGACTGTCTGATAAAAGGGGAATCCAAGAAGCATATTCCTTGGTCCCATCTAATGGTATTTTTCCGCTTCAGTTTGTGCTACCTCATATAGAAGCAGGTAGGAAAAGAGCAAGTTGGTTGGGCACATAGGACTAAAGGACAACGTAGGTCACAAAGTCCAGTCTAGTTGTTCTGAGCTGTAGGGAGAAACTTTGCAGGAACAAAGGAAACTTGTTGAAAAAAGGTGATCGGAGAACAAGGCTAAAGCAGTAAGCATAGCACCTTCAGCAGGAAATGCTTCATATTGGGGCTTCTTGTTATATATGGCGTGAGTGCCCAGGGTACTTTTTGTGAAGAACTGTTTTTGCTGGATACCCTGTGCTTCTTAAATTGTGGATCAGCTGAATTGTGTTTGAGAAGAGATGGTGTATTTTGCCCTTCAAGCTGGAGGATGGGCAGAAATGGGGGCAACAGGGTTCAGTTTGAATTTGTGGGGGAGGTCTGGCGCAGTGGGCTGAAAATATCTCCTAAAACTGCATGGCCTATGGGGTAGCTTCTTATTTAGGGTATTTTCAGCATGATATTACTCTTTTACATCCTTAAAAACAATAGTTCAAGGACCAACAGAGACAGGAGTGCTAGAACAGAAGAATAATTTTAAGCAATAAGAAATAAATTTTTAAGTTGAGGAGGGAAATCAGTATAAAAGTTCTCTAAATTCAGGGTGCGGGAAGCTCAGTTACGTTTCTTCTTGTTGCCATAAATAAAAGAGGACTTTTTTTTTCTTGTCACTCCCTTGGGATTTTTGAATGTGGAAGAATAGTAAGGAATGCATTCACTTACAAAACAGAGTATCCTATATAGCAGCACAAAATGTATTCAAAGCCCCTTGAATTCTTTGCAGAAAACTGTAAAAGAGTCCCTTATAGGGGTGATTGAAAGTCGCCGCACAGGAAATCGACTTCTTATCCTGTACATAAACATGAGCCAATTCTACCATATCTGGCTTCTCAGGGCAGTACACACAGTAAATTGTTAACCCCATCACCTGACCTAATCATTTATCTTTTCTTCTCAGTATAGTTTTGGCAACTGCTGAGTAATGAAAGAAACATGGAATGCAGATAGCTCTTTAAAAAAACAAACAAACAAAAAAAACAGTTCCAAAGAGCCCTTTAAAACAGCAAACGACACGGAAAAAATGAGAGAGAAATTACATGTTGCAGTGGGAGGTTCTTAAATATGGTTAGTATAAAATAGAATTAACATCTGTGTAGAATAACAGAACTGAGAAGTGTGGATTTTCAGTTCTTCACATCTCTTCATTATGGTAGCATTGTGCTAGCACAAATAAATTAATAACTCCCCTGAACCTTTGTGAAAAAATAACTATAGTGCCTTTCAGATTTCAGAACGTAAGCTGTGTATGTTTTTAATGTTATATGTTATATATGAAGGTTGGCTGAAATAGGTTATTCTGCTTATGGAGTATTGTTCCCATGTGAGGAGTCAGGCTCTGTACTTGCAGCTGCTGCTCTCCAACATGGACTCTTAGTTCCACTAAAATCAATAGCTGGCACAGCAGGGTACTGTTGTATAGTGTGTAAATAAATGGGTGTCATTGTGTCTCTTACTTTTTTTGCCTTTCAGATTCAGATTTTCTTTTTTTCAGGGATACATGAGTGTGTTTGCAATGGAGACAATATGAAACATAGCTGCTTAGGGGAGAAAAAGGGCGTTTTTTTCCTTTTCTATACTTCCCAATAGGTTTTTCAAGTAAATAACAGTTGCATTAATTATATTAATTATCTGTTAACAATCTCAGTCAGGAAAAAACAACAAATAAAACAAAAACCTATTTCGTAAGTGTCAGTTGCATGACAAAAAGGAATTCACAGTTGCCCAGTGGACAGCTATCATACATACCAAGATGTAGGAAAAGTGTGGTAGTAATACTGTCTTAATTTTGTTACAGCAATTTATCTTTTTTTTTTTCTTTTCCCCCAGTGACTCCTGCACCTATAGTTGAAAATATATGACAGTTGTGGTTATTGGGATGTAGGAGCTACAGATCTGCTTTTCAATAAACTGACTTTGAAGTTCTGTTTCATGCATTTTCTTTTTTATTCATGCATCTGGTCATATAGAGTGGTTTACTTTTTTTGGCTGCAGACTTGGCAGATACAAAATGCAGATGTTGTTCTTCTGACTTAAGCTGCTATTTTAAGCTTTTTGGCCATCAGTTGAAAATTTTAGGGCTCAGTTGTTTATTTGCTTATCATCAAAGTGATTTTTTTCATATAATTCATATTCAAGTATTAGCTTTCGATGTTTACTTTCAGAATTTGAGATTAACAGTATGGTCTTTTTTTTTTTTTTTTAACCAGCATGCCCTTTTGATTAATAATACAGTAGAATATGTTATGCTTGAGAGAGCTTCTATTTGCCAAAAAAGAAAAAAACCCTTGGATTGTGCTGCAGTGCTTTCCCTTTAAGAAAACCATATCTCTCTCCAGATGCCTGCATCTCTTTGATACAGAAGGGTACACTAAGTTCCATCTATAAACAGAATCCGCTAATTAAGAGTAATTGCTTAGGAGATTGGTACAGACTATTCAGAATCAGATGCATGTTCCTCTTAGATATCCATTAGCCTCTAATAAGATAATGCAGATGTGCCAGTCTGTTTCCTGTTTCCTTCTATTGTACCTTTATTGCCATATATGGACCAATGGGATGGGCTGAACAATAAGTGGATGTCCTTTTGCTCCCTGAGCCGTTCTCAAAGGAATGTTTGTTATTAGATTGCTTTTTCTGTTTAGCTTCACATCACTATGCTAATAAAGGAAACATAACACTCCAAAGGCTTTTTTACTTCTGCCACTGTAACTAGCTTATTGTTTAATTAAATCTCTTTGTACAGTCAAGAAAACAAAATGCAACGTCTCACAGTTGAGGAGGACCTGTGGAAAATGGAATGTATTCCTTTTCAAAATAAAGTTTCCACATATTTTTAATAGTTTAAAGGCAGCATGGGTATCGTGTTACTGTATCTGACTGATTTACACTTGACTCTTGCTAAATCTGCTGAGTTATTCAGCACTACTCAATGCAATACCATCAGCTAGCATAATAGAAAGCATATGCATAATCAGAGATTTCAATATAAACTACAAACTATACATTAAATACAGTAAGGGTTCTTGAAACTATTAGATCTTGACTTGTTTTGAAAACAGCATTAGAATATTTCTCAAAGCTGCCTAATAAATAAGGACTCAGTCAACTCTATCCCTTGGGAAAAGATGTAATAAATCGCTGAAAGGTTTTTCATGYGGATTTTCTCTTGAATTGTTTTTGTTGCTGAGAGAGGAGCAACTTGCCTCTCCCATTTTGCTGGCCAGGCTGTCCTCTCAGTCCAGAGGTTCCTGTTTTAGGATTTAGCCAAAGATTTAAGAGAGGGGGGATTTTGTCATTGGCAAGAAAATGGGAAATGAACTTAGAAGAAACTTCCTCTGTGACCCTGGAAACTTCAGGGACATCTATGCTGCAGACCGCCAGGCTTCGAACAGCAGTTTACCCAACGCTGAGCTGCGTGCTGTGGCGGGCTGGACTGCTGCAGCACATGGACTCAGTGTACAGCATGTCCTGGCGTAGATGTGCCTCTGATATGTTTGTATAGGAAGAGCAACAGTGGTTCTCTATGTTAGAAGAGAGTAGAGAGGGCAAGTTTAGCTTAGGGGTTGCTGGGTGGTAGGAAGGCACAGTCCTGGGTATCTCAGAAGGGCTGTAGAATTTCAAGCGTTGCTGTAGATAGGGCAGAACTCTCCACTGCCTTTTTTAGAGTCCTTTTTTTAGCAAGAAAAAGCAAAAATGCTGTTTTGATTGTAATGCTGACAACTTGTTTCCTTGCTGTGGACAGTGAAAATGGAGGAAGACGAATGTGGAGATGGGATTGTGCTGGCAGCTGGGAGGACAGGGCATAACCTTCCTAGTGGCACACGACTATCAGCCAAGCCTCCTGTCTTGGCTTCTTGCCTTTCCAGCTGTTGAAATGTATGAAAGTCACCTATAATAGCAAAGGGATTTTATGAATTAAAATCAAACCTAAATGAGCACAAAATTCAGCAGAGCCAGATAACAATACAATGAATTGTTACAGTAACAATACCAAATGTTGTTACCAGATACAAGCTAAATAACAATTTAACAAATGAGAATTGATTCTTTGAATGCATTCTAGGAGAACTAACATGTGGAAAGTAAAACTGTTCTCCATAGCAGGGTCTGCACAAAGTGCATGTAAAATTAAGAGGGAGAACAATAAGAAAAGTTGGGTCACTGTTTAGCCAGGGAGAGTTGGAGCTTGCATATAAAAATTTTGAACTTCTGCTCAGCTACATAAACACTGAGAAGAAGTACAGAAAAGACAGGTACACCTGCTGCATTAACTGTAGCTGATAAATATGCTGTCTGTTCTGCATTGGAGCCACTGTAGACCTGAGGCCATCTGCTTTATCACTGAAGTCAAGTCAATAAAAGGCCTGTAAAAAAACAAAAAGGAGGCCTATGTTCTGTCAAAGTAAAGTCATTGGCGGGTGTTCAGTGCAGTATAGTGCACAATGTGATCGTCTTTTGGTTAGCCTTCAAAGAAACCTTTCTGTATGATCCTTTTCCATATACTGTTTATGCTAAGGGTTTGACTGTGCAACCCACATACTGTTGAACAGTCACTTAGGACAGGTCTAATGGAAGCTGATTTTTTAATATACTGGGTAGATGCTCTGAAGTACCTTGGTGATAGCCATTTCCTAAAAATCTTACCTGGTATATGTAGGGTGGAAACCAGTGCAGCTGCCTTGCGTGAATGAGTATTCAACCATTTGGCTGTCAGTTTGGCTTATTCCTTATTTTGTTCCAGGCTCCTGCTCCTCATCCGTGGTAGCTGGCTTCTACTGTCCTGTTTAGGATAAGCCAGTTAGCTCCCTCCTCAACAAAATCCAGATGTGGGACAAAGATTTGGGGGCTTCTTAACGCCATGGCAGTTTCTACCTTGTAGTGTCTTCTGCTATGCGATGATAGAGGTGACTGGTCTGTAATCTTTGTAAGCAGAGCCAGTGACTTGAGATCCCTTGGTAAGCACAGTGTGACTGACGCTTGTTTCTTTACATGAGCAGCATTACTAGAACGTAGGCTTCTGCCTACGGTTTTCACTTTCACCATCTTACAAAAGTTCAGCTACTAGAACTGGTGCCTGCTGGTTCTGAGGAACATGGTTTAGAGCTGAATGATGCACTGTTTAGAGTATCCTACCTTTTACACTGTGTTCCCTGTCTGCATTTATATGGAGAGAAAAGTGAACAGCAAATTCTGAAGGTTTATGTCCTGCATACCTATCTGCAGGAAATTTCCTGCCATGAAGGGTAGAATCAGGGAGATTTTTGAGTAGGTCAAGAGAAACTTGCTTTCTGGCAACACACAATTTCAATATATAGTTGTACCTTATATAAAACTGTAAGCATGCATAACTATGTGATTATAATTCAGTTTGGCACTATTAAATATTTCATATGTACTTGCATATTAAGGAGCTATAATATTGCTGCATTTTGAGATCACCCGATACATCACGGAATATGTTCCTCCAGTTGTGAGGAAATCCTCCCTATCCTGGAGGATTTATTTCTTTTCTGAAAACAGTCATTTAAATATATAGATACATATGATGCTGTGATTCTGGGAACTGAAGACCTTAGCAAAGCTGAGGTTTGAACACTAAAGCACTGATACTTAAGTAATGTCTCTGTCACTAGCTATTTGGCTTCCATCTAGAATTTATTTTACCTGAGACTAGAGGTACAAACTGTGTTGGGGAGGGATATCCAGCTACCTAAAAATGTGTAGGTGTTTCCTAGTTAGATCATCATACAACTGTATATTTCTCCTCTATCTCAAATAACGGTAAACACATCTGATTGAGCACATTTTGATAATTCATGCTGAGCTCTGCGTTTTTGTGGCTAATAGAAATATAATTGAAAGTATTTGATAGTTTTATCAGAGGATTTTATTTCTGACAGCCTACATCATTTAAAAATAGGTGACCTTGATTTATGATTAAATTAATGGGGCTGGATTTGATCGACAGCCTTCCCCTCTTTGTTTTTTGCAAATGTTTTGAAGTGTGGAATTTTTGCAGACTTTTGCAGAATTGCTTTGGAAAACATTCATTCTTTGAGTGTTCCTTGGGTGCTTCACTTTCCCTATCTCTTAAGTTTCATAAAGCTTTAGCTAGATAAAACAGAAAGTTACATGTTATGGTTCATCTCATTTTGTGTTGTTAATGAGTCATTATATTTTGGCTGTTGAGGCTTCCTCGAAGGATCTGCCTGATTTCACCAATCTCCAGACACATAGTCCTTGAGATCAGCATGACTAACAGCCTTTCACTCTTCCTCTGGAAGTATGCATTAACTCAGTATACCCACTGTTATAGTCTTATCTCTGCATATGTCTGTATCCATTAACATTAAAGGTATTTTGTGCATAATTTACACAGTTATCAAATACTTGCAACTACATTTCTGTTATCCCCAAGCAGGCTGTACTCAGCACAAATTGCTGTCTAAAAACATGCACAGCTGGTAACCTTTCCTGGTATTCCTCTCAGAGTAGAAACACTCCACTGCTCTGCGACAGGCAAACATATGCATTTGGGTTTTTTCTTTTTTTTTCCTTGCTCATTTGAAATCTTACTGACAAGTACTAGACTGAGTAGCAGTAGCAATAGTAAAAATGGTGTTGTCACAGATTCCCTTTGCTGCTGTTGATTTTGCTTTGTGACCTTGACAAACCATTTTGCCTCCGTGCCTTTATTTTCCCATCCCAAAATCTCCTTACCTTTAGTTTTAGGTTATAATTTTTAAGAATTATGACTAAAAATCTATATAGGAGCTGGCTTTTGTTACTGTTCACTCACTGTAGCAGCTGTAAGGACTTAAAGTAGTCTGCCAGGAAACAAAGCCTTTAGGCGACTGGCTTGCTTTTTAGGTAGCACAGTTTGCAATGTGGGTCCTGCTTTCTTGGGCACGTGTTGGGAGAGCCTGAGAACACCTTGCGCAGGAGCCAACTGCAACATTTGCTGACTTTTGACTGGAGTGTTGCACAAACTTAAAAAAAAAGTCATCAAGGAGAAGAGTTCACAAAAGGCAGTAGGTGTAGTGTTTCCAGTAGCTCTCCAGACACCAAGAGGACTTAGTAGTGTTGCACATTCGCTGTACATAAATTTGAACAGCTATGAGAGGGAGCAAATTTCACCATTCAGAATAGCACAAAAGGTAGCCTGTTTTCTGCCTAAGGTTTTAAATCTGGAGACTGAGGAAACGAGGACCCCTCTGTAGCTGCCAGCCATTTGGATGAAACACAGAGGAAGGTGTGTGTGGCTTTTAGAGCTTCGAAGATGGTGGTCCTGAGAGCAAAAGAGTCCTCTGGCAGAGCCCAGGAGCAGCGTACTGCCACCTTGTCAGCTCGCTCTCCCTGCTTATGAAATAACTGATGCTCAGAGTGCTCTTCCAGAGCAGAGTGTGCTAGAAAAAAAATGCAGCTAAAACTTGCAGCAGTAGACATGGTGGTGGTCTAAGGGCAGGTTTACCTTGTGTTCAAGGTAATTAAGCCACTTTCTACCATGATGTACCCCCAGTACCCTGGAACTAAGTGAAGAGAGAACGAGGGGTGTGGGAAACACAGGGTTATTAATTTTGCTTTGTAACCATAACTGATAGAAGCAAAACACTAAAATATATAAATCAGTAAATAGGCAGATGGTGAAAATAGCTTCACCATCCACTCTCACCACAGATCTGGATGAGATGGTGCAGCACATTAACAGTTGATTCAGTCTTTGGCATGACTGAAGGACAGAAACCTGCCAGGTGGGATGGAGAGGTGAGGGAGCAAAGGGACTATGGAAAAGCATTGGGAAGGATAGAGGGGACAATGCTGGAAGCTTCTATTTTATTTATTTGGTGATAGAGGCAGTTAGAGGTTCTCAGTCTCTTAAGACTAAGATGCTGCTAAACCCCTGAGGGGTGAAGGCTAGGGGCATGAACTTAAAAAAGTTCATGAGGAATCTGTTAAGTGATAATAAGATAAGCTAACCATCCTTCGTGAGAACAATCGTTGGTAAACCAATCACCACTGTTCCACTTTACTGTCTGTACCAAATTCACCCTCAGAAACATTTCCCCACTGCCTGAACTGAGATGTGGAATTGAAGCCGAGCGGAGAGGTTCCCCAGTCCTGTTTGTTATGTAATTTTTATGGGGATGAGATTTCTAGAGTGGAACTGAAACCTTTCATGTACAACAAATTTTTTCAGAAGTTGTTTTTCTCCTCCAGTATCAATATTTCAGGCAATTATTGATGTATCTGTTTTTAAAATGGCAATCTCCAAACAAGGTTATGTCTGACTTGACATTGCTTTTGAGGTAAAACATTGGGCAGTGAAATCAAGTTAATGGATTTTCTACTGTAACCTTCAGTAGAATAAGGCTCTTACGCCCGGGTAGCCATCAAGCTGATCTTTTAGGACACTAGTAAATAGATAATCACTAAACGAAAGTTGAAAAAAACAGAACCATTTTCTACATATGTATATGTAAAAAAAAGTATGCATATATATATATATATAAACAATATATTGCTTTCTTCCCCCCACAGACTAATATAAACCCAATATATTGTTTTCTTCCCCCCACAGAATGTATCAGCATGCATCTGTAGAGTGCAACTGTCCTCCCAGACAAACATTTGCATAAGCAACGGAACTGCACCCTGAATTGACAGAATAAGACGACTTTCTGTCCACAATCTGCAGAGCAAGAATGTACTGGGAAAGAGAACAGTAGGAAGCAGCAATGAAATATAGGACAGATCTAATCTAGTGAATTATCTTTTCACATCATTGCGCAATCCACCTCAAGTAGTACCTGCTGGCTTGGCAGCCTTCTCCATTCACAAGTTCAGGTATCTGTTTGCTGGCCTGGAGTGATGCAACATAATATTTATACACTGTGAGGTATTAACATGACAACCAGCAGCCGCACATGTCCAGTACCAGCAGTGAATGGACATATGACTCACTATCCAGCAGCACCATATCCATTACTTTTTCCTCCAGTCATCAGTGGACTGTCACTGCCTTCTCTTCATGGACTCCAGAGTCACCCACCAACTAGTGGATGCAGCACCCCATCACCTGCAAGTAAGTGCTTGGCATTAATAGCTTTATTGACCAATTCTCCTTTAGTAAAGGCTGATCTTTTTGATTTTGAAATTATTTTAAGGGCAATTGCAGTTGTTCATCTGTGGTATATTTAACTTGGGCAAAAAGCATACATTTGTTTTGAAACATCACAGAATCACAGAATCACAGAATCGCTGAGGTTGGAAGGGACCTCTGGAGATCATCTAGTCCAACCCCCCTGCTCAAGCAGGGTCACCTAGAGCACATTGCACAGGATTGCATCCAGGCGCGTTTTGAATATCTCCAGAGAAGGAGACTCCACCACCTCTCTGGGCAACCTGGTCCAGTGCTCTGTCACCCTCACAGTGAAAAAGTWTTTCCTCATGTTCAGATGGAAGCGTCTGTGTTTCAGTTTGCGCCCGTTGCCTCGCGTCCTGTCACTGGGCACCACTGTGAAGAGTCTGGTCCCATCCTCTCGACACCCTCCCTTCAGATACTTGTACACGTTGATAAGATCTCCTCTCAGCCTTCTCTTCTCC
>NW_020447619.1:413565-683213 GCF_003343035.1 Apteryx rowi
TGGGGTTCCTGAGGGCTGGCCTGAGCAGTAAAGACTGAAGCAAAGAAGGCATTCAGTAACTCTGCCTTCTCTGCATCCTTCGTCACCAGGGCACCCACCCCATTCAGCAAAGGGCCCACATTTTCCMTWGTCYTCCTCTTGCTGCTGATGTATTTGAAGAAGCCCTTCTTGCTGTCCTTGACATTGTTTTTACTTAATTTTGTTTTTATAAAAATAAACATGCAACTATATGAAATACCAAAGCTTTGGAGACCCTGGGTGGTAAAACATGCTATGGATTCTGGAATATCCTGCATTATCATGTTATATATATGTAGCCCTCGTGACAGGCTACTGCAGAATCTCATGTTGTATTTAAAGAAACTTTACAAAGTGTGTTCATTAACAGTGATGATTCCTCAGTGGAGAATTCTCTTAAGTTGCACTATAATTAATATTGCTTTTGTTTTCTTTAATTAGTAACTGCTTCCTTCCTGGCTGACTTGTAAAGAGCCCAGTTCTGTGGTAGCCCAATGGGCAGCTAGCAGCTATAAGCTGCCTGTGGCTGCAATATTAGCACTTGAGTTTATGGTTGGATTTCGCATGCAGCACTCTTACATTTTCAGCATTGCTAAGTATATTAGCTGGGCCAGTTTGTTTTCATCACTTTATGACAAACACACATTTCCTGCTTGGACTTAGTTTTATATATGTTCAAGTGTCTCCAAACAAAGTCATCCCAGGTATAAACTTTGAGTAGCATCACATAGGCAAGATATCTTTCTGGAGGTCTTTGCAAGAAGTAGCTGAATGTATTTCTCTCTCATGTGAGGAAAACCAGAATGTATTCAGCTTCACAGGTCAGTTTGTTGCAAACATGTTTGTCTCAATATATTACTGGGACTGTTCAGTATGAAAAGGTCTCGACTAACAGCAAGTTTGCAGAACAATTGCACTTTCTACAGAAGGAAAAGGAGGCTTGTTACAGCAGTACTGCTAATATGCGTTTGAATAGAAAGCATGCAGAGATAGAGCTCCAGACATGAAAGGGGAACCACAGTGAAGAAAAAAAACTTTATAGTCTAAATCTGTGTTTTGTTGTGTTGCACCAAACTATTACTAATTCTAGCTTCATGTTGTGCATGCACACTGTAATTGTTGAAGACTGGGCAGCCTTGATTTTTTTTTTTCCAGTTTTTTAATCTCTAATAAGCTTTCATGCAGTCACATGTGGGAATAGGTATAATCAGATCAGGCCTTTATTTGGCCTATTTTATTGCACTGGGTGTTTAGATGTGTTGGAGGTTAAAAAAAAAAAAAGAAACACTTTAAGTTAGAAGGTCTACAAGTATTTGACTTTCCAAACCTTTCAGAAATTATCTTGATTAATTATTAGAATACTGAACTGAATTTATGCCCTAATATTGCAAGAACACTGAACACTGTTACAGAAATAGAGGGTTATTAGTGAATGGGAGCTTTTTGAGACATATGCAGGTAAATACCAAAATGTATGTCATCGAATATGAAAATTTTTTCTTTTCCACAAGTTGTTGCTATGGAATTAAGACTGTGTTGCAATTGTATTAATCATGATTAATAAAACAGTCAGTGTTCAGCCTTTGAAAATGTAGCACTAAGTATGAATTTTTTTAGACATGCAAAATAAGGGTCTCCTTTTGAATTTTCAGGTCTGTGTCCTTGGGTCCTGGTCTCAACATTTTCAGGGCAGTATTTTTGTAGAGGTTCTTTGTACTACCAGCTTGCGTTGGTTGAGCAGCTGTAGTGCCTAACTTCAGGCAATAGTGTGTGAAAATACTGGCTAAAATTGGCAAGACACTGAGGAGGGTGACTTAGATGAGAATTTCTTTTCAGACACAGCCCCTGCAGGGTGACTCTTTTGGTTGGTATTATTCTGTTTTCTTAACTTTGGTGGAGGCAACCTCTTTTGTTTTTAAACTCTAGAGTTCTGGTTCTTGAAGCTAATATCACTGGAATTATAGAGACAAATTCTTGGAAGTAAGAAGGTTAACCTTTGGGTTATGTTTTGGTTTTCTGTTTTTTGTTGTATTTTGGGGTCTTTTTTGGTCTGAGGGTTTTGTTTTTTGGGATGGGGTTTTTTGTAATTTTACAATGTAGCTACCCCATGGGCAGCATTCAGTATGGTTGATGGCCTCTATTAAAATCCCAACTTAGACTGGACAGTGGAAGAATATAGATCTAAACTGCAAAGACTCGAAGAAATCAAAATTTGACTGAACCACTGCACTATACATGACTTAAGCTATTGTGCTGTTTATCTTTCAGATTCTTCCCATTCATTCAAAATTCAATGGAAATTAAATAATAGGAATACTGTGAAAAACAAAGATGCAAAGATCTCTGCCTCTTTAATCTTTTTTAAAACAATGCAGTTCAACAGCTTTTGTTCAACATTACTGTCGTTTAAACCTTCATATTACTTTACTGTTTTATTTTGTTCCTTCTTCATTTTACATTTTCCATTATGCCAGATAACATTAGGGTTAAATTAAGTCATCTTAATCTACAATTGGGATAGATATCTCCAATGCTGTTAGAGAGACAACAAGATTTTAGACGTACTAATTTTGTGTGCATAAATGGCTTACAATAAGTGTTCGGGATAAAGTGATTTAGTTTCATTGATGTTAGTAATGGTGTTGCCTCCATGACCTGTGACTTGGCTTCTGTTTTTATACTGAGATACATAGTGCAAAATACTTAATAATTAGAGGGTTGGTCACAGTCCTAAAGAGGTCAGAAGATGAAAAAATATTACTTTTACGCATACATGAACTATGCATTAGCACTGAATGAATAAAAGAGATCACGGTCAAGAAGATCATTACTTTTATAAGTCTGATTGATTTACCTACTGCTGTACTTACCCCATGCAGCACAAAGCAGGCATTTTCACTGCTGAGATCAGACGGCATGCAGGCTTCTGCAGTTGTGTTAGTGATGAGGAATTGCTTCTATATTAAAAAATTAGCTAAGATAGTTTCAGGAGATTACCACTTAGCTCATTTAGAAATGGTATTTTCTGCTCCAGTGAGTGGATTGTGTAACTATTTGAATTGAAAAACTTAGTCTGAGCTAATGCTGTGATGAACGTAATCCCTCAGCGTGTTCTGGATCAAATTACAGTAGGGCCTAGGCAAGAGATATTTTGGGAGCTGCTAAATAATAAAACGCTTTGGCTGGAGAGTGTTCCCTTTCTGCTAGAAGTGAGCACTCTGCTTCAAGCATCCTGCTGGAACTGGGCGATGCCTCCAGCCCATGGCCTTCAATGGGAGCAATACCTTATTCTGCCTCTAGCCTGCTGCCGCACTTTGGTCCTTAGGCTACTGACGTGAGCCTTTGGATCCTCAGTATTCGGCTTTCATTTGTTGCAGGGAAGGAGGAGTGGGAATGGCTTGGTAAGGGGGCGGGGGATAGTGGTGAGCTTGATACAAGAATGTCTTGGAATTTATATAAACTTAGTAAGCTTGCTTCATCCAGATAGAAAAAATAAATAAATAAAAACTGAATGTGTTCTTTAGAGGGCTGTTGGGATGTCAAGGAGAAAAATCGGTACTAAGGTCATTTGTTGTATTTTAGCCAAGCTTTCCCATACTTTCCAGTTCGGGGCGTTTTAAAAGTGCATTTTAAAGACTGAAGTATATTCTGTTTTATGTAAGTCTTTAAGGCATGAGAAAACATATGGAAAGCAAGATTACCTGAGAAACTGGAAAAGGCAGAGAAAGCGCTAACTGTGGCATTCCTTTTGGACAGGGCTATATAAAAACTAATTATTATATTTAGTAGCAATAGATGCAGTGTTGCATCTCTGGTTTTTCAGACTTAGGCCAGGCAGATTGTTGTTTTAAACATTATGTTCTCTTGAAATTGTTTTTCTTTGCATTATTGCTAGTTGTGTACCATTTGAACTCCAACCTAAAGATTTCTTGCTTTTTCCCTGAGAAATGGATTTTCCACAGGTATCATTAAAACAGTACAGTCAAATGCAGTTACTTGTGTAGCACTGCAAGATATTTTTGCCAGCCCCACCCGTTGTAGGAATTCATTTACTTTTCCAGTTCTGTTGTTAATCATTATATTGACACAGAAAGTCCTCCCAAAAGCACTCTTTGGCAGATTGCATTAAATATGAATAGCAGATATTCATTACGATGTGTTGCCCCCAAGAGAACTCTAAACTATCTGCACTACTCATGAACAGGCAAATACGCTAATTCTCCAGCTATTCAAATTATTTTCAAATAGTTTAGTGTCTCTCTAATAAAAACAAGAATGTCTCTGTTTCCCTTAATTACTTAGAAGGTCAAGGACTCCCACATCTCACTTTACTTCACAAAATGGGGAATATTTCTGTTGGAGCTTGGGGTATGGTTAGTACATGATGGATTTTCTTTGCTCAGCATCGATATTGCAGCAAGTGTCATTTGTAATAGACTAAAAGAAACCCAGCACTCCTTGGAACTCTGCAGTTGTCTAAAATAATATTACAGTGGTTGTACTGAATTARAAAAAATACATGAATTAACCTTTTAAAGAACTTCCATTGCTTGATTATGTTGTCAAGCTTTTTCATGCCTTCTAATTTTTGTATGGTTGTCTCCCTTTTTTCAATTCTGTCTCCTTAGAAAGGCTTGCCCCATAGTCATTTGCATAAATCTGCAATTAGCAGGCGACTTTTAAGACTACTTTACCTATTCTGTGCATGTATTACACGTCTTTATTTAAAAGACAGAACATGTTTGCATTTAGAAGGAAGGGGGTAACCAGAATATCAATATCAGATTTCTTAGCTACAGCCAGTGTGCTGGCAATTGTGAGAAAAATGTCCAGATGATACCCTGCAGATATCATTCATGACCTTAGGTTCATTTTCAGCTCTTCTTTTTTTATTTTTATTTTTGTTCCCCCCCCTCCCCTGTTGAGCTCCTTTTCTGCAGTTCAAAAGCATACCTACTTAAAGCTGCTCTGGTTAATAAAACTGTGTGATGTTGCATTTATCTAGTTCTAGTTAATCTGAAAATATCAACAGTTTAAATTTATTTGGGAGGTGTTTTAGAACTTTTTTTCAGTACTGTCACTATCTAAAGGACAGGAACATCCCTCCGCTCAGAGTAGCTGGTAGCTCTTTCATAACTTTGCCCTGTCAAGGATCCTGGGCATCACGTGAATGCAATTCTCTTCAGATTTTAGCAGGCAGCATTCTCATCCAAAAGAAATCAGTTCTGGGTGTGTAAGGACAGGAATTTGCTTTCCGGGAGGAAGCAGATTTTAGAAATTCTGTACCTCCCTACTCTCACATAGGGAGTGAATCATGTTATTCTGGCATTTGCTCCATAGTTGCTCTGTGTCTCTCTCATAGACTTACTGTAGTCTGAAAGAGCCTGAGATTTGGAAGTCTAATAGGACTATTGCAGAATTGCTCCCTCCCCCATTATGGGCCCTGAAGCAAGGAAATTCCCCAGCAAAATGCCTTCTTACCTAAAGTTGAAAATATGTTTCTGTGGAGTACTGCGAACAACCTTCTCCTTCCCTCTAGCCCAACAAAAATAAAATCCAGCAACTCCAAATGTCGGGGCACTCTGGAGGGAGCAGTTGAGGGATCGTTCCAGGCCCCCACTGCTGCATCATGCTTCCCCCTCTGTCGCCCAGCGGGATTTACACCGTCCATCCTGGCTCCGCTGTGCCCTGCTCTTCGGTCTCCAAAGGAACAATGGGGTTCGATGTTTGGTATTGATTCATATGTTGGAGACGAAATATGTAGTAGATCTTTCAAAAGGAATATAATGCCAGGCTTTAAGTTTGCCGGAGTAGCAGTACTGTAAATTTTCTGAATGTCTGATATATTTGCAATCCAAACTGATAGGCGCAGTCTTCTGAAATTTGTTAATCATGTGGCAGTTCATTATATTAAAAGTGAACATAAGCTTACGTTTTACCAGTTTTCCATTTGAAGGTATATATTTAGCAACTACATTTAAGAAAATCTAATCATGTTATTTTAATTACATGGCGAAATTCTATTCAGTCATACTGCTGTGTTCAAAATGCATATCACTATGGATTTTTTGTAAAAACTTTTTTTTTTTGAGCTAAAATGTAGTTTTATGCTAGCCTTGATAAAGGTGATCCTCCTTTACTCTTTTAAAATTTATTTTGCAGGTTTTTATTTTGTGTTTATTACACTTTTAACAGCATGTGACATTTACTTGGGACACATTATTTAAGATTAGGATAGGGCAAATTTTCATCAGAAGCGATAGATTTAATGTATTCCTCAGCTAGAATTTTTTCCCCTTTTGCCTTTTTGGGAATATTGGGAACAACTCGTGTTATGTGGACTTTTCAGCTATCGCAGGGACAGCATGTTTCCCATTTAAAATGATAAGTACCTACCCTATCTGTTGAATCCTAAAAGGGTAGGAATCCTTTTTCCCTTCCTTTGTCCTTCAGTACTCTGTTTCCTTTCTTACTGCCCAGAATAGGCCTACATCAGTAATATTCATAAATGATTTACAAAAGTAATTCCTGTGTAATAGCTTGGGACGTCAAGATTTTATGATGCTGCCAGATGTGCTATCAAACAGAATTATCTGGTTCAAAAAACTTGTGATAAATCTAGTCAGAGAAAATTCCCCAAGGCAAACTCACCCTCTACAAAAGTAACTATTTCTCATAAAATTGTTAGATTTTCTTTTACCACATGTTTGAAATCAGACTTAAAGCAGCAGTTTTATTCATGTACAAACTTATGTTTGGAATAAACTAACAAACAGGAAGGACTGGCCTTAAGTAACAGAATACTCCTTTCCTTTCAAAACACCACACACATTCAGAGGAAATGTCAGAGTAAATATCAGAAATACTCAGAAAACCCAAACCTGCATCTCAAAGATACTCTACTGTTTTGTCTAGATGCTGCATTTTTAGAAAGTGGTAGTACCCTAAATAAAACGCAGCAGATATTTTAATAGCTAGTCTCATCTTGTCTCGTCTAGGTTAGTCTGCTGAGCTCATAATTGCTGTATCTGAGCACCTTGAAGTAGCGTGCTGAGCAACATCTCTAACATCTGTCATGCGTGCGTGTTTGTTCTTTTATGTTCTCCCTGGGGGAAAATGTATGTGCAGCGAGGTGTATGTTTTTGATAGGAGTTCAGTTTTTGAAGGCGAGGAAGTGTTGGGAGTTGCATCAGTTCAAACCTTGGCATTTGTGCTCTGTGAGTCTCCACATTGCTGTATTGCGTTGGAGAAGACTGGACCAAAGAAATGCTCCCTTCTCTCAGAGCGGCAGGTGTGCAATGGCTGTGGTTTCTTGGGCAAGCCTCGGAGGAAGCCCAGCCACCTGCACAAACAGGCTTCGCTGCTATAAATAGTTGCCTTGCACTGGAAGAGCAAAGGTTTTGAGCATGGTTTTCCTGCCATGGTTCAAGGCGTTTGGGGGATGGGGTAAAAGTCCTGTTGCACTTGAGTTCGTATTCACTCTTTTAAAAAAAAATCTGAATTGCAAGAAATAAAGACATAGAACATCTTTCAGAGAAACGAGAAATGGCACGGAAAACTCACAGAAATACTTCCCTCGTCTGCATGTTCTCAGGGATGGATTCAGACCTCCAGTGCATGCACACAGCTCCTGCTAACGCTGTAGAGACTGTCTGCCCAAGGTCACGATTTGGAGATCATACTGTTCTGTACGTATGCAAAAATTATTTAGTTGCTTCTAAAAAATTAAAGCCTTGATCTTTCAGCTAGATCAGTAGGGGCGTGTAAAAGCATATAGTGTTTATTCTGTAAATTTAGGTCTTAAAGATTTTTCAAAAGCTGACTTTTACTAAAGATGTATTTTGACATTTGCAGTAATGTGGGAATATAATTTATGAAATGTCATGGGGAGAAAAAGAGTGTGCCTATGCAGTTTTCGCTTCTCAAAGTTAAAAGTTTTCAGGTGTATTTCAAGGCTTCATAACATAAAATACCTCACTAGAACCTTTTACAACCTGGAGTATTTATTTCCAGTCAGTTTTCAAATCCCTAAAAATTAGGTTTTATAAAAGAAATGTCAAAAACACTTTAAATATAGCTGTAATGGCATTACTTTTTTTCCCCCTGTATTTAAAAATAAAAAGCAAAGCATTCTTTAACAATACTGAATACTCCAGTGGAGAAAGGTACTGTCCTACTGCCTGCTCTGCACTGTCCACAGATGTCATCAGAGGTTCTCTGCAAGGGCTTGCCATACTGTGACAGCCTTTGCAACTGTATTTGAGGGAGAAAAAAACTTGGCTCCCTTTTAAGGTCGGAAGTGTCCAAGCCAAAAGACTGAGTTCTGCCCTGTCACAGTCAGGTCACAGTCAGTGGAAACTTCAGTGCAATTTCCTGTGCATTGTGATTTTATTTGGGTACCATGCAAGTAGTAAAGTTACACCACCATGGAGCATAGTCACTGACAGGGGCAATATCTAGGGGCTGCAGCAGAGTCCATGGAAAACTCACAGATATTTATATTCTTATTCCCTTCTTATCCTCATTTCTTCCAACTACTGAACAGTACTTCTTTGAGAGTAACTATCCTGTAGATAGATGTACTGACATTAAACCTAGCATCCTGAAACTAGGCCCTATTGTAAATCTGCAGTCTTTGGAAGAATGCACCTGCATACTGGTATTATCAATGAAGGCATTTGCTGGAAAATAGAATGATATTGTGTAAACAAATCTGTTTATTATATATTGCTTTTACATAGCAATTTCAGGATCAATATTTCTCTTATTTGAGAAATTAAATCCTGTGAGTATCATTAAAAGTATAGAAATAGTGATGTCATTACAAAATTAACTAGCTATAAACCCACGGGGTGACATATCAATTCATAAAGGGACTAGCAAAACATAACGCAGGGCACATCTGCTGCTCCAATTCATGCAGAACTATAAGCCTATTGGTATCTGCAGACCACTTGAAATAGAACATCTGTTAAAAGCACTTGAAAAAGCAGCATGAGAAGCTGTACACCTTGCAAAATATTTTGCTGTTGGTAACATCATCATTTCAATTGCATATTCTTAAAAAAATTGTTTTGAGCCTCCTTCAAGTCCTAGATCTTCCTGGCATTGTTTCTTAAATAGTGACAGTATGAGTAATTGTAAAAATAACACAAACTTTTCTAAGGACTTTCCTAACATTTTTATTACTTTTTATTTATTATACTGCTGCAATGCACAATTTGCTACAGAGTTTCCAAACAAAGAGGGAGATATGATCTCTGTTCCAAGTAGTTTGGAATCAAAAAAAAAAAAAAAAAAGAAAGACATGTGAAGAGTAAGAGAAAAGGACGTGGCTTCTGAGTCAAACGACTGAAGTGAAGAAAGGCTTACATCCTAGAATGCAAATCTGATTTTGTTGTTTTTAAAAAAACTGTGAAGCTGATGTGACTATCATAAAGAGCAGTGGTGAGATCCTGCATCTAATACGTTTCACAAAAACTGCATGTACTGTCAGTGATCAATTAACTATTTTAATTGAACTGCAGCCGAACTTCATCTTTTTAACTCTACTAAACCAGTCAGTCTGACGATAAGTTTCTCCTAGCTGCATGGTCCAGCAGAGTCCAGCTAATTGGCAATTTTCTTCTGTTTAACAAAAACAGAAATATAGTTAAATCACAAAGAAGAAGATTTCACTATTGATTAACAGTGGTGGATTTTGCTAAGTAATCTGACAGATGTTTGGAATACGTCAACTGTCTAATACCATTGCAGCCAAACATCTTGGAGCACAATTTGCTCTCATCCACCTTTATTACTTGCAGAAGAAACTAACTCTGCCAGGATGTTATTTGAAGGGATGTTTGCCATTTTAATGTGTAGTTACTTGGACAAACTTGATGAAAATGTATTTCAATGCCTTTGATTTTAAGAATAGGTAATTGTATTTACTTGTAGTAAAAAATGTGAAGCATTGATATAAATCATTTGGGAAGGCAAATTAAAACGTATAGTATAAGTCACAAAAAATACTCAACTTTATTTGACTCTACAAGTACCAAAGTATTATACTGCAGATATTTCCCACTTCACTTTTTTTCAATAACCAGACATACAAAGAAAAAATGTTTCTGCTCTCTCTTTCCATACTAGAGCAGTTGTTTTAGGTTTATCCTGAATGAAGAAGGGTAACATCTTCAGTGAGATTTTTGTCTTTGGGGTAGGAGGGATACAGAATTGTTTTTAGGAAGTTAGGCTGATCTTTGATAGCCTATAAAGGGGAAAGTGTGAGTCTAAGAGGGTGGTTGTGCCTCCGTGGTGACACAGAAGGTATCTGTCTCCTGAATATTTGGTATAAAAGAACTTGTGAAAATTTGGGAGCTGGTGAATGAATTTGTTTTCTGAGTTTCTCAAAGGTGACATCAACCACGGCAGGGTGCTCCACTGGTAGTCTTACAAGAGTGTAGAGAATCATCTCGAGTTAGCTGAGTCATGTCACCTTTACTATGCTTCCAATCAAAAGGTTGATGGTAAGCGTGTGTGACAATCTGAGAAAAGTGTTGATCATTGTCAATTGTCTATTGGTCCGGAAAGTTGGGAACCATTGACCTAATGTATGTCTCTAAAGTCAGGGAGACTTATTTCAAGGATTTGTGCCCAGAATCAGACATTAGCCTATTACGAGGAGCATGAAGAACAGTTTCTGTCAAAAAGAAATATCACTTTTCCAAAGATGTACTACTTTTCCCTTATCTTTTTCCTCAGAATGTGTATCTTACCTGACCTGATTTCAGAGCATCTTGTACTGTACAAGGCACAATGGTACTTTTGATCAAAACTGTGTACTAGGATATGTATCGTAGGATGAAAGTGTCTCTCACTAGTCTCAAATTAAACAAGAGGGCAAGCTGCTTCCTGAACCCATTACTTACATTAAATAAAATTGCTCCCCCAGTTGTTGGGAAACGTGATCATTTCACCTTGTGTAGTCGTGTATGCCTGTGCAGTGAGTGAATAAAATCTGTCTGCTGTGCCTGGTGGATCTTTACACAGGCTTCATTGACTGCAGAATAGCCTGGACGCTAGTGAATCGGGTCTTTCCATCTTGATGTCCAACATAGGACAGTCAAAGGTTGTTCTAAAGAGTCCTTCTACTCCTTTTTGTTTGTTTGTTTGTTTGTTTGTTTTTGTTCAAAAGATGCTTTTGTAATGACTTCTTTTCTAAAATGTTAGGTTCAGTCAGACAGCCCATGAGGGGTATGCGCTTTCTTTCCAATTGGTTATTATTTTCTTTGCACTGTTTGTTTTAGCGTACTACGCTGGGGAAGCTGGGAGAAGGGGTGAAGGAGGGCAGCCAGAGCCTTTAGAGGTCTTGCTAATTTTTCTGAGGGACAGAGGGAACAGGCTTCACCTGTGGTATAAATTTGTTATAGATTCCCTTTAAGATCAGGAAACGAGTACAGTCAGCGCTTCATAATTAACTGTGAGCAGAAAATCTCTGGAGATGGCTAAAACAGATTTGTCCACTTACAGAAGAAACGCCATGACTTAACAGGTGGATGGTGCCTGTAATATGCTACTTAGGAGTTCTTCAGGCTCTGCTGCAAACAAAACATTATCCGACTATAATAACATTGTGAACCCGAAGACCTTAACTGGTTTCATTATCAAGTGAGCGCCTTAGGGGAAATACACAGATGGAAAGACATTCCTTTCAGTTGGTATAATGTTCCTGTGCGAGAGGATTTATGGTGAGAATGCAGTTGGCCCTTACGTGGGTGCGTTGTGGAGGAAATGCATGATCCCATTCTGGTCTTTTTCGTAGCCTGTTTAAGGGGTGAGTTCTCATTGCCAGATTTCAGGACAGCGTAACTGTTTTGTGTGTGTGTGTGTGTGTGTGTGTGTGTGTACACCTTGATCTAAAAGCAGGGTCTGTGTGCAGCCCCTCCTACTGTCTGCTTTGGTCCTGAAGAGTCTGCCTTGCTCTCTCTCTGTGCAACAGAGTGGGAACTGCCCCTCCTGGAAAATGCCCACTACCCTGGTGGGTGGATTCATGCTACTCTTTAAGTCAAACTTACACTCACCTGGCATAATCTTGTTCTTAGAAATCAGTTTATCTCAGAATGTGCCAAGGATGAAAGAGGGCTTGGGGATCTGATAAAAAGTGGTCTTCCCAAATTGTGTCTCTGCTCCCCTCCCCCCCCCCCAGTGCAGATAAACTAGAGAATTGAGTGAAAGACTGGAATTGGAAAGATCTGATCTTTTCTCTGTTTTCCTAACCTATTTATTATACTGGCTGGAGATAGCATCTACAAGGCAGAGCCCTATAGCTCAGTTCGTCCAAAAGGTTACATATGAAGAAAAAAAATCGGATATTAACTCGTCATGTAGCTAGCTGAGGTGGCTGTACTTTTTTATGATTCTTTTCTGATTCTTATTTAGCTATTCTGTGGTTTCTCAATTACAGTTGTCAGGAGAAAGGTGTGAAGGCCAGTTTTCTGCATTTGTGAACAGAGACACTGGTGTTGCTTGGAGAGCCTGGTCCTTACATTGCGGGCCCTTGTTACTTATAAGAACCTGGAGGATGAACATGCAGAGTACATTAGATAGCTGTCTAAAATACTGTTTTCCAGAACTGAATAAATCTACAAAATGAAATTGGAAATTGTGCAAATACAGGATATTTGTTATACTTGTGCACGTGTAGGCATTTAGACTTAGTCAAGAACTCCAAAGTTATTGAAATGAAAAGTACAGGAGTAATGAAGTTGTGGTTCAATTGTAAATGTTAATGTATTTGAGAGAGGCTGGAGGAGAAGTTCTTTTGTTATCCAAACGGGTTTGTTTGTTCCTTGTTTATGTATCAGTTTGCCCTCTTTTTGAACATTGTATATGGTTTCATGGTGAATAGTTCACAAATCTTAAAATGTAGCCTTCTTGTCAGTGACACCGATCATAGTGCAAAGGTCTTTTAAAAATTTCATACGGATCAAATAGCTCTGTTAAAAAAAAAAAAAAGTCAGAACAAAGGTCACCAGAATCTTTTGTTGTTGGCAAAACTACCTATTTTTTCTTAATCTGATTCTAAGAAACAGCTGAACGGAACTGATTTCACTGAAATTATTGATTAAAAACAAATGACTGCCCCTCCCCCTTCCCCTTCTTTGAAACAGACATCTGGCATGGAAAATTTAAGCCAAGTATTTTTATCAAAGCTTTAAGCAACCAAACGCAGGCTGCTATCATGGCTGCTGTGGGCAAGTGTAAGAATGAGCAACTTCATCAGCCCTGCCTATAACAACTTCTCTTAGTTCAAAGACATTTGGCACAGGTGTAAAAAATGTGATGCCAAACTTCATACTGCTTATTAGCATACTGTACATTGTATCCTGTAATTAAACTGCATCTACCTGTAGGTTGGTATTTCTTTGACTATGCCATCTTTTAAAGCGTGTGGATCTGAAGATCTAATCCATCTAAGCATTGGACACCCCGAACTGCAAATGAAGTCAGAGAGCTGCAGGTGCACAGCTCCTGGCAGGATTATGCACCCAGTGAGCTATTGCTCTCATTATGTTGCACTATAATATATCATCAGTGTGAAACATCATCCTAATGATGCATTAGTGTAATACATCATCAGGGGAGTCCCACTAGTAATGTATTACTCAAAAGTATGGTGCTACTCAGTAAGAAAATCATCTCACAGTCCTTGTGTTGTTTCAAAACAGCATCGGCCAAGGCAAAATATGTTGGTAAAGACTGATGCAGCTTCCTAATTTTGTATCTGTTTGGGGGTGGGGGTAGGGGGGTACCTTCTGTACACACTGACTTTGCGACTGTATTTTCAAAGAGGTATATTTGGTCTGTCTTGGATTGCATTTTTGTTTGGAAGTAGCAGGAATTGATTCTTCAGATTGATGACTGAGGGCTTGAATAGAAAGGCATAAGTCTCTGCCAGAATGCCTGTTATATAATTTTTGGTGATGGGGAAGAGGGGTTTATGAAAACTTGGTGCCAAAATTTGCAGTTCTAAGGATAAGGATAAGTGATACATCTTCAGGTTTCGTTCACATACACTAAGATAAATACATTTAAAAAGCACTGTGTCTTAAAAATTAAACCCTTCCATTTCCTGTATCAACCCATTGATTTTCTTTGGTCTGCAAGATCCTGTAGCAAAACAATCCTTCCCATAGGAGTAGTCTCGAATGCAAGATTTACTTCAGTGTGCAGGGGACTCAGATGACTTTGCTTATGCTTTTGAATCACAGTGGTGATATTGTGAGGTACTCAACATGGGATTACATCAGTTCCAGGGACTGCCATATGGAGAAATGTACTTGTAAATGGTCCAAGTAATATAATGTGAGGACCACATTACTCCTTAGGACACACAGTGTGGCTGGAGTAGGATTGGAGAAAATGTTAGCTATAAAAAAGAGATTTCTGAAACGTGATTTTATACACGGCCAATATTTTCCAGACTGATTTCAGATGTATCCCGTTTACAGGTGCAAAACAAAGGAGCTGAAAGGGAGTCTGAACTTTAAAACACCTCTAAATCTGCATCGTTGGATAATCAGATCCCTTTAGGTGCCATATTTTTGATAACGAAACGCTGGACACAAATATGCCTGGCTGCAGAAAAACCTTGGTAAAAGCAAGGGAGATTTCTTGAGTAAATCAAGCAACACTTGGCCTCCCTTTGATTTGTTTATTGCTCTCTTGCATTACCATATAACCTGCCTAAGCAGCAGGACTGCAGCCCTCTTGGGATTTGGCAGACACCCTTTTTTTTTTTTTTTCTTTCTTTTTTAAAACGTGCAAGACTCCCATCTCTACCAAATGCGTCTGCCTGTGTACTTGTGTCAGTAAGGTAAAGAAGTATGCCAACACTGCTGTACTCACCGGAGCACCTCCTGAGCCCTCTGTTATCGCAGCAAAATGGAGATTTTTACTGCTATGGCTTGTTGCATTCATTCGTGGTGTTTTTACTGTAGTGATCCAAAGCATGCACATGTTGGTATAACACTAGGAGCACTTTGCTGGCGTCATTATTCTTTTACTGGTTAAGTGCTCTAGGGGCTTATTTAGGCAGCAAAAGCAGTACGCCAAGCCAAAAGAACTTCAGTTGTAACTTTCTTGAAGCCTTATTTGGGCAAAGTATGAATGGTCCTAAAAGACAGTAACGAATTTATTTCTTTAAGTGGTGTTAGGTTAAGATCATCATCACAAATCACACTGTCTTTAATGTTAGCGTCTTCCTTACTGCTGTAAGTAATACAAACCTGCTCTTTTGAAAGTTCCTTCTTGAGACTCATTTAGGCTCCTCAGGGTCCCAGCTCACTCTCTGCGATAGTAGCTGGGTTTCTGGCACAGCATGGGTCCTGCATGCTAATCTATCACCAGCCCAAGGAATTAGGCTTTGCCTGTGCAGCAGGCAGAAGAGTGGAGTCTGGTTACTCTCTTCCTGGGGACTGCAGCATAGCTTCATGATAATTGTCTTTGGTTTTAAATTCAAACAAAGATCGGCATTGTCGTGTGCATCAATTAAACAGCAGCTAATAAGAACAAAAAAATCTGTCAAGAAAAGAGGAGAACAAAAGTAGAGATCATTCAATGAATTGATTTTTAGAATTTTTAAAGTTTGCCACTTTATTTCTATGCTGTTGTTTGAAGCTATGCTGAAGTCAAGTTCTCTTCTCCAACCTGCCCACACTGAGCTCTGACAGCAAATAGTTTCATCAACAAAAATTAGATGAGAATTTAAGTTTTCTGGTTTGGCTGCTTCTTGGTTTTCTACCTCAGAACTGCTCAGCTCAGGCCTTGGATCTTTCTTGTTGCAGAAACACTGCCATTCTCTGTGTATACAGATAGCATAATGAATCAAGCATTGCTGTAAATATTGTTTGCAAAGTGAAGTGTTTCTGGCAAATTCTGTCAGCTTATTGCATAGTCATATATGACAGGTTATTATGCTAATAGATTATTAAACTCTGCATATGCACTTTAGCCTTCTATGAACTTTGTTCTTGTGTTTTAGAAGGAATTAACTAAATCCAAGTTACTGGTGGGCAGTCAATCAACAGGAGTGTGTTTTTCTTCGCCTTACCAGTATATCCTGTTGCACTGTGTTGTGCTTTGTTCTTTCATCAGGTTGCCCTGTGACTCGGATGCAAACGTGACACATTGGAAATATAATGTGATGTGACATGTCCAACAACACTATCAGGAAAAGCAGATAGTTAAGAGTTCAGGAGTTAGTTTCTATTCACTCAATTCATGGATTATTCGCTGTCCATTCATGTGTTGATAAAAGTCCAGTAGTCTTCAATATGCTGACTGTTAAATGAAAAAAATAAGCAACAAAGCAAAGAAACAATAGATAACACCCTCCTTCAAACCAGTTTCAGGGCATTCAGCTCTCCAGCTGTATTCTTTGATTCCAGCTGGTGGTATTTGGAAGCTGTAAGTTAATTAGAAGGAGAAATTTCTGCAGCTAGCAATGTAGATATTCTGAGGAAAAAACATTGCCCCCGGGGAGGGATGATATTTGAGCAGATTTATAGTGTTCTGAGTATGCATATGAATGAGATGATGGCCGTCAACAGGGCTCACTGCTGTGGGGAACTGTCAGCTTTGCTCTGGTACAAGGAGATCCATGGAATGAAGCAGTGGAAATGAAGGGAAAATAATGATAAAAATGGCATTGGTTTTAAAATGGGAATTTAAAAATTCTAAAAGTACATTAAAATAGATTCTCTTTTTCCTTTGGGAAGGGAAGGGAATGGAAGGAAAAAACACCCCGTGTATGCAAGCAGCACAGATTAAAGTCTATGAAATTTGAGGAGGGTCACCCTTCATACAGACTAAAGGTTTGCAGAAGGCGGCCTCTGTGCTTGAACACCTAAGCCTCATCTCCCTTTTGAATTTCAGTAAAAGCCACTGTGAACAGAGTTAAAACATCCTGGTTTATTCTACTCTGGCAAAATGTGTTTGAAAGTACGGCTTGGTTGATGTGTATGGAAAGGTCAGTGTGGTACAAGGCAGTGAGAATCAGGAATTCGCTGAGAACTACAGCAGGCCAAAACAAGGGATGTGCTTGTTTGACCCTAGACACCATGTTCTCATAAATTACTACACCCTCCGCTGAAACATCGTTCTTTGCCGTGGGAGTATTTTTACATGATTGCTTTGGGAAGTAAACAGGTTCATCTGAATTACCTTCTGTGCCAATTGTAACTGCATGTGGCTGTGAAAAAGTCACATAACCTCCCTGTGTAAAATGGCAATGCAATGCTGGCTTGCTTCCCTCAGAGCTGTTATTGATGCATACAGCAGATTTTTTACAATGTGGTTATTAATTGCATTTCTTCAGAGAAAGACTGTGTTTTCTTCATAGATGCTAAGAGAATTTAAGGTTCATCTGCCAGAAATTTTAAGAATTGCTTTTGAATATGTACCTTTCACTTCATCTTTCTTTCTCAGTTTGAATAAACCTCCAGGCTGTGTTAATTGCACCACAGTTTCTGTAGGGCTTGAATGGTGGGCAGCGCATTTTTAAGCTTGCCTTCCATAGACATTTGGTGTCAGTTGATGGACATGTTGTGCAACAGTTTTGTGGTGTTAAACTCTTGTCATTCAGAAGCCTTTCTGTTTTAAATATTTGTCAATGCAGCCTGCTGTCATTTACAGTGAGTCTTTATTGAGATCATTAAATGGAAAGTTTAAGATTAATTCCCTTTCAGGGCAAGAGGAGGAGGATAAATAACTAGTCCTGCTTGGTGTTCCTTCTTAATGACTTCAGCACAGTGTGAAAGAGTAAACAGTTTTGACAAAAGATGTAATTGATTGTTTAGGTTTGACTGATCACTCAAAAATGTAGCGTATCCTCATTCAGAGGATGTTCTGCAAGGTAATGAATGTGATACTGTTAGGAAACGGGGGCTGCCACAGTTTTTCTTGCGAAGTGAGGGTGAGTTTTGGTGTTGGGGCTCTGCCAGCCGAGGGGCTGGTGGCTGCTGCGAAGCGGTGGCTGCTCCCCGGTGCTGCTGCTTCCCCTCCTCACCCAGCCGTGAGCCAGTGCAGGCAACTACACTGGTAGAAAACTAAGCTACACAAAATAACCAAGATTAGCAAGTGAATAGCTTTCTGCCAGTTTAGATCCCTGCATTGCTGCACTGTGGGGTCGAGAGCTGGTGCACAGGGTTGGGATCCTGCAGGCGCGAGCGTGGGGAGAGGGAAGCTGTGCCATTTCACACAGTGGCAGCTGGCCAGCAGAGCCACAAACTTAATTTGGGACTACAGTGGTGAGGCACACTAGCAGTAAAATTAGCAGTATTGTGGCTATCTGCAGGCTTTCTGCATTCTCCAGCTGCCACATCAAGTTTGGTAGGAATAAGGCAGTGAGCTTTAAAGGCTACCTCCTGCCGGCACCAGCGGATGGAAGCCCTGTGGGCATATTCTGTTCACACCAAGTCTAGATCTAACCTTGTCTTTTTTCTGTCCCCTTTTCTTTTGCAACTTTTCCTAAATGTTTCTGTTTCATCCCCTAAAATGCTCCTCTTCGTGTTGGTTTTCTGTGTCGCCATTTCACTGTCAGATGCATGAATGGTAAGCAGATCAAGAACACTTCAGAGATGAAGTAACTTGTTTTTCCATATATGTGGAAGAGTGATGCATATCCACAAAGGGGATGTACAGCAAAGAAAATGAGAAAATACACAAGGAGTGTTTGAAAGACCAATGAATGAAAATGCCTGAGAATGCAAGTATTTGCTGATTAAATTCATGCCATCAAAAGACATTCTGGGCCCATAAAACAAGCAGAAAAAGTGTATAATGTTCATGTCTTTAGGATGTCTTTAGGAACGCAGGACTGTTTGAAATACTGAAGTAGGGCTGGCCCATTCATATTATGGTTTTGTAATGCCAGTTGTGATTCTCTTGGGCTTAACTCATCCTTTCCTTCCCTGTCTCATGAAGCCAGATGTGAAGCACCTGCAAGGGACAGCAGAGAAAGATTTGACAATTATCTGAGGAGATCAATGGTACCCATTAAGTGCTTAGGTGAGAGGCTGAAAAGGGTATATGAGACTTCTCATGTACAAATCAGAACTATGTAGTTATTAAGGGACTAAATAATAGTTTTTATTATAGTTGCTATGTATTTTGTTTCACAGAATATCTCTGAAGCAGAGAGAAGTGTTACTATTGTGGTGCTTGAGGGTAAACTATATATGTATATACATATATGAGGGCACAAACTGCTCTGAGCTTCCTCACCAGTCCATGTATCCACACATATAGGTATCATCTTTATTATAGATTGGCACTGAATACTGCTACTGAAGAGTGTGTTGATGCCTTAGGCAAAAGTGTGTGGAATAGCCTAAGGTGGGAAAGAAGGTTTTCCTGCTTATTGGAGGACACCATCAATGCCATACCTATTCGGAGCTTCAGTATTTATGCCTTTTTAGCTGTGTGATATCTTAGCACACATTGCTTTGTACCTCTCAGTCCCTTCTCCTCCTCCTGTTCATTCCTTCTATTCTTTAGATTCAGAGCAATGAAAAACAGTTAAATAAAAATATTGGTATTAGGGGTAAAAGGGTGAGAAATATAATTTACCCGTTTGTGTCCCCTTTTCCTTCATTGGTGACTTTATCCATTTCCACTTGAGCTCTTCATCACTGTGAGCCTCTGGGGATTTTCCTCCAGATGGTGTGAGGTGTTTCCGATCTCTCCTTCTCTTGGACAAACTTAGACCAAGATTCCTTATTCTTTCAAAATGAGACAGGGTACCCAGACCACAGATCATTCTTTTTACTGTTTTCTGAATCATTTCCAACTGGTCAACCTTCTTTTGAAAAAGTGGGTGCCAAAAACTTCAGTATTCAGTAAATGCTTCACTAACATTGTTTACAGTCACTAGTATCAACTTTCTGCTCCAGTTTCTGTGTATGAAAGATTGTATTCTCTCTTCGGTGACTGTATTGCATGGTAATTTTATGTTGAATTGGTTGGCCACCATGACCCTAAATTCCTTCAAGTCACAGCTTTTCAAGTACATCCTGTGTCCTTAAAGAATGACCTAGATTTTTTATTTCTAGATATGTCGACTGGAAATGAGATGATCCTGGGAGGCTGGTTATTTGAAGTTGAGCCTAATTTATCAATTATTGTGGATTACTCTCTAGAACTGATCTGATATTGTGTTTACTTACCAAGTACTGTGCTTTCAGAAAATTTTATCAGCAGTATTATTAATATTATTAACAATGATATTGATATTATTAATAATATTAACCCCAGATTACTGATGGAATTTGAGTAATGTTGGATTAAGACTAGATCCATATAAAATCACCTCAGAAATGTCTCTAATTGCTCATAGTTTCCCATTTACAATTACTTTCTGAGATGTACCAGCCAGTTTTAATCCACTTTTATTCTCCATGGATTATGTCCACTGATAATTTTTAATTGCAGTATCATGTGAAACTAATTTAAATGCCTGGTAGTAGTCTAAGCGTATTATTTCCCCAACTGTTTTACCAACTATATTTGTAATGATACCAAGTTTATGTTATGAGACCTGTTCTCCATAACACTGTTGATTTCCATGCTAACATCCCTTAATTATTTTCTGATTATATTTGTAACAGCTTTTCTATTATTTTGCCTGGAATCAATATTAAGTTAGCTAATCTATAAATACCTAGCTCATCCTGCCTACCCTCTTAAAATATTGGCAGAAAATCAGCTTTTTCAGCTCTCTGAAACTTCCCCCCAAGCCTGGGAAACAGGATGGGATTACTGACAAACTTGTATCACGTCCTGCCGCACCCTTGGTGAAACATTCCCCACTGAGGCATTTTTAGTGGGTAAGGAGCATGAGGGTCTCTGCAACATGTTACATGGAATTAATATAATGACTTGCAGCTGACAAAGCTACCTAGTAAGAATTTGTCCTGGCTCGTGCACGCCTTGCAGACTGGGTGTGAAAAAATACATAAATCAAAAGTACAGCAATTGAGGGGAAAATGATCATATACAGAAAATCCTTTTATTCAGTACCAGTATGTTTGTAAAGCAGTAGTAATGGAAGACACATTCTGATAATGATTTATACATTAGTTAGTGTCATTATGTTCTCAATCTTGCAATCCCCAAAACATCTCAAAAAAGGCATGTAAAGTGCTAAAAAAAAAAAAAAAAGGATTGGAGGAAGGCTTAGAGAATAATAAAAGTCATGTAGCCTTGCCTGCTGGCTTTTCACTAGTTATGGAGCTATTTGCTTCAAGGAGCAAACAGCAAAATAATGTGTGCAAGGTGATATAGTAATTAACACATTTGCACATGGATAACAGTAGAGATTGATTTCCATGATGGAAGAGGAAAGATCTCGGAATAGAGAGTGGAAAATCTGTGGGCTTTGATGCCAGTACCGTTCTGTATTTGGCTTGAGGAAAACTTCTGCAGGATTTGACACATTCTTTTAAGTTGATTGGAAATCTGTTCTGCTTATTTTGAAAGCAATTCTGAACTGGCCCATAATTGTCAAAGTGAAGAAAGGAAATGCTGTCGTCTCTACTATTATGGCTTAAAGCAGTTTTTCAATTAAATTATCATTAGGGTTACATCATGAAAGGTATCAACATAATCCATTTAAGTACATCTCATAAGGCTCTTTACTACCAAGAAAAATCTCCTGTCTTTCAGGTACCAAAGTTATAGGAATTAATCAATCATGGACTCCAGGGGAAAATTCAGCCTTGATATAACTCAGAAGTGTGCCATCCATTTATATCATGGCTGGATGTGTATCTTTGTCTGTGTTAGGATTTTACATTTATATTACCACAAACTTTTGTGCAGCTCTTGGATCAGACTATTACCTCTCACCCAATAACTACTTAATATACCAGGGTTCCCTGTTTTTTTGTTTTCTATATGACATAAAGTTTTTATTTTACCTGGGGAGTATTTTTGCCTAGAGGAAACAATTGGGGAAAGAGGCGTATTTGAAAAGCCAGAAATCCTGAGAATCAAAGGAGTGATAAAGATATATTTCTGAGCACAGTGAACAATTAGGAATTACTTTATTACATCATAGACGAAGGGTATTTATTGCACGTTATTGAAAACTTTCTGTGAGATGATACGAATTTCCCTGACAGGTTTGTGGGACAATCAGTACTAGCATATATTTTATCCGAGAGCCTCACAAGTACCTATGTATTTATTTTCACAGTACTTCAGTGTGATGAGGGATGTAATTATCTCCATTTTACAGGTGGGGAACTGAAGCATAGAGGGACATACATTAAAAAAAAATTGTCATTAATGTTGTACTTGGAAGATATTCCTGCTTATGTGGAGTTTCTCCTCAGGAGAGAAATTGGGAGCTTCATGAGGGTTCTGCCAGCAACACTGAGCTTTCCAGTCTTGTGAAAGAAAAGATTTTCTCTCTTTTTTTGCTTTTTTTCCCTCTCCCTGCTTTCCTGCCCCTATCTTCCCCCTTCCCCCCGGCAACAATAAGGTAGTATTTCCCTCCATGGGGGAAACCATTGCCAAGCAGTTACCAGTGGCACAAGATGGTTCTCCAGCAGTTGAACCCAAATTTCCAGGAGTGATATGTTGTGATCTGTTGCCCGAATACTTTTATTATGTACTGTTCCAGACAGCATAAACATGTCTAAGTTATGGGGATTTTAATATGTGAATAGGAGGCAGTTTCGGAGTATTGCTACTTATGTATTTGTTCCTGCTGTGTAAGGTTATCCATCACAAGTGAAGAGATTTTTGATAGACCTTATCTTCATGTACAATGTAAGTAAAGTACGTTTTGGTTCTTTCTGTATCATTTTTCATAGAGGCAAGCTGCAAAAGAATGCCAAAACAAATCAAAACCTCTATGATTTCCTGATGTAAAATAACATTCCCAATTTTAGAGAACGAATGTTTAATCAGTGTGCATCATGCAATCATGGAAGAGGAAAACTAGCATTTTTATCTTAGAAAATATGTATTACTGGTTGTGACCTAGAACTAGGACAGTGCTGCTAGTACTACAGAAAAAATAAATTTTAGGTTGTTGAAGCACAGCACCTCTACACTGTGTGAGGGCGGGTTTTGCCTTGAAGCAAGCTGTATTTTGAGCAATGTTGATAAGTGTTTAAAGCCACTAATTTATAACTTTAAAGATTTGATTTAGCATCTGCCACATGATGGCATGCAGACTTTCAGAAGCTATTCTTTAACATTAGCAAGAACTTACTTCCCAAATAAGGCTGGGAGTTGCTATTTTGACATGATCCATGTTCAGAAGAAAGTATAGCTCCCTGTTTTAGCGTTTCCAAAATCTCTTAGCATCTTTTCCTTCACTCCCTGAAGTCCTTAGCACTTTCTATCCAGCCATCCAGGTCTTTTTGTGCGCCATCTGACAACCTGCTATTTGAAGGTATTTTCATCATTCTTCATGAATAATGTCAGGATCCTATTATTTTACATATATACCTGAAGAAATAATAAGGCAGGGCATCTGCATAAGCATTAGTCCATTAAGGCTGGCCAGTATCCTCAGCGTGGCATGTGCGGAGCTCCACAGTTGTTCTCATCAAAGCTGCTGACTGACATGAGCGGGATGTCTTCAGCATCCAGCCTCTTCCTTGCTCAAAATTCAGCTATATACTTATCTCTCAAAACCACCCTGGTCTTTTGTGAAATCATGTAAGCTTAATTTGAAGTCTGTCACTGATCATTCCCTCTGTTTGATGTGAGCTAGTCTCTTGAGATGGCTGGCATCCTGGAGTGAAGAGATGCAAGTGAGAGATCTGCTAAATCTGCTGTTGCTTAGAGCCTCTGTCTTTGATACCCTCTCCAGAGACTACGCTGATCTCTTCTTTTCAGTCAACAGTCTACATCCTCTCTGTGGTTTTGATGGGAGATTCCTTGAAGGCATTTTGAACTGACAAAGTTATTTTTTCTGTGCATGTGCTGTAGAATTTTAGAGCAACCTTCAAAGGAAAATTTTTTTTCACATTTGAACTGAGTTCACAGTTGTTCAGGTTCTTTGTAAAATTACCAAGAAATAAATTATATTAGTGGCTTACTTAACAGTAAGTTAAAATGAAAGATGTATGTTGCTTTTCTGTTACATTTAGGCATTTTTATACATATCCATATGTGCTGAAAAGTCTGTGTTTTTTGCTGAACACAGCCCCTAGTGAGCACTGACATTAGGTGTTTGATTCGTGTTTTAAAAGAAGAAGAACCAGTATGTTGCACAGAATTACTATCTCTGTAGATTTCTGCCTTTGCTTATGAATGAGATCATAGGTGTTGAAAGGTCTGCTAAGCATTTTTTTCATCTTTTTTTTTATATTCTACTTTCTCACCAAGTCTGGGGAAACACTGTTTTGGTTTTTTTCTTTGCCAGAAAGGTTTTCTTTCTGAAAAAAAGATGACACAAATCAAAGATGTGAGAAACTTCTATTGACTGTTTTTCAGCCAGTATCCAAATGAGAGAGGCCTGCAGAATCTTGATTGTGTGTAGGTCATGTTGCTTATCTTTTTAGGAAAATCTCAAGGTAAGTGAAGTAAAAGTCTGTTTTGTGGTTTTGTTGAAAAATTATTGTTCTGGGATTTGGTTTGAGAACCAATGGAGGTAATGTCTCTGAAAGGCAGCTCTATTGGTTTTGTCTGTAAAATATTATGTGTGAGAGTTGCAGTCTGTTTAAAAAAAAAAGTACACTGAAGAGATTAATCTTCTTGTGCTGAATTTTTGAAAATTATTCAACATGTTGTACATACATGTAACATATGGCCACTTCAGGCTGCTAGTTCAGCTGTAGGCACAAAGAGGAAGAGTAAAAACAAGAGTTATATTTGCTCTGTGCTGATGAATTCCATTTCAGTATCTGCAGCTATGAATAACTCCACGACAAAGCCTGATCTTATGACATTTCCACAGCCAAAATACTGAGAAGTTTGAGTGAGAACAGGAACTACAGCACCATACAGAGATATAGCCACTCCATCCTTGTTACAGAAATTATCTTTGAAGTAACGCAGTGGTGCATGGATTTCCAGTTGCAGCAGTTATTAAGTATTCAAAACAGGGGATTAGGGATATCATGAAAATACAGACAGATCCCTCTAATGATACTGTTGCTGTCAGGAGCATGCCAATACCATCTGGAGAGAAACTGTAGCCTAGGCTATTTAGATCTGTGATACAGCCTTATTCTAGCTGTGTTGTAAAGACCTGTGTTAATTGACCAAATCTCTTTTGAAGATGTTAGATTTCTTCTGTTATGTATAAGACCCCATAATGACTATTCTATTGTGCTAATTGAATTTATTTATTGATCCAGCTTTTATTAGGGAGGAAAATCCAAATAGGAAGCTGCTGCATGTCTTGTGGAGGCATGTGGCAAAACATGACCATGGCTTGGTGTATCAACAGTAGAGGATAAGCTACTCTTCATGAGGTTTCATTTCAGAATAGCTCAGAGTAGTAATGCAGATGAGTACATTAATCTCCTTAAGTATTCAGAAATCATGTACAGTATTCAGATCATGTACAATAACTTATTATTTATTGCTCTTCTAACATGTCTGTTCCATAAGATTTGCCATTAAAATTAAAATATAGACACTTTAACAGCTAGTTTAAGAGAGTCTATGACTTTACTGCTAGGTGCTCAAACATTTTTCATGGTAGATTCCAGCAAATTTCCTGGCACCCCAGTGTCCCCCAGTGACAGGGCAGCAGCGGGTTTACACTGAAACGATGCCCATGATTATTTAAAAGAACCCAAGGACAGGGTTCAACAGCAGACAGTCAAGTAAGGCACACCATCATGTCATTAGCCACGGAAAGCTTAAAAAGGCAAGAGACACAGTTCATTCTTGCTGTATAGTAGTTCTGTTGAAATAAATGGGAGCAGTTGTTTCAGTGTATGAATAAATTCATATGTTTCCAATTTCTTTTTTCAATAAACAACTGACATTTATTTTGTGGTCCTGCAGAGGGATTCCCAAACCCATTGCTTTTTACAGCAGTGAAATCAGAATTAGGTGTGCAGGCATTTTAATAGCTACCCATACCTCTACACGACTTTTGTGTGTAATGGATTTTTATTATGAGGGGGACACAACTGCTATTCTTTGTGTAGAATAGGTTTATATGCATAACTTAGATTTTCATGTTTATTACAGATTTAGCCCTAATCTTTCACTACGCACTTAAGCAAAATTATCATTAAGGTTATTGGAAATAAAACAGGAAATAAAGGGTAGACTCTTTAATAGACTTATCTGCCCACTATATATATATATATATATATATATATATGCTGTAATATAACTGTTTTGATTATTGATTTATTTATTTCACTGCATGTTGAATGTGCCAAATTATATCAAGCCACACTGCTTTAGATACCATATGAACACATAGCCCATACTTTTAGAGTTCAAAATTTAATCAGAGGAGACAGACAAACAGAAAGAGAAAAGGCAATGGAGAAGGGAAGCATGGAGATTAAGTTTCTTTGCCCAGAGTCATGCGTGGAATTTGTGGCAGAGCTGAAAACTAAACTCAGATGTCCTGAGCTCCGCTCCCGGGCCGTTAACCACACACCGGACTGGGGATCACCGAGCAGCTCAGGTGGGATGGGACCCCAGAGGGCGGCTGTGAGATCAGCCCAGGCTGCCCAAGGATTTATCCAGTCGGGTCTTGAAAACCTCCAAGGACGGAGCCTGCACAGCCTCTCTGGGCAGCTTCTCCCACTGCCTGAGTGTCCTCATGGTGAACAAGTTTCTCCTTGTATCTAGTGAGAACCTCTCTTGTTGTGGCCTCTCTTCTCTAAAATTGCAAAGAAAGCTTGATAAAATAAATGTATTATTTCATAGGCAGCTAACAGTGTTGGCCAAAATCAAATCTACCCTTCACCGAGTATTTGGAAAAGGAAACATAACAACAGATTTGAAAGAATTTGCTTATTTTCTAGGGTGGCCTCTTCCAAATATTCCTCTTAGAATTAATAGTTGGAAGATGGATGCTTTTTTCCCTGCCAAGCCATTGTTATCTTATGTTTCCACTGTAGTACTGTTTCTTTACCAAATTTAAAAAACTTGGTCAGTTTTGTGCAAAGTGCTGTTGGTCGTTACAATATGCTGGCATTAAGCAGACTAGTTATTAAAATAACTGACATTTGTATTTTAGCTCCGCTTTTATATATAGTATCTACATAGCCCTGCTTCTAGAGCTGGCCTTTTACTCCAAATGGCTTTGAAATTCAGTTTATCTTTAATTACAACACATGTATAAGTCCAGGATTAGGGGTGAAGAGTTTCATTGTTCTCTTGGCTTTCTTAACTCTTGCTGATTTTTATGGGATTTGTGGGTAGTCAACACTGTTCGGGATTTTGTCTTTGTTGTTTCCCTTTTTTTGTCTTTCAGATAAAGAGCTTTTTTCCTTTCCTTTTTTCCCCCCCTGTTTGTTGAGGTATGTGCCCAGAGGGATCTGGTTATATGGAGGTTGCATGTTATTGTTCCTCTGTGCAGTGAGGTTTTTCTCGGCCAGGAAGCTGGCATTTAACCCTGGGATCTTGAATTCTGCTGGCATTCGGACAAGTGTGCGTCCGGCATGAGTACTGCAAGCAGCATCTCCTCGTCAGTCACACACTGCTAGGGTTACAAGTATATCATCAGTCAGCCTGGCAGAATTAAAAAACAAACTAACTTTGCCAACGCAACAGAGGTAACAGGGTGGCATGTGGCATGGTCTAGTATTTATTTCGTCAGTGAAACTCTTTACTGTTTAAATTTAGCTCTGAATAATCTGGCAGGGATATTGGAAAAAGGAAAGCAGCTGACAGCCTCTCCATTACCTTAAATCAAATCTTTCACCTCTCCATCACACTCGTACTCTGGGAACAGGAGGTGACAATCCCCGAGTCACTCCGATAGCTGAGTTGTCAAAGAGCACTATAAAGGCTGAGTCGCAGCCCACGGAAATCAATGGGAGTCTTTCCAGACTTTACTGGGATTTGGGTTAGGTCAGTATAGCTGGATTTGGATTAGGTCAGTATAAGATTCTGCGTGCAAGATAGGCTTCAATGGAAAAGCTCTAATGACATAGCTGTTGTTAAGCACTGATTTTCTTGGAAAGGCAGTAACCAAACAATCCAAGAATGGGCATTGATAGATAGGTTCTGCTAACAAGAAAATAGACACAGTAGCTAACACTGCGTGAGCCATGTCTTTCTCAAGCTGATGAACAGGAGTCTGGATGTCTTCTCCAAATCTGGGTCTCCTGGATGTCCTAGTGTTTGTTTCCTTTCTGATTAGTAACACATTGAATAAATGAGATAATATTATGTTTAACATTTCTGCTGCCAGCCTGCCATTTGTTGACACAGTGTTGGCCTGATGAGCAGCTGTAGGTTGAATTTGGTTTTGGGCTCCCCTAAGTCTGCAGCTGCTAAAAATAAACATTTTTCACAGGTGGAGGCTTTGGCTGGGATTGTGGTTTGGCTTAACTTGCAGAGTTTGGGATCTTTTATGAGGTATGTAAATCACCTCAGAAATATTTGGCAAGACAAGTCAGTGCCTGAACATAAAGGAATTCCACCTGAGAAGCTTGAGTGGCTGCGATGGGTGTTTTGGCACTGCATGGACTGTCTGAACTCGGTAGCATCTTCCATATTGTTTTCTTTTCCAAGGTTTCAGCCATCCCTATGCAGTGTTGGCTCCTTCTAAGACATTTTTATAGGAGATATATTTGGTCATGCTAATGAACTGATTCATGGTCGTCTCTCTGGATATTTATCCTGTACTCACCACCATGGTAGCTGGGTGCCTGGCTGTTGCAATGATATCACTACCAGAAGAGCCACTTGACACAGTAAACATTCCAGTAAATCAGAGAAACTTAGAGGTAGAAGAATCATCCAAGCCATTTCCTGGGAGCAGGGGTTTAAGAAAAAAACAACACTGCAAATCAGAAGAGAATTCAAGTCAAGCCAGGAGGAGAGAATGGATAGGATCCAGACCACCTAACTTTTACCTGTATTTTGGATACCGGTGGTACAGTCCTTGTAAAGAAAGCACTGGAATTTCCTATGCTGGAAAGAAGGAGGTGCTTTTGAAAGTTTCTAAATGGGATTGTCATTAGGCATCTAACATTTAAGCAGGACTTAAAGATAGTACTTACACATTATATACCTGTGCAAGAGAGTCCATCTAAATTAGGTGGACTGGATCTCTCTCTTTCGTATACAATGGGGAGATGATCCGTGAGCTTTTGGAAATCAGAAACAGAGAGAGGAAAAATGATACGTCTTTTTCCCAGTGCTCCTCCTCCCTGAGCCAACAACTCCTCATCCAGAAACACCTTTGCATATTGCAGTCCAGCATCCCTAGGGAGCTGGTATGGGCCTCTGTTCTTATACAGGTTCACACCATTTCAATAAAAGTGTGCTGTAGAATTCAGCAGGTCAATATCCAAGATAAGCCTCTCACTTACAGGGAAAGCAACTAATATAGAGAAAAGGTGATTGAAAAAGTTCCTGAAATTTCATATACTTTTAAATAAATATAGAGGCATACAGGCACTTTTCCTTCCTTCCAGCACTGAAAATTCAACATACTCAATTACAATTAAAAAGAATTACAAAGAAATCCCATTTTATCTTGTCACTATAAAATGAAATTAAGAAGCCATTCACTTTTAAAAAGCCAGCTCAAAGAAACTGGATGTTAGGAACATGGATTTGATTCATTTGTATTGGTGAAATGGCACATTCAGTGTGAAATTTAATAGCCAGTTAAGAGGAAGAAATAAAATATTGTTATAAATACTTTTTATTGTATTTCCTTATGTTATGGCTTTGTTCAGGGAGCTTTCTGTCCTTGCTACCTGACTGCACACTGAATTTCATTGTTCAGTAATCCAGTCCAGCTGTTCCAGCTGTTAAATATTCAAGCAAATACCGGGTGTTTTTCTTAACAATTCATTTGTATTTAGTTACCTTCTTCCAGTGCAGATTAGCTACTGAATAACCAGGAGTTGGAATAAGAGCTGGTAATTTTAGATGCTTCCATATGTACTTGGCTTAGCACATTATTTTTCCTCAAAGATTGTACTTGTAGGTATGAATATTTTTCTGAAGTCTTAACTTCTAGAAGCTTTTAGATTTTAATACTCATCTGTACTTTCAGCTAGTATCTAATTGAAACCACTTGCTATCTATTTTTCTATTGTTTGAACAGAGTTTGCAAGAATTGTCTTGCTTATTACTTTAGAGAACTATTGAAATACCGGTGGATTTAAATTTTGTATAGGAAACCACGTGAATAGTGTATTTAAAGTCTGGGGATTGAAACTGTTCATTTTTTTCAGTTCCATTACATATTGTCCTGAAGTTGTAAAAGATTTAGTGTTTGTTAGTAGACAAAATATTTTATTGAACAATTCTGTTTTTTATTTTACAGGTTGGAAGAGAGTTAATTTTCTATAATACAGCTATAGTACAGCAGTATTTTTGTGTTCTGTCTTCTTTTCATGGCTATTTTGGTATCTTTGAGTGACAGCATTTTCTTTGCTAGCACTAGGAGTTGCTTTACTTAAAGCCAAACCAACCTGTCCTGAGAGCTTTACAGGACTGTGGAATGCTTTTCTTTAAATTCTTGGTCTAAAAATTCTGAACAGGTTTTGACCACATTGTTTGTCTTTGCTACTTCACGTTGTCCAGCATATATATTATATGTGCAAAACTGCCTTTCAGACATCACAGTGCCATTAAGATGAATGAAAATGGCAAAGGGTTGATTTGCTGGAAAAGTTCAGTTCAGTTGAACCAAAACTAGGAAATTTGGGTCATATCTAGAGACTGTTTTCACTTGGGAAAGAAAAAGGGCTTGTTTTTTTTCTGAGTTAGCAAAATTATTTTTCTCTGCAGATTAAAATTGAATGTTAGGTGGGAAAGCTACACCTCTTGGGAAGCAGGAATTTTTCACAGATTTATTGGAATGTTAGTAGGAAAGGCACCAAAGCTTCCCATTTTCTCTTGCATTCTCCATTACTTCATGATTGGAATAGTAACTTGGTATATCTTACACCTAAGCTGAAGCCAGGGATTTCAGCAGATGTTTTCTGGCAGAGTGCTCTAGCCATAATGTATTTTCATTTGTATTTAATTCCTGCTGAAGTTGTATTAAACATTAAAATACTCATTGGCCAAAAAAAGGTAGGAATTTGCATAGAGCCTAAGAAGTCAGCATATTGACACAGAGATGGGATATCGAATTATCCACAGAAATTAAAAGAGGTTTTGGGGTTGTTTGGTGTGGTTTGGTTTGTTTTTTTGTTTGTTTTTAACAATTTTCCTGTAGTCTTACAGCTGCCTGCTAAAAGTAGTCCTTGCAGAAGGCCTTTCCTACTGTAATTTTTGTGTATGTACGTCTTTGTAGGTGAACTAAACTGTTTGACTTCTGTTCAAGATAAAACTTTCATATCTGGAAGTTACAGTGCCTTCTGATGTTCTCTCTAATACTTTGCATTGAAAAAGCTGTCTACTGACTGTAGAAGATATAGCTGTAGGGAGAAGAGGCTGTAGTCTCTAAGAGCATCCATTTTAATAGGATACACAGAGGTGAAGTCCTCCAATGATTTGATGGAAAGGCACATCACCTCCAATGATGTGATGTATGAAAGAGTGTTTTTACTCCATCCCTGTAGGAGTCTGGTGTCCCTGCTCTCCCTTCTCCTTGTGGTTCCTGGGCATGGAAGATGGGAGTTGATGCCACTGCCCTACCACTGCCTCACTTCTCCTCCTCTTCTCCCTTGCCTGCTTGTTACCTGCACCAGCAATTTGAACGTGACAGACAGGTTACTAAGTGGACTCCTGCACTATTTGCCCTGTGCACTTCATGGGTGTTGGTGTGGAAGTGAGATGGTCGCATCGTGCTCTCTGGGAGGCGTCCATCTCCCTCTGATGTGTGGAGTGTCGTGGGCCGAGCGCAGCAGCGGGCACCCACTGGGCAAAGCCCCAGGGCTGCTGAGGAGAAACCACTCCAGTCCTCTCAAGCAAATCTGTCAGTGCTGCTGGTACAGAAATTGATAGAATATCTCACTTGAGGCTTTGTTTAACAGCATAATCTTAGTCCTCATTTGCTCAACAAAAGAACTGCTTCTCGCACAATTTACTTCAGCAATAGTTTAGCTTAAGGAAGAAAGGGCTTCAAGAGAATTGTCTTTTTCAGGGCTGTTTTAAATCAGAGATCATACAGAATATCCATCACTGAGATTTACGTTACTTTTATACCAAGGCTATAGAATTATCATCAGTCTTAAGCCTTGTCTCACATCAATAGCAAGAGGAGGAAAACATTTACTTGGTACAGTTCCTAGCATAATTACCTAAATAATAGAGTTCGTGCAGCCAGAAGAAAGAAAGAGCAAGTACTTTCTGCATTGCCTGTGACAGGGTAGTGTGGGAAACATATTGCAATATAAGAATGTAAGAATGGCTGTGCTGGTTCAGACCAAGGGTCCATCTGGCCTAATAATTTGTCTCCCACAGTGACCACAAGCAGACACCAAGGAAAGGATAGGGTAAAGAGAAATTGATCTGCCTGTGATGAGAATTTAACTCCTGCAGAATTACCATTGACATAAAACATATAGGAAGATTTCAGATAAGTCTCTCTCAATACCTGGAAGGGGGGGAAGTGTCTTACCTCCATTCACTGCTCTTCTGAATCTTTCTAAAGTGATTTGCTCAAATAGTTGCAATAGGTTTTTGGTTTTTTTTTGCTAGAAATCCCCATTGATATTTATCAAAATGTTTTTGCTGCACCGTTGACAGTCATACTGGAAATGCTAATGTAAACTGCTCCCTGCTTGCAGAAGCCATTTTGTTCACCACGCTGATTAAATTTGCTTGGAGCAGGTTTAATTAAGGTGGTGTTGAAAACCGTCACTCGAGCCAGGGATTCATGTAATCTTGTGTGCCTCCATGCTAACAGCACTAGTTCAGCTGAATTAAAATTGAAGGGCTTTGCCTTGTTTCTTATTTTGCTCACTTGTTGAGGGAGGATTACTAGGGCCTCAATATATATGGGCCAATTTGTATTATTGATACCAGCCCTAGCAGATTTTGAAGTATTTTGATTTACTTCATAACAGGAATGGCTTGCTCATTTAAGGTATATAAACAGAGGGGAAGACAGCCAGATAAACAGAGATTCCTTGGTAGCTTTTGAATCATAATACAAGAGAAAATATGAGAAATGTTTCCAGTGCAGATGAGCCCTTTCCAGATGTGAATAAATACTTCTGCATTCCAGTGAAGTAGAACTGTGGGTTGACCTTTGGCTCTATGAAAGGGCTGAATCAGCACCACAGATCCCAAWGCTTGTGCTTGCTGAATAATTTCCAGCCTGAAAATACTACCCGGTGAAAGCTCCCACCTTACCTTTTGCTCAGTTTAATCTTTATGAATTTACCTGAACAGTAGAATAATTTAAAATACCAAAAGAATTTTTTTCAGGGTAAAATGTAGAAGGCCATTTTTATTCATATTGTTATATTCATTGAAGTTTTTAGAGCTACAGCAGCTGGAAAACAGAATATACACTTGTTTGAGCTCTCAAATGCCAAAAGCATTTGGAAATTCAGGCATTTGATTTCCTTCACACTTGAAAGGTGTAAATAAGTCATGTATTTTCAAGTCATGCTTACATATGCAGGCACAATGGACCATTGTGGGCAGAAAATGTTATCTCCATAGAGGGGCTAGGTAGAGGTAGAAATGGGAATGAGCTGTGGATCACATCTCAGATCTTCTGGTCTGTTTGCATGCTCTATGTAAAACAGGAGGAGGAGAAGTATACAAGGTAGATGACTGAATGGCTTACAAAAGGAGGAGTCTCACTTCTCTCCCCTCCAAACCATGCTTCTCCCTTCCCCAATTCCCACTGCCAGCTATGCAGTTCACCCACCCCTTCTTTGGCCAGTTCATGGTGTTTCGTGGACCCTCCTGTGAGCCAATTCAGGTCACTAATCCAGTGGGGAACAATCCCTGTATTTGCTGGATGATGAGTGGAATCAACTCACAGAGATGCCCAGTTTGTGCCAGGCCAGAACATACTTATTAGTCTTATATTGTGTTTACAGTGAGGTCAAGGTCTGGGGCAGGTGGAAAATGTGAAAAACATCTCATCCGGTCTCCTGAACTGCACTCATAAAGTACTTTTTACAAAGTGCACATGACTTTCAGAATAATCCTGACCACTGCAGTTAGTTACAGCTTATGAAAGCAGTTTGAAAGGAAAATTACATGTACCACTTTGTGACCATGGGTGACCAAATTAGGTTCAGTTGTGATTTTTCTGGAGAACTATACCTGCTATGCAAGCAGCTGTCAAACAGGCTTTGCTAAAGGTAATAATGTGGCATATGTAGATGCTAATTCAATAATGCAGGAAGTATGTGCTTGGCTTTAAGCAGTTAGTGCTGAGCTAATGTTGAAATGCAGAACTGTAGAAGAATGCCAAGTTACTGGACAGTTACTATGCAAACACAAACATGTTATGAAATATAAAGCTGACATCTTGTTGGAACAGAGGCAGCCGTGTTAGGAGCATTACTGGAAGTTTGGAGATACATATAATTTCCATGTTCGTGCCTGTGTTACATGAGAACAACCTGGAACCAGAAGCATCATGAGAATGGCTATGAAACGGTGACACATAGCAGCATCCCTGTGCAAAAGGTTTGATGGGCCAACAAGTGAGAACACAGAAACTAAGTCACTGCTCAAAACTCTAGCTCTTGACCTTATGTTGTAGGATATCTAAACTAATGATAAATAAGCGCTGTCTTGTAGGCTCAGTGTCAGATCTAGGAAGTAGGAGTTCTGTTCCATTTCTAATGGACTTTTTGTAGGATCTTAAGTCATCCAGCCTGGGATCTAGATTCTTCTTTCTCTGTATAGCTCACTTTAAAATGGAGATTTTACTTCTGAGATGTTCTGCTTGAGGCTAATGTGTAATCATCCTGTTTGAAATCAACCAACCAAAGACGAAATAGAAGTGCAAAATGATACCATAGTCTGTGTTACTGTACTGTAATCTGATGCAAATTTGATTCTGCCAGGAACAATAGCTTTATACGTGGTAATCTCTATTTTGCCACTAATAAAAATGTTTTATTCTGAAAAGGCAAAGAGATTGGATTACTTTGAAGAGGTTCTGTCTCTCGAATAAGCTAAGTTTCATTCTGTGTGAAATTTTGTTGTCTTCTCCTACCGCTTTTCTTTCTAATACCCTGCTCTCCTTGTCACTGTAAGGAAATGACCCTCTGTCTTATGCAGCTCACATTCTTGAATTCACTGCCTGACTGATTAGCCAAGGACACACTCAGCCAAAGTACTGGTCGTGTAGCTCTTTTGCCAGACAGCTTGCTCAAAAACACTTTAGAAGAAAGAGGAGAGGGGGGAAGAAGCCCTCTTGCCAGTTTAAGGACAAAGCTTGTTTACTATTAAAACTTCTACAGTCAGCAAAAGCAATAGTGACTGCAAAACTGAATTTGCATTTATAGTACAAATATGAAAAATGAACTCTACCATGAATATGTCCTTAAAGAGATTATAAATCCACTTGCTTGACTTGAATGCAGTGCAGTGTTTTGATTGTTATATCTGGATATGTTGCACTTGAAAGTAAGGTATATGGCATACTTGGAAAGACGCTGATGTAAAGATTTTACAGTAAAAGCAATTTTACAGAGGAAGACTCTGTAATGAGAGCAACTCTGCTAGTATCCTAATGCTGTGTAGTGTTATTAGATATCTGTAAATTTTGGCATGCGGTGGGTTAATAATTAGATACTCTTTGTGTATAGTTCAAGTGAAGGCCACCAGCTATGACTTCACTTTGGCTGGGGTTTCCCTGTAATCCATTTAGCAAATTAAAGAGATTACTTTGATTGGTGCCATTATCTCCTATTCTCTTGCGGTTGAACCACTTAACCTGTGCTTAATTGAAAGAGATAGAGAGGGTACAGTAACAAATACAATCAAATGAAAGGGGCAATAGGATCTGTAGGCCAAACAAATGATCAGCACTAGGCTAACAATAGCAGATTAGAGGTGAGATCAATTAATTAGAAGCTATTGTAGGCGTTGGGTGGCTGCCAAGCTTCCTAATAGCCTAAGCCATCATGCCATTCTGTTTAGGAGGATTTTAATGACTGGGAGTTGATGTGGTTATTTCAATAATTACCTATTTTAATAATTACTTCATTAGAATATAAAATGTATTATTCTGCAGGCTCTGTGGGAAAGATAGTGGTATTAACAGTACACCTGGATGCAGGGAAGCGTACGTACTTGTGCAAGTCATGCCCTGCAGCATGAACAGGTTGGAGCTGCCAGCATAAAGGTCACTGTCTTCCTTGGGGATCTCCAGCTTCGTAAAAAGAGGTATGGGCCATGTAGCTAAGCATATCTTCAAAAGTGCTGCCTGCAGACACTTGGCCGAGGAGGGTTTGCTGTCGAGGGTGTTTTGGGTAACAGGTACGCTCAGTTGCTCTCTGCAGTGCCATCGGAGTACCTGGGTGCGCTCCCATGCCAGCACAGATCTCTTTTTCTCGATTTCTCAAACTCACTGAGTTGTGGTGATGCGAAGCAAATTTGACTCTTTTGGAGATGGCTTCTCGCATGCTCCCGCATCTGTTTCCTGGCAAAGCATCTTGAGGCTCTGCAGGTCATGATGCCCATCAGCTGYCCTATCCCTGGTGCAGTCTGAGCTGACCCTTGGTGGTCAGCCCTGGTTGAGTACAGCAGGAGCAAGAGGGCAGAGAAGCCACTGGCAGCTGCATCTCCTCCCACTTTGGCAGGAGTGGGAATAGTAGCTGGAAGGAGCCAACAGTGTAATGTGCAGAAATGGTGTCTCAACTTTTATAGATGAATTCCTCAGCTAACTGGGGGTCTTCGCTTAATTTTACATTAACTTGAAAACACCAGGAAGCTCTGATCTAGCCTTTCTCATGCCTGCTGGGATAACGTAGTTGCATATGTAGTGTGTGAAAGTGAGCAAAGTTGTCAAAGAATTAGCATTGATATCCTTGAATATTATGACTTACTGGTATTTGTCTTGTATACTGAAGTAAGCTAGTTGGTATGTAACATGCCTTTCATTTGTAGTAGCAGATCATTTTTGAAATAAAGTTTTTAGGAGTCATTGAGCTAGATTTCAAAGGCGCTTAAGGTGGTAAGTTTTAAAAGTTTTTAAGTGACAAAGAAATTACTGTGAAATCTTCAGAAAGACTGAAGTGCTATGCACCATTTAAATACGTGTAGCTGATAAATATGAAGGCAGATAGATTTACACATTGTCGTATGTGATACTAAATTTATTTTTATTGCCACATGCTACAGAATGCAAGTTTTGCTTTTGGAGGTGTGGAATCTCCCAAGTGAGTAGCATATGTATGTTTCAGAGCAGAATTTGGCCAAGAGTTAATGTATAAAACACAGAGACTTTAAATGGAACGTATTTTGTTCCATTTGTTTCTTAAATTGAAAAGGGAGAGCATTTTCCAAGGCATTGAAGTGACTTAGGAACAAAATTCCAACAAATGTTTTTTGCAGACTCTTTCAGGCAGATATAAATAATGGTTTTCTCTGGATGGGAATTTTTAACTGCATTTATTATAGTCTCAGAACAGACTGAGGATCTCAGTCCTGAGCCTCAGGATCAGTCACTGAACTGCTGAACTTAACCTGAACTGCTTTCTCATCCACGATCCTTTTAAAGAAGGAATCTAGTCGGTAGAGAACTTAGTATTATTGTAAGGCCTCGGTTCTTTATAGACACAAGGAGATATCTCATTTGGCACACAGAACAGGTGTCCTGAAGTAGATTAAACTATTGAAAGTAATAAGCAATCAAACAAGTTCTTAAATCTTTGTGGTACTGAAATTTTTTATACATTTGGCACTGACCATACCATTTATTGCAGTAACTAATAAGACCATTCAGGTTTTAATACAGATATTTTTCATAACTCATACCTATTTTTCTAAGCAAATATGTCTGAAAAAAGCATGTATGAATGATTAGTAGAATAGGAATGGTTTTGTAGAATAGGATCTAAAACCCTTAACCTGGATGAGGCAATTTTTTTTAAATGAGCAGTAGGCTGAACTAGCATCAAAACCAAATATCCTCTTACTCCGAGGGAGACTAACCCCTCCAGGGCAGGATACAGGTCATTAGCAGGTCAGTTTAGGAAAGCATATACCATTGCTGCCTCCATCCGTCCTGGCCTGAAGATAAACATAGGACTTCAGTTTCCATTGTTACCAGACCAGGAACCTTCACAGGCCATAATAGCAGCTTAACAATTGAAAAAATCCATTTACAAGTCTGAAAGCCTAGAGATTTTATCAATGATGGAAAATTTAATGCATTTGGTAGGTTTACAAAGGAAGGTATAAATCAAATCCTTTGTGTACCATCAGAATTTTATATGCAAATATCTACTTACATGCTTTAAAAGTAGTATATGTATGAAGAACAAATAATGCACAGTGGACTGGTATGTTTAAGATTTATCAGCATGGTTGCAGTCTAAGGTTACTCACTAAAATGACAAGTAATCTGGCTATACCAACTGTATGCCAATGAACTTGTTACGCAACACTATCCTATATTCATTTATGTGCCATATGAGTTATAGGAAAGCTATTTAAGAACATTTTTGAGAATTTTAAGTGTTATTGGAACTCTTTTTCATGATCCTCCTCCTGCAATGTGAGGAGATGTGCTTATTACGCAGCAAAACACCTTTAGAAATGACCTAAGAAATTTTCTGTTGCAAGGGTTGATGTTCAGTCCCCTTGATTGCCAGTTTTAACTGGTGGGCCCATGGAGACATTGAGTACTTTCTTGTGGAATCGAAGCCAACTGTTAAACTTCTAGGGCCATGAGGAGTCCAGATTTACAAAGCTGACCTGTTCTGCGTAGAGCAAATAGAGGGTGGAATCTTTCCCCACTGTCGTTTTTTGTGGAATGCAAGGAGCAGCTGTTGAAAGGGTATTAAAGGCATTGGAACTGTAAAGGACTCAGAGTCAACAAGCAAAAGGTAGATGACGTGTACAGTAAACATTTGCTGTATGATGCAGCAGTTTTTCACGTGGATATTACCATTCTGTTGTGTTTGTATGCATACATACTGTGCATACACACATCAGAGACCAAAATCTAAAGTATTACCTCCTGTAGAATGACAGAAGTTAAGATGATAACCATGTCTCGCTATGTAATTAGAGAGATGTGCATAAATGTTATTTGTCTGCATTATTTAGGACCTTTCTGTTATTGCACATATCCCTAGGGATTTAAAGATTGCAAATCTAGTAACAGTGTTCTCTTAACTGGAGTGTCAGACCTTGTGTGATGCCACATACTCTCATCAGCTCTTACAGCACATGTGGGTGGGCACAGATACGTTGTCTAGAACATGTTTTTAATAGTAGCATTTCTGCCAGAAATTTTCTCCCCACACTGATATCACTAGTAAAAAGGTGTACATTTGAGAGACAGAAATTTAAGGAAAAAAAATCTGTTAGTAATCTAGGTTGAAATTCTATCCTGTGGACATAAGTGACAAAAATCCTATTACTTCAGCAGGGACAGGATTTCAGTCCTTGTGTTTTTCATGTTTATAAGATTCATAGGAAAGCCAAGTTCAACACTAAAAACACATGCAAGATATAAAAACAAAATGCCGACATACRGACTTTCAATAAAACAGAGTTTAATAAGTTATTGTCCAATCTGGATGACAGATATTGCATAATACTATTTTAATGGTCAAATCTGCCTTCATCATGATCTTGATTTGGAGTTAGGGAAGGAGATAGTCAAAATATTTCCAGAAATTTTAATGTGAGAAATAAATAACAGGAAGTAAAAGAAATGTGTCAAGAGCAGGTCTGAGACAGAGTTCAACAGCAGAGCATAATGGAATTGATTGCTTCTGCTTTCCTTAGGAGGAGTCACTGCATGTAAGGTATTTGGAGATAATTTGAGTAGAAGGGCCACAGCCAAAGTCCTGTATTTCTTTTTCCAAGTCTCTGATGCAGAACATTCTTGGTTCTCTCACTGCCCCTTGAATTCAAATCCTGGCTTTGTTAGTCCAAATAAAATATAAATCCACGATGTATTTCAGCCCTATCTGCATGTGCTGGGTGATGTACAACAGGTGGAATCCATTTGCTGAATAATTACTAGGATGCAAACAACTGAGAGCTTTACAAGGAAGTCATCTCTCTTCATCACTGCTCTGGTGTTAAGGCCATATTTGTTCCTAATAACCGGCAAAATTCCAAAAGACCAGTAATGAAATAACTCAGAGCCCTCTCCCCAAAAGCCATATGTTAAAACAATAAAAGACTTGCTGTCCTTTCAGCAGAAATTAAAGCAAATCCTTTGAAGATTATTGCAATTATCATCCTCCTCCCCCTTTTAAGTGTAAGCAAGTTTTTGCAGCTTTCTTCTCCGAGAAGGGGGGAGGAGGGAAGGAACAATCATTTCAAGATAGACTGAATTCTGATTGCCTAAATTCAGATCTCTTCCTCTCCATGTGTCAATCCTGCCCCCTTGAACTCAGTGGTAAAGCTCCTTTTCATTAATTTCAGCTGTACAGGATCAGGCCGACCTCTACCCCCCCAAACCCTCAGCCTCTTGAAAGACATCTGTATTGGCCTTAGCAAAAGATAACCTTTTATTCTTTTACACCTTTTAATGCTGTATATGACGGTCACCTCTGTACATTGATAAACACTGGATTAGATACCCTTTGCACATGGAAATTATTCCCTGTATAGCAATCTTGTGCCATATTGTTGCCTTCCCTGTGGTAGCTCCAGATGTTGAGCTCCCCCAACATCCTCTTAGTTCTGCAGGCAATAAATAGATCTTAGGAATTGAAATCAGACCTCCTTGGTAACAAATTTGAGTAGGAGCTCAAAAAAAATTGGTTTTCATTGGGGTCGAATGCTATTTAATTTTGACTGGGTGAGCATGAAGAGTGCCTTGGGTTTGAATGGAATAATACAGCCAAATTGGTCGCCCTACAGTTCACTAGAAAAGAGACCTGGAGTTTCTCAGAGAGAAACCCAGGCTGTGCACGGAGATGTCCTGGCAACACGGAGGCGATGAGGGATGCACCACTGCAGCGAGGGCCTGGGCTAACCCAGGTGTGGCTTGCCTACAGGACCGTTCCCTGCCACCACACGGGTCTTGGCTGATCTCTCCAAGCAAGTGCTGTGCAGACATACCCCCCTTTCCTTCTTTCTTCTCCTTCTGTACAATGGGGGGCATAATGCTTTCATGTGTCATTTTATTTAGCCCCTCCCGTACCCTTTTAGTGGTATGCTACTAGTAATGCAGAAGATGTCGATAAATAAGGCAGCTACAAGCACCACGTCCTGTGGAAATTTTTTACTTTAATAATAACATAGCCTCACTGGTTTATGAAATAAAGACTCCTTTGTGATAAGGTATTTCTTGTTGAAGTTAAGGAGTCACATAGAAAGAAATGAATTTTTTCCATGCTAAAATACACTAATAGTGAGACTTCTGTCTCTGATCTTCTCTTTTCATCTACTCTGTATATTTGCTGTTGAATCTGTGAACACAGGAAACCAGCTAAGGAAAGGCTGACATATGAGACGGTTTTTGTTTTGTTTTTTGACTTGAAGCATAGACTGCCTTGCAGATTTGACATTCTCCCCGCGAGTAGCTGTTTGACGTCTCACATAGGTTGCTAACAGACTGTGTTGCCTTTCCCTCCTCCACGACTCCAGTTTCCATGTAGATACCTTTTCACAGGGTTTAGGCACCAGGCCTGGTCTTGCAAAATAGCATTTCTCAGTCCAGGTCTTGGGTTGCCCGTGACCTACTGACACACAGAAAATTTTCCTTCTGACTCCAAAATGACATGTTTCGTTTCTCAATTACACACTCTTTGGGGTATTTGGTAGCACAAGATGTTGAGTTTTTTTGTGGCAAAAGGTTTTTTCTAATTATAAAAAAAAAAACTCACACACTTTAGCATTGCAGTGTTGAACTGTACAGAACAAAGGTTCTTCCTTGTGACTATGCTGTATACTTTGCAAAAAAAAAGAAAAAAAAAAAAAACCCACAGTGTTGTGATGTACTGGAATCCTTCTAACCTGTAATTACCTGCAGGATAAAAAGTGTATCAATGACAAATTGCAACAGAGCTGAAGCAGTCCATTGTGATAAGATTTTTAAGGGTGTAAAATGTTCGTGGACAAAGATTGTGTAATAATTTCTACCGTATTCACAATAAATTCTTGAAAAGCCTTAAATCTGATCTTTAAGTTTGACAGATGTAGTATGTTTGTGCGGTGAATTTTACCTACTGTAGTTCCATGTCCTCTGAGTACAGCTAAGAAAAACCTGTGAGATTGTTAAATGGAAGCTTCACCTGCCAGTCTGTACTGCAAGATCTCTATAGCAACCAAACATAAATCAAGAAAATGGCCCCTTTTGTAAGTTGGTTAATAGGCACAACATGCTTCTTTAGAAAATCCAACTATTCTTTCAATAGACTTTGATTGAAAGTCAGCCTTTTCTACAGACACATTCACATTCACATCTAGTAGCAGCTTGTATGGCTGTCCAAGGTCTAATTTATTACCCTTTAAAGATTGGGCAAAGAAAAAATGGTTCTCGGAACAATGTTTACATTCAGAGGCATAAGCACAGTGCCACAAAAGAGCATCCTTTTGTTCTGAACCCAGAATATTAATCTTTAACCTACTACTTATTTCAACTCCCCCTGCTTTTATTTGGTTAGCCACATTCTTCCCTTGTAATTGAAATCTTAACGATTTAATACCTTATGTATTAGTGGTGGTGGGAGAGCAGATCTGTGTGCCGTCATTTTTCCTAAATCTTGATATGTATTGATACATTCCTCAGGCTCTTCTGCTGGTTCTGTGAGCTGGCTCTTTTCCTATAAAGATTTCTGATGCCAAACACAGGCATTTTGACTGCTGGCATTTCTGATCTAAGATTTGATGTGTTAACCAGGGCGTTCTAGTAATCTTCTTCCTACTTAATTTAGGGCTGTTATGTGCTGGGAATATTTGTAACAGATATATAGCTTTCAGACCGCTATAAATATCAGAGGAAAACATGCAGATACTATACAGTAGAAAAGAAATTAAAAGCTGAGGTATTTTTATGTGAGGGCTGGAGTTGAATCAATAACCAAAAGGTAGATTTTTCTTCAAAGGAGAAGGAAAACATTGCAATTCCCCCTTTCTTTCTGGCTGTGAACAAAAATATACATATGGTTCTGATATATTCTAAAAGGAATTAACCCTTTTTCTTTCAAGTAAGACAGCAAGCATGGGAGAAGTGAATTGAAACAGTTTTGATGGAGAGGATAAATTAAATGCATTCTGCTTGGAGTGCAAAATTACAGCAGAAATGCTGTAGTGGGGCATTCCTGCAAAGAAATGCTTCGGTCAACACTCCTAAAAGGGAAGCTTTGAAAAATCTGTATCAGCATGGTACTCTCTTGAGTGCGGGGGGAATCCTCCGAGGATTGAGGCAGAGAGGGGAATGGAGCGCTTCGGGCACTTCAAGTCTGACTAAAGCGTGAGGGATTGAGTGACACTTCCTTTTTCTGGAAACATAAACAGAAAAGAGTTGGGGAAGTGATGAGAAAAAAACAAAAAACACCTTTGTGAGAGCAAACTGGAAACTTTCTTCAGCAAAATCCTGAAAGTGCCTCTTAAGATTCTCCTAATAAAAACAGTTTTAGAATGTTTTTCTCCATAGAACTGTACCAGTGATTCACGTATGGGAGCCAGGCGATCTTTATATGTGTGTATTTCTGTGTATATGCATCTAAATATACATATGTATATATGTATGCCCAAAACAGGCTCTCTGATGCCTGCTTTGGATTGAGGCCCAACACAGAATTTGACTCCTGTTTTTTTCTAAACTCCTAAAGAGTTTGCAAGTGTGAAAAGTTGTGTGTAAAGCTATTAGCTTGTTGATGCTTTGTTCAGTGTGAGTTTCCCTTTGAGAGTTAGTACATAATGTTATTTGGGGTTTTAAGTGGCAAATGATGCATAAGGCACTTTCTCGTCACAATGCCAAGAAGTATCAGAATAGTTTTCCTCCTCTTGTTGATTTTTCTGTGCAAAAGGCTGATATAGATTTAATTCATTGTATTAAAAAAAACTGGTATGAAATATTTGCCCTGGATGTCCTTATGTTATTAATTTCATCAGTAGTATCATAACAGACATCTCATTCTGCCACATACCTCTCAGACTGCAGTCGGTGAAATTTTGCAACCTTCAGTTCATTCTCTTCCCAAAAACCTGCCAAAGTAGAGGAACATCAGTCATGTTTTGTCACATTCAAACTGATAGCATATGTAGTCTGCTTCAGAATAAGAGGCATATGGAGGATATTTCCTGGCATATTGAGGGAGCTCGCAATTCAACCCTGCTTTCATTTCAGCTCTGCAAGCCTACCTGGTGCACACTGTGATGGTGGGGGTTGTCTGTGGCGTACTGTTAAAAAGCACATTTTTCAGAAGTGGCCACAGTTTTGAGAACCTGGTTGAGGGTGTCTGTTTGCACACCCAGAAGCTGAAATCCCTTTCAAAAATTGTTGGCTTTAGTATTTTATGTATTAAAACCAACACCTTGATACCTGCTTAGCCTCTTGTGAGGACAGATAATGCAGACCTTTACACGTTAGGGCAAGAAGCTCCTGGCATAAAACTCCATTAAATCAGCAGTTGACACATTCTGCATTTGTTTCTGCATTTTGTTTTGCCTTGTGGAGAGTGTGTTACAACAGTCTAATTCTGAGTTGACAAAAATGTGGACAAACTGTGACAAGGTTTTCATGGAAGGGAATAGGTCATGCCCTTTTCACCAGTCTTGAGCAGAAGGAAGTGCTCTTGGGCATGACCGCTCCATGGGTACCCAGGAATAGTCTGCAACCTAATACACGGATTTTTTGTCTATTAGAAACTGACATCTTTTCTTATTACTTGTAATGGCATAATTTTCCCCAGCTTTTCCCACTGCTTTCTTCTACACAGCCAACGTTATCTTAGTCTCATCTAGGCACGGGAGCAGAGTCCTAAATTAAGAAGATGATGTGAAAAATGGAGTTTAAAAGCAAAATACAACTATAAAGCATTTCTGGTTCTTTTGTACTTCTAAAGCTTCCCAGTGAAAGTAATATTTTGTACCTAATTTTTTTCTAATGTTCTAGTCTAGTCCCACATGTGGGATTAATTAGACAAGACAAATGGCAACAAGGAAACTCATCTCTTTCTGGGAGGTTGTTTTCTGATGTTGTCATCCCATTATTTCCACTTTTCAGTTGCTTGTTTGAATGACTGATGGACTCAGTCGCTTCTTGTTTGATAAGCAAATACAGCACTCCACTTTGCTAGTGTGTGTGTATGTGTGTGCCTATGATAAACATGCATTTTTAATTTACTCTGAGAGGCTTGAGATACCTTGAGAGACTGCCAAGAAGTGATTCAGATAATCCAGTGCAAAGGGTTTTTCTATTGTGATACAGGACAAAGGAGTGTTGAGCGTATGCTGTTTCTTCAAAGAAAAAAGAATATTATTTATTTGTGCAGCTACAAGAGTGCTGGTTTTCCTAAGTAAACACTTGCCTGATTTTGTTTGTCACACATAGTCTACAAAATCTTTTATTCTTGTGTTTTAAAAAGAAAGTTTTGCTGTGCAATTACAGAAAATTTCAGTGCACTGTTCTAACGCTGTTGCCCTCTGCATATTGTTGTACAGTGAATATTACAATTTTCATCCATCTCATGCTGCCAGCAGTTTGCTTTGGATAAAGATTTTCCTAAGGGACTAATTCATGAAAAAAAAGCCTTTTGCAGCACTGTTCAGTCTTGCGGTCAGATGCATGTTGTTTGTGTCACTGTAGCTTGAAAAGGTAACACTGAGCTCCTTGGTGGTTGCAGTTTGCATTTGGGCAAGAGTTTAGGAAAAAAGCTATCTATCTTGATAGGAAAGTGACTTAATATTGCTGTGGCTTATGAAGCAAATAGCATATGTTGTATATGGACCTGGAGCGGGCCTTGAGAAAGAGGTACAGATTTAGAAACATTTGCGTAGCAAGATCCATCTGAATGGACGTAATTGCGGTTGGGGAGAACCAGAACTTAACCTGATATCAACAGTAGTTCTTTGCTAGCTTAGTGTAGAGTCTCTTAAATTTCCCGGACCTAACTTCTTTTTGTCCAGAGTTTATTTTCAACCTTATTTTCCTTTGAAACTCGTTTTGGACTGTGTTTCTTCAAACATTTTTTTTTTTCCAGAAAGGGGAAGAAAATCTTCATCATGTTTGAGGTTCCAACATGTATCTTGGTGGGGGGGGAGAGTAATTTAAAAGTTAATTTTAAACTGAACATTGAAACTTTTCTGTAGAACAATTCCTGCATTGCAGGGGGAATGCTACTGAACAGAGTTTCTGTGCAAGAACTTTTGCAGAGTGGTGTTTTAGGTCCTTGGACTGGAGGGAGACCTTCTGCTGAAGAGTTGTGCAACACACTTAGTTTCAGGGGAGACTTCCAGGTGTTTCGACCATGCTGTGATGTAGTTTAGTACCTTTTGTTACTGATAGATCGATGTAAGCTTCGCTTTTGAGAGCAGTGAAGTCTAATACCAATTTTTATTAAAAAGGTAGAAGGTTGTCCGAGTGGTCTCATCTATTGGTTATATGCCAGAGGGTGACACAGACATTGCATTAACTGAAAAGACAGTCAAGATAATGAAGCAACAATACTTCTTAATGAAATCTTCTGATTATAAAGATTTTCCTGCTGTAAAGACTAATTATCAAATGGTAGCAATAAAAACAATACATAAATAGGAAAATAAATTCAGTACAGAAACCAATTCTGTTAACATTGTATGATTGCAGTATTCATGGGTTTCAGTCAGAAGTTTGAATATGGACTGATGATTGTTAAAGCTTGAATCATATAGGTCTGACTTTACATTTCAGCTTACCTCTATTTTTTCCTTCCCCTTGCCTTATAAACCCAGGAGGTGATACAACAGATTAGTAATGTTTAGTCAGACTGCAGAAAGGTTTTCTCAGTGTTTGGGATAATAGCTTTTTCAAAAAAGATTAATTTCACCTTTATCTGGTTAAGTTCTATAAAAACCTTTATTTGCATGGTGCATAGAGTTTTTATGAACTGTCCCCAAATGTCTATTAAAAAACGTCATTACGATTTGTTCAGCACAATTAAGGAAGAAGCTTTCTCAGAAAATTAAAAAAATGTACTGCTCAATAATTGTAAGGCCAGAGCGGTTACATTTTAACATGGCAACAAACAAAGTAATGGATGGAGGAGGAGGATGACATGTCTTTTCATTTAGATTGACTGAAGAAAATTGTAATATAAAAAGTCTCCATTGTGGTAGGCACTGGATCAGGAGCTGCTGTAGAATTGAAAAATGCAGGTAATTTTGAAGATAAGATTTTTAAACACGTGTAACCTGAAGAAATGACAGTCATGTACTAGTCTGAGAGAATAAGACTGATCTGCAAAAATCCAGTGGTTTCCTTGAGGTCTGTTTTTGTCAGACACTGAGATTTTGTAAAGCTGCAGTATGCTACCGTGATTTTTGTCCAGAGACAGCCTACAATAGAGAGTCATGTTTAGTAAATTTTCCTTTGAGCATTTGCTCAATAACAATTACTGTTTAACTAGAGTGTGATATCAGACAAATACAACAATATGCAATTTTGATTTATTTTCTTCAGATAAACTAGGAGTAACTAAAATAAAAATCCATGACTGAATTAACGTTGAAGTGAAGACTTACGTGCTCATTGCATTTTGCTGGGGAGCCCAAAGTTTTGCGTAGGTTATGCAGTCAGCCAAATATCAGCAAATCCATAACACAGATTCAAGTCTATTCTGTACTCAACAGGCGAGCAGTCCATTGCCATTGTTATTATGTTTTCTAGTAGTTCAGTTAATCAGCTTTATATATATATATATGTAACAAATTACTGTAGCTACAGGTAAAATCAAACCCTTTTTCTATAGATGAACCTGACTTAGTAAATATGTTTGAAGATTAGTTTGCAAAGTTAGTGTGTATGTCTTGTTCTTTGTATGTTTTTTAATGTGTTTATAATATCAAGAATGGCTTGCATAATCTTACTGTTACTGTGATACTGGCTTTAAAATACTTAAGTATCTTTAGTAGTCACATTGTTAGAGTCATGGTCATCTAAGGATGAAGTGAGGTCAGGTTTGCAGAGTTCTTCAATTGTTCATGTATGAAACCATTTGCTTGTGAATAGCTTTTATGGTGGTGGATGCAGAAAAGTTTTAAGTAAAGCTTAGTGTCACAAGTGTGTGAGAAAATCCCAGAGTAGCACGTTCTCTGCTGAAATATATCAAGCTTGCTTCCTTGACCAACAGTAATTCTTCTGCTTGGATGGAAAAATGGTCAGGCTTTTGTTTCTTTGTTTGTTTTTAAGTTTGAGTAGGAAATCACTTTTTGTTCCAGTTTTAGGAGGTACCAAGTAAAAAGCCCTTTATTTGCTGTATTAAAAAGTAAACTGGCATAACCACAGATAACTCAAAATATTTGCCATTTAAAAAGCTTGTGACGAGAAATAGTCCATAGTGATGAGAGAACTGAATAGCCATGTGTGAGGGAAGGAAAAAGTATGCAATTAAATAATAAAATGAGAACTAGATAATGTATATTTACAGTAGCAAAGTTCCCAAAGTATCAGTGTGCATATTTGTAGGCTTCTGTGTGTGCTTCTCTCTGCACTCCTGTGGTGTAAGTTCTTTGCAATCATAGTATTAGCCACCTCAGAGTCCTGGTATTTGGATACCGATTCTGAAATACAGCTTTGTGGCTTCATGGACCCATGGGTTTGTCCAGGGGATTAGAGTATTTTATGACAGAATACATGTGCTTGGCTCATGAGGCTTGTGGGAGGTCTCTGGCTGCCACAGATCTGGCCTGGTATCACTCTGGTGTCTCCAGCACTTGCAGAAACACAGAATCCACCGCTTTCCTTTTGTCCCCCTGAAGTCGGTGTCTGGAGGAGGTACAGGCTTGGTATGTTGGCAGAGGCGAAGAGGAGCACACATCATCCTTCCTCCAATCCCACAGAGCTTGGTCAGAAAACTGAGCCCAAAACAGGGTGTTTGGGTGCAGCTGTGTGCTGGAGAGCCCCATGGTCCTACAGCTGGTGGGTAGCTTGCACTGCTCTTAGCCAGAGCCAGCAGCTTAATGTGCTCAGTCTCACACAGCACTAGAACTATTACCACATGTATGCCAGACACAGGTAGAAACTTAATTCTGCTATGACTTTAAAATAATAAAAATAATAAAAAAAAAAGTGTAGATAAATCATATCATTAGATGTTAATTAGAGAAATGTAGGTAATATCACACCCAGAGCCCTGGATGTTAAATGATACTAAAGCAGATGTTTCACTTGGGGGACATGTAGAAAAAAACTAAAAACTGATTAGTTAAGGAGAAAAAACAGTAAATTTAATATAAATTGCTACCAAAAATAAATTTGTTTCAAATGTTTATGTTGCTTGATTGCCTTTGATATGCTAGGGAAAAGAAAAGAAGTTGTCTGCAAGGAATTAAGAAAGCTCCATGGAAAAGGAACTAGCCCCTGTTATATGCTAGTCCTAACGGCTCCAGCTCCCTTTTGGTAGAATCCCGCACTGCACATCTGGCCGCCAACTTAGTCTGCTGGTTTTCATTAGTGCTGCAGCCTAAGTTGCTAGAAAGAGTGAGTGCATAATGCATCCTCTGCCCTTCCTCCAGCTGGAGCAGGGTTTAATCCAAACATGAAAAACACTTAAGGCTGCCTGCAACTGCCCTTTTTTCAAAGCAATCTATCTTTCGAGAGGTGTGCCATGGAAAGGGAAAAACAAAAGGTAGCCTGCTAACAAATGCTCAGTGAAAGTCCGTGCAAGTAGAGACGCAAAGTATGAGACGCTGCCTTCATTTTCCAGTGTTTTTGTAGTGCCTGGCCAGCCCTGCCCTGGGCGAGAGACGGATTTGTTGACTCTGCAGCATGGGAAAGAGCCGACAACAGATTTACTATGGAGATGACTTAGCAGTCCCCTTTAAGTGTTATGAAAAGAGTTGAAAATGTTTATGTTGGCTCCTCTGATGTACAATAAATTGTTATGCGAAACAATTGAGACCCAAAGAAGGAAAAGTCATAATTACATATCAGGAAATGCAAAGCCTGTTTTAGTGCGCAGGAGGGAGAGGGCATTGGGTTTCATTGACTTGGGCTCTCTGGAAAGCAGTCTGCCCCACAGGAAGGCCGCGCATTCCTGTCCTCTTGGTGAACCTGCCTGAAAGGAATACAGGAGTTATTGGGTAATCAAGGCTTGTCAGCACCTTGGTTATGCAGCATGGTTCAATCCGATAATGTGAATGGAACCTGTAATAGCACTGATGAAAAGCACACCAGTTTGAAAAGGGCCTTGAATGATTTTTTTGTTCATTTTCTGTTTACATGTAATGTGTTATTGATGTCATTACCTTCTAATACGCCTGCTTGTTTCATAGAAAAACTGGGAATTATTCATTATTTAAAAAAAAAAAAAGAGGGAGAGAGAGAAAGAAAGAAAGAGGGAAAGAAAGAACCCTGTTACGTGAAGAAAATTGCATTCGAATGCTGCAACTGAAACATATTGATTTTCTGGCACAGACTTTTTAGATTAAAAATGCCAATACTAAATCCTTTCATGACCTATGGTTCATATGAAGTTCACATGTCATTTACTATTATTCTGGAAAAAGCAGAATCTTTAATGAAAACATAGTTTGAAGGAATGTTCTGCCATCCCATCATTTGCATGCAATTGTAATAACACTTGATTAAGAGCTGAACATGCTACAGGGCGGAGGTTTAGAATTTTTGTTTGTTTGTAAATTGAAGTCCATTTATCTTTTTTAATTGCATGCTTGTCTTGTCTTTACCTTCATCCTGAGCTTTATATCTCCTTCCTTTATTTTTTTTTTTATTTTATTCATTCTTTGTGTTACTATAGACGATCAAAGAAACTCATTTTTCCCACCACGAAGCACAAGGATCTTGCTCCAGATTTTATAGCATTCAGGGGATCAATGAGTCAAAATGCTATTTTGATCTGCAATACAGCAAAAATTTCTAGTATAAATTCCCAGAGATGACCCTGACTTCTCCGAATGTTTTTACCCGTTCTTAATAGAGACTTTAAAGGTACTGATATTGTGCTAGCAGCAGATTGGAAAATTTAAGGCTAAATTCAATCCTGGCTCAGGTGCTTTCAAACTGTTGGTTATTTCCTGCTTCTAACATGGCTAAGTTTCACTTTAGTTTCTTTAAAGAGGACCTGCATATTAGAGCAAATGAAAAAAAAAAAGAGGAATAGGAAACTGCTGTGTACCTGCTGCCTCCAATGAAACTGTGTGAGGGATTCATCTCACGATCCTATCCCATCATTTTAGTTCTCATAGGTTGTTACTTATTAGACCTAATACTTGCTTCTGATTTGAAATGCTCTTGCACAGAGGACCTCTTTCTTTTGTATTTTATTCCGAAGTCATGTTACCCTGTATTACATGTGGCTGTAGTCACTCATCTGAGCATGGGATCACATGTTTATCATCATCAGTTCAGTGCAATATAGATGTTACTCAGTAAAGCAATTGAGCACTTCCTTATTTAAAAAAGGGCAGAGGAAATCTATATGATAAGCGTGTTTACTTTTCCACAGGCTTGTTTGCCAGCCAGACTTGCAGGAAGTTACCCTTTAAATTCAATCAATACAATACTTCACTAATAAAGCAGAGGAGAGGGCTTCAGTACTGTGAGCATTTGTGAGAGGTGTCATTCGTGAGAACCTGCCTTGCTTTCTCACCATTCTTCACAAGCTTCGATTCTGATAAAAGTCACTGCATATGCTTTCCGGGGAATAAAAGGCTCGTTTGAGGCATTGGCAGAGGGGAACACAGCTGTTAGAGGATGCGTCTCTGAAAAGTCATTGCACATTTTAAAATTTCACTGCACATTTTAAGGCGCTCTTCCACCCAATGGAAAAACACCGTGTTTTTTTTTTTCCTTTTGCGGTCCTGAGATTCCTCAGGCTTTTGGATCAGCCTGCATAGATCCCAAATGTGGGTCCTGTTCACTGTGAGTGATTTACTGTGATGCTAAAACCTTCTCCCAGGGTAGGAAAGTGGGAGCACTTCAGTTTTCCTTGAAGGTTTACCTGATAGATGAGACTAGCATTCATGATTTCTAATCATGACTTTTGAGAGAACCTAATACCATAACAGCTTCTGTCTCTGTTTATAATATACAATATCTTGTACATAAACAAGATCAGTACTTACCATTAGTAAGATATCTCTGTCTCTGATTAGTTCTATATTTTTGCGTACAGCTAAAATTACGGAGCTTTTTCATAGCGTTACAGACTATCTGGCTACCTTCTCATACCAACATTGTGGGCAGTCTTTTCTCCAGTTTGGAAACTATCAACATGTGTATGATGAGTGCAATAGCTGTTGCCTGGAAAGGTAACAGTGGGAAAGTATTTGTGCGGGGTGAAGTCTGGCTAGCGGTTGTGAGGCTCAGCATCATCGGAGGTGGGTGAAGGTGTACCAAAGAGCTCACCAGGGCGATGTGCTCTCATCCCACGGGCCATGGTGGTGAGCAGGTAGCTGAGCAGTCCCGCCTCAGTTTCGTGAGGGCAGCCTTCAGTGCAAGTACAACACGCGAGTACAACACGCGCTTTGTCTTCCTCTGATCAAAGCGTGTTATACGACCTGTTGTTGTTACTGTTGCTTTCATCTCCCTCTTCCATTTGTTCTCTCAGGGACGAACAAGAAAGAGGGAGAGCACCACTTGAACAGTTTGCGATCTGTGAACTTGCCCAATAACAGAACAAAGTTTTTCTTGGCACAGCTTTTCAGTGGCTCAACTCGCAGGTGATTAGAGGTCCTCACTATGCACCATTGTCTGTTTTGATACTACACTTTGGAAAAAAAAAAGAAAAAATATACCACTCAGGAGATGTCCCATACAGGTTACATTTAATTGGGTGTTTGTGTTCTCCTGCATATGTAAGCACATTGTTTTATGTTATTTCTTAGACTTTGAAGACAAAAAAAGTTATAATTAGTAATATTTAGACATTTCAAGAATTACACAGAATAGCTCTTCTGCAAACTAAAATACCATGAACATAAGGCTCACTGCCTCCAGACTTGTTCAAAGCTAGGAAAAAGAGTTCTGCACCAGCAGAAAGGGAAACTTCTGTTTTCTTTAATTGATTTATCAGAAATATATAGCCCTTGTTGCTCCTGAACCTATCACTGGTTTAAGGTGTAAGGAGAACATATCATGCTCAAATTGCTTTCTAAACGCTGGCTGTTTGGAGACTTGACTCACTAGCTGGAGCCCTGACAGAGGAGGGGCCGAGCACAGGAGAGACTGTGAAGTGAGGAGAAATTTTAAGTTCATCTACAGTTTGCCTCTGAGGCTCCTGCCCTACTTCAAACAAAAATTACATTGACTTTGTTAGATACACACCTCTAATTTGTCCTTTCTGTTCCTGTATCACACATGTGGGTGAACATGAATGTGATATGGAGCAATGCAAAGGAATTATCCAGGCAAAAGCAGAGCGGGAGAGTGTCTGCCTTTCTCTAGGTACTTAGCTTCTAGTTGCAGAGCTCTGTCAGCTGCCCGTGGTGTAAGGCTATCACAGGGATTTAAATTCCTCTGCAAATATATACAGATTTTCAGTGTTTGTTTATCAAAAAGAAAATTATTTATCCAACAATAAATGTTGTACAAAATATTTACTTTCTGTTCCAAAACACACAGAGCTGAGTGCATTGTTCTCTTCTTGGTGGCACCATAGCAGCTCTTGTCAGTCAGATGTTTTTAAATAAAAATAAATAGGTCATGTGGAATGTCTCTGGTCTGAAAGGAATTGGGAGGAAGGTTTAAACCAGAGCTGAGGTTTCTTGCATTCAGCATGCTTTTCACTGTGACGGCTGGTGCTATAAACTAGAATACAGACACACCACTGGAAAAGCAAGCTTTTGTCTTAGCTTTGTTCAGATTCCTGTATTTGCCTAAATACATCTTGTGGTTGTGAGACAAGGCAAAGTTTTCTTTTGTATTTGTCATCAATGATCTAGACATTTGCTTATTTTGAAGTCTCATGGAAGGTGCTAGGATGACAGCTGGAGACTGAAGTCCACAGTGCAGGCAGCAGCAGTGCACCTCAGCCTGTGTTGCTTGGCCTGTGAGCTGGACTGGCGGGATTGCTTTTAGGAATGGTATAAGGAGCGTAACTCAATGTCCAGTCTTCATATTTAGCCTCCGTGGAAAAAGAATGGGCACTGAGGAAGTTAAGGAAATGATGTAAATTAAACTCTAGATAAAATACAGATAACAGAATAATTGGAAAATGGAACATCCAGTGTACATATCTGCAGAGCTAGCTAATATGCCCCCTAGGAAATTAATTACGAAATGTAAGTTAATAGTAATTATTTTAGAAACATCAGGGAGAAATCAGAGGTAATAGAGAAATAATAGCAGAAGGTAAGAGCAGCTACTCTGGCAGTTGGCAGTTAGTTCTGTGAGTGTAATTTCTATTCCTAGGGGGGAAAAGAACAGGCAGTAAAAATAGGAAACTCTCTAGAGGCTAATGGAATTTGCGCAGTAAAGAACATGATTTTATAAATACAAAGCAGCATTTGTAAAAATCTGGGCATAATGTGTCTCAGTTTGTCATGCAGACGATGCCTGATGGCCCACTTCATCTCTCAGACCCTTTTCTCTTTTGCACTGGGCCTGTAACAGCAATTGCGTTCTCAGCAATCTCCAGGGTCTTTAGTGCTGAGTCCTCCTTGTAAAAATAATTACTTGCTTTAACATGTCATTATTTTTAATACTTGGAGAGCACTAATTCTGAAAAACACTGAGCCATGTTCACAAACATGTGAGATTGCTTCTTGGTCCGGGGCCAAGAAGTTGCCGATGGCATTTAAGACTGCACGGAGACATTGCATCTGGAGGGAAGAGGAAACAGGCAGGCCTTCCCCGTTGTTACTGGTGAGCCTAACACTGAAACCATGTCGACGGCTTGCAGGCAACTCAGCACCAGAAAGGTCTTGACACATTATGGAAAGTTTACCAAAACCATTAAGAAGTTGGAGGGATTCTGAAGAACGTTGAAGGGCTCCAAACAGGCTTACCAGATAGCTAATAAGAGAGAGAGAGCTATTTAAAATCATAAGTAGGATGTAAACACCAGGGAAATATAGGAAATTTTCATATGATAGGAATAATGGAATAATAATATTTTAATAGGCATTGGCTTATAAGCTGACAGATCCTCCCCCATAAGTAGGAAATATTAAACTATCTGAAGTATATAGAGGAGGCTCTAATTTTCCTCAGTTGCTTATTTATTCTAGGACAGTTATCATCCTCCCTAAATTTTATTTAAAGTTCACAGCAGTCTTATGCAGCTAGTGCAGTTTTAGGTTAAGCATATTTTATCCATAATTGCTATATTTGGTTCTCAAGTTATTATTGCAGTTCCTTGGGGTACATTTAAATCCACCTTATTGTAATAGATTATGGAATATAGTGGCTAATGTGTCTAATGTAAAATAAATGACTATAATGATTTATGATCCAGCACTTCAGTTTTATTGAACATAAGGGTCATTGTACTAAAATGGATGGTGTATTGCTGGTTTAGCATAAAATACTGAATAACATATTCAAGGAAATGAATGGATTGGCCAGTTCATAATATTCTGCCCCTTCAGCTGAGAGGTCTTTAATAAGCAGGAGTGTCATTACACTTGAAAATGTATGTGTAGGTAATCCATTATCTAGAACAATGACAGTGATCGGATGAAGCTCTTATTAGAGAAGGGCCTTCCTTACAGGGAAATACACAGCGCTTTGATGTCTGTTGAAGCTGAGGGGAGAGGGTTGTTTTTATTTTTGCTGTAGTAGTTATAGCAGTATTTAAGGTAGTTGAATTTAAAAGTATGTAAGTAATTGAAGATAATTTGGGGAGGATATAGAGTGGTTTTAAAGGTGGAAGGGAATATCACTAGACTGTGATTTCCATAGGTTCATACTCAAGTGCATCTCTGCTGGTCCTTATTACCATAAGCTACATGTACCTATAAGATAAAAATTTCAGCTCCTCATTTTTACCTCATTTGAAGGCCAATATAAATTATACCTTTGCATGCACCTTGCTACTGTTTACATCCAGGTTTAGTAGTGTCATCCTGTACTAAATGTCAAAAAGATGGATGGATGTCATAACGCATGGTATCGCTGGGAGTATTGCTGTAAGTGGGTGTTCTGCTTACCTCAGTGTCACCAGAAGCGCTCACTTTTGGACACTGTCACCAGTAGCAGTGTCCAGACTTAAACCCTTGCTTTCCTGGGGTCTAGTCTCACCTCTTCTACTCTTTGACCTCGAGAAGGAAGAAGGTTTTAATCGTCTCTTAAGAAAGGAAATTAATAGGATTCATAATGTGGACAGCATACTTGAAATTTTATCTGATCAGAGCATGTCTCTAAAAATAAGGAACCATAGCTAAAAATCTGAAAAACTGAAATATGAAGACAGAGATACAGTTTTTAAAATATATTCAGAGAAAACTGTTAAAGAAACATAGATGATTGTACATCTAAATATTTTCACAGAGAAGAWGACAACACATTTTCCTACAGTCAAAATAGGACAGCAGGTTATAAAAGACCTAGCTTCCAGCAGTTTGCTTATAATAACACATAGTAAAAATCACATTTTGTTATGCATTGGAGAGAGGAAAAAAAATACATTTTGGGGATGTTATCCTGAAATAACTCTACATCTGTTTTCATAATAGTGGTTGGATTTAAAGCTGAAAGAAAGAAACTATTAAAAAAACATACATGCATTCATTGTACCCATGGTAAAAGTGAATGAAGAACTCTTATTGATGTATTTACAGCTTAGAGTATTAAAATAAACATGATCAAAGTACAAGAGTTCTGTTACAGTAGTTACAGACAAATTATCTGTACATTAAAACAAGATCTCTCCAGCATTTTCAACAAGGGGGAGTTTGGTGCTATTTTGCCATTCATTACTGGCTTTTGCTATCAGTAAACACATCCACTGGCAGACATGTACACAGAGTTTTGAAATAATTCAAAATTATTTTGGCAAAACTGAAACACCTTTACTTGTAAAAACACATATTCTAAATTTATACACATCTAAAAACATTCAGGCTGGCTTTGACACGTAATTGGATACTGTTTTATAGCTGAGCCATCTCAAGTTTCTCATTTCTTATATCTCGGTCAGTTTTATAAGTAGATCAGTCATACCAGCACACACTGAAAATCCTAAACCAGCTGTGGTTGCACTTCTGTTGGAAGCACAAATTATGTCAATAGCTGCAGGGGTGATTTGCTGCTTCAGTATAGTAGGACCTGGCTCCCTATCGTTTTTTGGCTTTTTAATTATGCTTTTGGTGGCAGCAAAGTTAGAAGTGATACTACTTTTTACTTAACTCTACCCATGTTAGTTTACTTGCCTTCTTGTATTTCTAGATCCTATGATGTATGTTTTGAGCAAAAAAACCCTTGAAGTAATTGGGGGATACATTGAGAAAATTACCTCCTTGTTCGCTCTGTTTGACAACTTAAGGTCTTCTCGGTTCGCATGCAATATAATACTGTGCATGGCTCTGGTTTAGTGGCCTAGAGAGCCTTGAGTATAGGTACCCTGTAGCTCTTAAGACTAATAATACTGGAGCAGCGTCCCATGGCGTGAGCGCTGTTGCACGGTTGCATGGGGCTCCTGAATGGAGTGGTGCGAGGCGCCACGTGCCGGTCTCGCAGGACGGTCCCGCGGCTGCACAGCATGTTTTGCATGCTTCGCAAGCCGCGGCGGCGCCAACCAAGGGGCCTCAGCGGAGCGTGACGCGGGGCGGCCCCCTCCCCGGACCCGCTGCGCGGCTCCTCACTCCTGCTGCGGCCCATGCCCGGGGAAGAGTTGCTCAGGCTCTGAAGCCTGTTTGCGGCTCTCCCCGGCCCTGAAAGCTCCTCGAATCGTTCCTCTGTGTCGGACATCTGGTTTTCACATCGCAGTTACTTCAGTCCGTAAGCATCCGCAAGAATTTTAAATAAAATATCACTGCTCACGGGCTCTGCAGGGGAAGGCCGGAGCTTTGCTCGCAAATGGGCGCATTGTTGTGGCCCGAGGAAAAAGGGGTTTCTTTCACGCCAGGTTACATGACGTCGGGCGCGAGCCAAGCGACAGAGAATAGTGCGAGCTGTTATGGGAACAAGCGCGTGTGCTGTAAACGCAGGAAATGTCATTGCTGATGGTGCATGTCTGATGTATATTGAGGCCCAGGCCGTAGCATTTCGGGAGGAGGAGATGGGCCCAAGGGCAGCCCTGGCGGCAGTGGGCATCGCGCCGTGGGAGCTGGGCTGCCCCCACGGCAGGAGCACGGGGCTCGCGGGGCTCAAAAGCGCCTTCCCCGCGCCTCTGCCGTTGCCTCTCGCTCCGTATGTGGACGTTCAGATTTAGCTCACTTAACTTCAAGCATCTTAAAAGTTTTGCATCAACCCATCACTGTAAGCCTCCTTTATAGTCAGCGAAACAAGCAGCTCCAGGTGCTTGGTCTGATCTGCCTTCGGTGCCTGTCTAGGCAGGATGATACCATCACGCCCTTAGAGATACCTACTTGATGTAAGGAGTTTTGAGTCACAAGCTCAGATGTCTAACTTTTAGATGCTCAGGCCAGGACAGATCATTTCTTTTTTTTTAGCTCTTTGTGTGCTTGTTTGTGTATATCTTACGAAGCTTGGTAAATGAATGCAAAATAAATTAAAATGTCCATGTCTGCCTCTGCACATATTTTTGGTTTTAAAATGGTAGCGAGATATTGCTATAGGATAATTATGTCATATCCCTACTTAGTGAAGATCAGAGTGACAATCACTGAGCATATATAAATACATATATATGCATATGCTTCTATTTAATGTCAAGTCTTTGCATCTTTGTAACAAAATTTTCCTGTTAGTGTGGTTTTTATTTTAGTAGTTTAAGTTGAACATGTTCTACATTTACACTTCTGGAGATGTATAATGAAAAAAATATTCCATATATAAAGAAGTAAAAGAGACATTTTCTTTTTGCTTTAAAACCGAGCATTATTAAGGAACCCAGTGCAAGAGAAATTTCAGGGCCCCCAAATATTGTTGTAAAAGAATAAGGAACACTGTCATATATCTCAGATTTAGAATCCCCCTGGACAGAAAGACTTTTCTACCATGTAGAATCAGCATAAAGTAATTAAAATAAATACAGAAGCTTATAGTCTGCATTAAATATGAATTAAATTGTTGAAGAAATGATGGGTCCTTGTGGAACACTAGTGTGTACAGTCAGACCTTCAGAAATTGAGCAGAATTTATCCATAGATTTCCATGGTGTTTTACAGAAACTTTCTGATACAAAACATGCATTTGACTCCCTGCAATGATACAGAATATCACAGCCAAATGTTCCATTTTTCTTGTTAATGTATTGCATGGTTATGTGTGGATGGGCAAAAATATGTGCAAGGTATATGCTCAGTATTTTATAGTTGCATATATATACATGTGCACACCTATCTGTATGTGCACAATGTGAAGATTATTTTCTCAATTTCAGGACATTTTTGTTCCTCTCAACATGTAGAAGTCATCTCTCTTTAAAATAGGGAGTAGCGTCACTGAGAGCATGTGGGGATTTTCAGAGGGCGTGGAGGCGCCTGCGTTATGGATGAGGAAAACTGAGATTGCTGCAGGGCATCAGGAGAAGCAAGGCCCACTCACCCGCTTGATGCCTGGAGACTGACTCCTTGCACCTTTCAGAACTGAACAGAGGCCGAGGACTGTCCCTATCTTGGCACCTCTACACATATTCTTAGATTATTCATTTGTGCTTCTTTCTACTCCTTCCCTTTCCCTGTGCTCCTATAGCTTAATTGGATACCTTCCCCAGAATACTAATGCTGAGTTTATTAAAGGTTATTTGTAAAACACCTCGAGTTCAGTATAACCTCAAATAACTCATGGTTTGTCTTTTCTGGCTGTAACCAGTCCTGCAGTTAAGTCAGCTCCCTTCGCCAGGTCACTCCCCTACACCTGCTGCCGCCAGAATCTGTCCATTTCTTCCCATCTTCCCCAGTACTTGTTATGTGCCTCCAAGAATCACCTTTCCTCTGGAATTTCTGCTGAAAGGATAACATTTGTCCTGGTAACTTGTCCTGGTAACTCTCCAGCTCCGAATTCATATGGCTCCGACAAGGATAGTCTGCCAGGGAGCTGCAATGCATCATGTTGATCTGAGCTGATCTTGATGATGCTACACAGCAGCTCTCACACATTGCTGTATTCTGTTTACTGGTAGAAGCATTTGATGATACAGTAATTATTTAAATGACAGCTTCATAAGATCAACCAGAGTTTGTAAGTTATACACAGAAATTTCCCAAATTCTCACACTCTGCATTTGCTACATTTTTTGCCTTTGCTTTTGCAGATGTTTCATGTCAAATTAATGCATTTTCCATCATGTTCAGATGACAAAAATATGATCAGTGTAATGTAGAATGCATAGTCAAAAATCACTCACAGGTTCACAGTACAAGCAAAAATTGATTATTCCGTATTATTTCTCTTTTCTGTGTGCCTTGTTTGAGGCTGGTTGGATGTTCAGCTTAACTTATGAATCCAAAACTTGGCTAGATCTCTTCCATGATGTGGAGCCCAATGTATACATAGAGTTAAACAGTTTTACATTCCTGAACAGAACAAGAATGTTTTCACAGTGCAATCTGCTCTGTGTGAATTACAGAAGTTTATTTTTTCAGGATGAACTCCTTGGACAGTTTTTTTGTTTGCTTGTTTTTTTGAAGAGGAGATGATATTCCATGAAAATATCCACTGTAGTAACTAGCAGCAATTATAATTAAAGCTTGATTGGGAAATTTTGGATTAAGAAGTCCATCAACTATTGAGGAGAAACAGGAACAAACATTTTGTGATGTTTTTTTCCCTCTCATTCTGTGTCTAGGTTTGGTTATGATTAAACTTACACAGCTGTCTCTTCTGCCAATTGCTGTTGAGCATTTACCTTAGGTATTTCCTGTTGAAAGTGCAGCAGTAATGTCAAGAGGGATACTCTGTGGGGCGAACAGTAGTGGCTACACACTTAGTTTAGACTGAAGAGCAGGCTGTCTTTCATTTCAGGCATTCCAGAGGCACATTTTGCTTCATGTGTGCAGCAACTAGCAATTGAGGTAGAATAATTCCTACCTTGGCTGATCATTTTTTTCCTGTATTAGTGTTGCTTTTGGGTTCACATGAAAGTGTATGTACATTAGAGACAAAATGTATTCAGACTATCTCCACGGAAAGGAATCTAGTGTATGTCTCTAACCAAATTTTGCTGTTACTGGGATTCTGCCAGTGAAGCGACTCTATGTCACTGAGGTTCTTGAAATACTTTTCCCAGACAAGATTGATTAGGGATTTAAAAATAGGATAAAATGCACTATATAAAGCTAAATATTAAATTTGTTACTCTTCTGGCAATGAGGCCAAGGAGTCTGAGCAAAGCGTACTATTCCATCTTGCAACGTTAGCTGCATATCATGTGGCTGTACATGGAGGTGATTTTTATTGTTTTTTTCATTTGAGATACACTGGTAGTATTTGAGGGCAAATTTTGCCTTCAGATAAGTTCTTCAGGCTCCCTGTTGATATCAACAAGAGGTTTGTGTGCTCATCTATGGACAGAATTCACTTACTGTTCCTCAGCTTTGGGACACAAACAGGTTCCCATGAGGTCCCACAGATTGCTGTGCATCACTCGATCCATTATAATTGGCCTTATCTTGCAGTACCTTTTGAAGTAATTACATTCAGAGGAGTAATGAACCTCATCTTTACCACTGGTTACACACAGATGTTACCACAGAGCAGCTGACATGGGATAATCACGTAGTTAACTCTCAGGTAAATAGTTAATGTATGAAACAACTCATGTTGAGGCATCACTTTGGTCTGCATATGCTCAGAGACAGTATTAAGCTGGTGTATGCTGCTGATTTCACAAAAATGGCTAGTCACTTACAAAGACCCCAGACCCCTCAGCAAAAGAAGCTGGAGATGTGTTACCAGTAAGTTTATGCAAGCTCCAACTCAAGTCATTTGAATCCCACATTTAATACATAGCCCTACTCTATTAGTGCTCCCAGCATGTTCCTGCTTGAGTGGGCGATGGTGAGGACTAGGCGCAGAGCAGGGGACGCTTGGATGCCAGGGGATATCAGGTGGGGTTAGGAGCCCTTCCTTGTCTTTCTTTGCTGCTCCCTCTCATTAGGTGATCTGGGATATAGCCCATAAAGAAATCCTTTAGGGGAACAGATAGGAGCATTTCTCATTTCAGACTCAGTTCCCAGACAAACAGTTGAGAAGAATAAGGTAGGAAAAAGGTATAGTAGCAACGTGAGTGAGCCAGGGACTCCTTTGAATTCACCTTAGAAATGCTAGGCTGTCATTTGCCATAGATGGCAAAGATGACAACAACTCTGGGCCACTAAGCTGATTTCCTAGCTCATCTAGGCTGTATGGGCGCTTTGTAGATGTTTCATCTCTTTTTCAGCTTAGGGAGAAGTGTGGGAAAGTTACCTTGACCTTCTCTTGAAAGAAATCAACTCTTTCTTTGAAGTAAATAAGCTTAAATAAACTTAAAAGGGAATGCAGGAGCTCTTTCTTTAGGGACTCTGATTTGTATATTGTGTAGTGTTAGCCCATGTATTTCATTGCTGTTCTGCAGCCAAGGGCTTCATATGCTGTTTCTTTAATCCAGACCAACGTACTGTGTAAACTGACAGGAAAAGTGAGTTATGTTCTGTACCATCATCTTTTCCAGATTAAATTTAGTATGCCTTTTGCAGCAATAACAGAAAAAGTGGGATTATAAAATATAGTTTATATCTTATTTTAGTTTTGTTTGTCCAGGGAGTGGCATGGACTGTCTAGATATGCAAAATAAAATTAATGAGTTGCACAGGAATGTGTTAAATGAGCTTTGATGTACAGTAGCAACAAAATGTGAACATTTGATTTTGCTGCATTATACAGCAAGACACCCTGTCATATCAGAGACTGTAATCAGAAAGCTCATAGTGAACATTAGCTCCTGTTTCAGAATAGCAGATGCTTTACATGTCACCATGGTCTACAGAAGTCCACAGAAGCAAAATTTTTGGTGCTATGCCAAAGGAGTTGCCACATAATATCTTCACTTGGCTGTAGGTTATTTTATAGGTGTAGCCCAGTGGCAGACTGTTTTGTAAATGCACAATCTAGAGGTTGGGTTTTTTTTGGTTTTGTTTTGTTTTACAGAAATTAGAAGTTGTGAGTGCTCAGCACTTTGCACACATCAAAGCTGAAACAATCTAAATTTTTGCAGATCAGGACTGGAAGGGTATTGTGCAATAGTAGAACGGGCGTCAGCTAGCAGCAGCCAGTGAGTGGAGAGACTGAGAGGACTTGGCTTGTTTAGTTTAGCAGAATGAAGGCTGAGAGGCAATACAGTGCGCTCGAAGTACACCACAGGGGCAGCAGGCTGCTGGGGGCGAAAGGCACTAGTTCAACCTAGAGGACAGTGTTTGCACAAGAGCAACTGGGTATGCACAGGTCAAAAATAAATTTACTCTGAAAAGGAAAGGAAGGTTTTCCTAACCATCAGAGGAACGAGGTTCTCGAACAGCCTCCCAAAATCAATTGCAGGGACATAAGGTGGAGCTAGTTGTGTTTTTGTGGACAAGCTTTAATAACATGGTTTTCTTGCAAATCTTGCTGATTGGACTTGGTAATCTGCCATGTCCTCTACGGTCCTGCAAATCCAAGTCCTTTGCAGATGCATTGGATTATGGCATATACAATTGTGTAGGCTATCTTCTCTTATTCCAAATAAATTATTACAGAATGGGCCTTGTACTATACAGTTGTTCTGTCTGTGTAACATACTTAAAGTCCAGGGAAAGGAGAGACTCCCTGGCATGTGCTAATCTTCCCTTCACAATTTTAGCCTTTTTTTAGGAGGATGCAATGCAAATGGAAAGGGAAAATGGCCCCTTCTTATTGCCAGTAACAAAAAGCATAGGTAAGGGGGGTGTGCATGTTGTGTATGCGGCTAGGTAAGAGAAAGAAATTTCCTATTTTTACTACTTTTTTGCTGAGAGATTATGCCCCTTCATAGCTTTGAACAGCTTTGCTGTTCTCCAGTGGCTTAAGCACAACACAAATGCTGGTAGGGCTGGTAAGAATGGGCAAGGCTTCTTCCTGTACCTATAGCACAAGCATAGGTGCCAGGGACTGTTCACAAAGATGTGACTGATCTGTAAGAGCACATGTGTGTTCACAGGGACTGTGTGGGTAAATCCAGGAAGAGAGATTTTCATGTTTCCATATAATTGTTTTGAACTGCACTGAACTGCTCCTGAATTATAGTACCAATTACCTAAAGGTTAATGTTAGTACTGTGATGATGGAAGTATTTGTTTTTTTCCCCTGTATACCACGAACTGCTCTGGGAGAAAGACCACTCCAGCCCTATTAAATCACTCGGGTACCTGGTATTAGCATGTGTTACCAACAGCCTCTCTCTGTATCACACTGTCACGAGGGCTGTAGGTGAGGGGGAAAATGCTATAAAGTACAGTCCAAACGGTCTGATTCAAACTGCAAATGTAGTGACACATTACATAATGAAAGAAGCATTTTGACAGATGTTGTAGCATCAGATGTTCTCAGCTTTTATATATAAAATCTCTCTCTGTCTCTAAAAAACAAAACGTATTCTCAGTAATATTGATTATGGAACCAGGCCATTTATGCATGTAGAAAAACAGTCTTCGTCTTTACCAGAGAAGATGCTGAGGATCCTATACAACGAATTCCACTTTCGGTACACCTTTCTGTCAGCAGAAATTGCTACAGGGCATTTGGCTTTGCCACTGTGGCAGAGGTGTGACTCCTATCCCTTGATGAGATGAATAACGCTGAGTTTTAGAGGGAACTGGAGCTACTTCTTTCCAGTGTAGGGTGGACATCCAGAGATGGACGGTAGAGAACAAAGAAAGGAAGGAAGGACATGTGAAATCCTGCAGAAGGAATGGAATGCAACATGCCAGGTATCACTGAGCTTGCTGAACAGTGTTTTCTTGGGGGGGGCTGTGTTTAGTCTATGCCTGCTGAGAAGAGGAAAATTAGGGAAGGTGTGATGCATTGATTTCTGTTGCATATGCTGCAAATACTGGATAAAAAATYCAGACTATGGCATTTTTACCAAAATTTGTTTCCTATATGCCAGGTATTTGTATCATTTCCTAAAAGGCATAGCTAATAAATAGATTTTTCAATGCACAATAATACTGAGGCAATCTGAATGACATAAAAATAATAAGCAAAGACAGATACGGGTAAAACACTAACCGTATTTGTTCTCAGACATATCTGTGGAGAGTGTATGGCAATTTTCAAAGCAGGCAGACAGCCACCAACATTTTTCTTCCAAAGGGCAGAATTTGACTTTTACCCTTTACGAGGGCATTGTGTTGCCTGTCTGAGGAATCTTCATTTTGCCTGGAATCAGAAGGGGCACTGTGCGGACTACTGTTGATGTCATTTCTCAGTTGAAACTTGTTCTGTCTAAAATATCCAGGTCCAAACATCTTTATAGCGGGAAAGCAAGTGAAAACAGCTTGTTCAGTTTATAATCTCTCAGCTGTATTCACACTTCAGATGTCAGTTTTTACAAATAATTTCTAGATACTACAACCAGAACATACTCTGTAAAGGTCAAACTCTGACAGAAGCTTGTTTGGCATCATATGCATGATTCTGTAGATTTACACGTATGGTGACCCAAATTTAACCCTGGCATAAGATAGTAAAGCACTGTCAAAGTCAGTGCTTACACAAAGATTGCCGTAGACATGATATTTCCTAAATCACTGCAAACTGTGGGAGCTGCTAATTATTTGTGAATAGCCAGAAGGATGATACCCATAACTTCCTTATCAACCTGGGCTGTCTAGTCATAGTTGCAGTTGGTTAGTATGGGATGCCAGTATTGTGCAGCATGGGTAAACTTTACAGTGACAAATGACTTAGAGCCATTTTCAAGGTGACATTTTGAGCAGGGAGCTTGTGCCAAGTGTTTTCTATTAAGCGTTTCATTTTACTGCATGGTTAATCAGTAAAAGATTCTTCCAAAAATCCATTATGTCGTATGTAATATGTCAGTACAATTTCTTCTTGCTTAAAATGAAGAAGGCCCAAGAATGCTTGAAAAATAACAACTCTTACTTTTTCTAATTGTTTAAAAGTAAAAAATAAAATAAAATAAACATATAGCTTTGCTTTTGACCTTGTGTAAAAGCTGTCTAGATGAGAAACCAAAAATCTAAAGATTTACACAGCTTGACATGTTATTCATTATGCAAATACTTACAAAAACAAATCTAGCCTGTGTATTATTATGATATTTGATAAAATCAGTATTAACTATGTGTGTCTTTTGAAGCTCAACTAAGTCTAGGTCATTTTATATGACTGCAAAGACCTTTTGGAATATAGATCAGATCCCAGCATGTTTTTCTTTCTTAGGCAAACTCTTCTACATTTAGGAGGCTCAAGTACTAAGAAGACTTGCAAGGTCATATCAGAATTGGTCTTTCTTTAAAAGAAAGTGAGTTTTTTGTACACTCACCAAGAAATACACTTCTCTTTTAAGTCAGTGTCAGTATAGATTTTGTTTTAAATATGCTTGAGACTGTCTTTTCTTGATTAGTCATTTCTGACAGGGCTACACATGCATCTTGTTTACTTAAGGCAGCAGGGAGACTGAAACTTTGGTTTCTTATTACTTACTGTGGCAGCAAGACATCTAACTAGTTTCCAACTTGCTAGCTTTTAGCTCAAGCTAAGCTCCCTTGAAATCTGCAGGAGCTGTACAATCCTTAGATCCATTTATAATCATCTGTTCTTCTATTTTGAATGCTATTAACTATTCAAGTAACAAGCAGCTGGACAGACTGACAAAGTGCTCTTGTGAAATGGGGACACGAAATACTCAGTCTTTAAGCCTTGCCCATCCTGCTGTGGAGTAATTACCCTAGAGGGCAAAAGGAGCTTATGTCTCTTCTGCTTCAGGAAATCCTGTATACCAAGTAGATGCTCTGCTGTTCTCTGAGACTCTCAATTCATAAGGCCAAACAGAAATAGTCTGATAAAGTCTTCAATGCCCAGAGGAAAGAAACTCCTGAAACAACCTTGCCATGAAAGTTGGCGCAGAGGATCAGTCCAGTATCCCTACTAGCTTGATGTGAGCACAGCAGAACCTAAGCCAACCCAGCCTTTGTCTGTTATCAAAGCCAGTGCCAGCACTTCAGGCAGTGAATCTGAACACAGAGGAATGAGGAATGTTCTCAGTTTCAAGACAGAAGCTTGAAAGGATCGTCACTGTCCTCACATAAGGATGCTGTGAGGCTCACGAAGACATTAAGAAAGAAACCTCGTAGCTTCCATGTGCCAGTGCCAGAGACACGAGATAGACTGCGACACACACTGTTGGCTTCAACATCATCATTGCCAAAGGCTATTGACGTTGATCCTGGCCTTCAGAGAAGAGACCTGGACAGGATGAGGCGCTTCCCAGCAGCACCTCAAGCTCACTGCTGAAAGCACATTATGTTTTAAACCCATTGCTAGACAGTGTCTGCTACCCTTTAACTTCTCCAAATCTCATCTTTTCCCCATCATCTACTGACAGCTATTCCCTCTGAGATCTGTGAATGATGCAATCAAGAAACCCTTCAACTTCTACAGAATGCAGTCTTGAGTACCTAGACTGGTCAGGTCTGCCAAACTTGGGAACCACCCATACACATACATAGTGAATGCCACTGTCCTACTTACAGGGCTGGAGAGTCATTCACATGTTGCAGGAAATTGGTGTCTACCAGGAGGAATTCCCCTATCCAGCCTGTTCTTTACTTAGATAATTAAAACCAGAAAATCAAGAAATACAGGAATCCTCGGTACAGAAGATAAGGCCCTAAACATTGTTTTTAATTGTCTTTGAACTAAAAAATATTCTCTGTAAGAGAGCCACCGGTGAATGACTTGAAAATGTTCTGCAGTCTCCTGTGCCTTGCTAACATTGTGAGATTCTGATTCTGTAGGGAGTAGCTATTGCAGAATTCCTTATTTCTCCTGTGGAATGGAGTCTACCTTGACATCAAAGAAATGATTGCTATGGATGATCATCATGGATATCCCAGCCATTTACATTATATCCACCCCTTTTCCTCAGCGCTTTTCTAAGACTTTTTTCAGTGAAGCCTACTACAGTCAGAAGTGACTTCTTAGTTGCTTCAGAAATACTAGGAAGAAGCTGCTGCTTCCCAGTATTTCATCATTCTGAAGAAATTCCCCAGAATTTGAAGAGGCTCAAATAATCCATGGAATCTCTCTGATGCAAGATAGAAATGCTTTTCTGCAGCATTTGGTCTCCCTCCAAAATCAGAGCTTTCTATACTGCTGCCTATCTGGTCCCTGGGAATAGTCTGCAATACAGTGCCTAGGTCTTTGCTTATTGGAGACTCGCACCATGTCAAACAGTATCCTCAGCTAGAAATTCATAGTCAAATTTTGCTCCCTTTGTTTTGCAGTTGAAGAGGACAGTGTATCTGTCTCAAAGTCTCCAGTAATAGAGAATAAAGGCCAGAGGTGGAAGTCTCAGGGGCAGCTTTGGAAAAGTAGAGACAGGGGCTCAGAGCCCATGTGAAAAGTGTATAACTTTTTCTTCATCAGTAGGAAAAAGTAGGCTGGCCAGATTTCTTTAGGCTAGAGCAAATGAGCCGTTTAGATTGTCCTGACCCTGGCTTTAAGCCAGTGAGGAGCATGGGCAAAACTGCACCATGGCAGATAGATGTCTAGAGAAAAAGAATGCTCTTATCATGAAAATCCTTGTTGCAACTGTGCTTATTTGAGAGTTTTTTTAGACAGCCTGGGTGGAGCTGGGTTAAAGTAATTTAAAGGATGAGATGGGAGAAGCCAGATTAGGGTTGCAGTTGCTATATGGGAGCTTATACAAACCCTAGAGATTTGTAGAAACAATGTCTAGAATTTCATTTTAGGAAGAATAAAATAGCAAAGTTTATCGGTTAAATGCAAAATAGAAAAGGGAAGAAGGAAAACAGTGGGAGGGGAGGAAATCCAGTGGTACTTTTTTTTCACTTGTGGCTAAGAACTTTTCACCTACCAACAAACTTAACAAAGTGCCTATAGCATATATCCCCTTTTTTTGGAGATGACCCTAAAGTCTGTGTTCATGCTCTAGTCATTCATTTCCTCCTTATAAATCAGGGCACATTCATGTTCTTGTGTTTTGACAAAGGCATTACTGTAAACTTTTTGCAAATACACTTGCAGAGGTACCTTAACTAATGAAGGTGATAATACTGTCTGAGCCTGGCAGGGTGAATCAGGAATCCTACTGCAGTCTGCAAAAGTAAGTAGCAATTCAGCTTCCTCCCCACTGGGCAGTAAGTAGGAAAACATACGCTCATACCCACCAAAATGTTGTTTCCTCAGTATCCTTGTGGGTAGTCTTGAGGACAAGATTTGTTTGTTTCCAGATCTGTTCCCATGCTACTCATAAAAACACTGTCAGAACAGTGTTTGTATGATACATTTGACAGGAATGAGTATTGGGAAGACTTAATCCATCAAATCTATGCAGAAGGCTCACTCAGGAAGTGCTGGGCCCTTAAAAGTCCTCTTAGCTTTAGGGGGTGCTGGAACCGCACTGGCAATATAAGTAGTCATGTTTGAAGTTTAGGATACCATTTCTCTAAGACCAATGAGAGTCAGATCTGACTAATAAAGAACGGAAAATAAGTAGTTACTGAGAAGGCAAAATCAAAGAAAATGGGGAATTGAGGAGCTGCTCTGGGTAGATGATGCATTATTGCTACTTTTGCTAGCTATGAACAAGACTGTTTTCCTGAGTGTGGGAGAAATAGGGAGTGAGTAGTTGAGTAGGACAGTAAGATAACTCTATAATAGATTCTCAACTAGCTTTGCCAGAGAAGGATGAAATAATTGAATTGGATGACTAGGTACAAATCTCTTTTTACAGGATCAGATGTTAATGAACTGGTGTTTTTATATTTATAAGCCAACATAAAAGTGTAAAGACTTTCATTGCCTGTGTGTGCTTGCATTGAGTGTATGCTTGCATAAAAAAGTGTAAAAGTGTATGCTTGCATTGACTGATGCCTCTCACAAAACAGGATGTGCGGGAGGCCTGTGAAGTGAACTCCACCAGGACGAGTCTTTAGGTCTGAAGTGCACAGATGTGTCTATCAGTGGTAATGCTCTTCCTTAAGGGAAAAGATGATACACTCATTGAAGTTATTGCTATCTATATTTCTTAATTATGGTGTACTCATCATGTAGACTATTGCTGACCACTTATAGGACAAGAATATATGATACAGTTTGAACCTTTAAGTTTTGTTACATTTTTTAATTCAATAAACAAGTTTTGATTTTTGAAATTATTTTATGTTCTAGACTTTAAAATGGTACTCGGATTGTTGAAAAAATCTTCTTTTGTGATTCATCTGATTTTGTTTTTTTATTCCATTGTGCTGTTTTCTTTCTTTTGGAAAATCAGAACTATTATTGTTGTTCTTGTTAGCAATGGTTGGTTCTTTCCCATGTGGCTAGAATGATTTTTATTCTGTGTTTTTAATGGAGCTGAAATGAATGTGTCTCTTCGTTTAGCTCTTTTTTTGTGCCACAATATCATTAGATGATTGAAAAATTTAGATCTTCTGTGGCACTTTGCAAACATTAACTCACTAGTCATGACTAGCTTTGCAGTAATTTATTGTTACAGTTTTTTCCTTCATGTGGCACTTAACTCAGGCTTGATCCAGCTGTTTTGGGGAAGCACTTGGTATCTGATAGAACTGTGTAGCGCTGCTGTACAAGCCGATATAAGCAGCATCCTCACTAACATTGTCACCCATGATTTTGATGTCTGCTGTATATATCCTGCTCTTACAGTACTGCTTTCCCACTAGCTTCTTGGCAAGCAATACTCAGAGGACCTCTATTCCCATCCTCTGCCTCTCCACCCTCCCACCCTGCAACGTACCTCTTGCAAAATCATGTTTAAAAATAACACTGTGTTAATAAATATATTTTATTAGTGGAACACATTCAACCATGTGGAATTTGAAATCTCTGTGCTTGCCAAATGACTGCTCTGCGCTCTCCTCCTTGGCACCAGAACGCTGGCATGAAGGCTGCCTTCTGCAGGTTGCTAGATGGCGTGCACGTGCAGGAGGGGGCTGCCGGTCATGGAGCGTTTGCTCTGAGAACTAAGGCACATATGGACTTCTGGATCTTTCTTGATGACACATGCCATGCCTCTTTCCATGTCACCCTTCTCGTTTATCTTCCCTTCTGTTGTGCTTTCCACTGCTGCCCCCTCTTCCTCTGCTCCCTGTTTTCTTACCCATTCATGTCTTTCCTCTGGCACTGCATTAAATAATGTTATTCTCCTTTCCCAGAACTCTGTCTTCCAGTGACAGCTCCACTGGCACTGATGTCCGATCTATCCGCTTCATGTCTGCCTTTGTCTGCCTTTCACCCTGCCTTCAGAGCAGCTTTTGGCTGCATTCAGCAAGTGCCAGAAGAAGACTCTATTTCTGTACTAATACCTGGCATTACGGGGACAAGGGGTGTTGTGTAATGTTTCAGTTCTTCCTGGTCCTGTTAGGGGCTCCATGGACAACTCTGTGAGAGCTTTGATTGTGAACGATTTTGTCTCTGAGACAAATCCCCTTTTGAAACCTTGCTGGTAGTGATCCCAAAGGCTGTTGGCATGTCACTCCTATCGTGGGACAGCTGGTGGCCTTTCAGGGTGCTTCCCTGTCCTCTTGGGTACTGAAAGAGTGTGGTGGAGATTTTGTTTGGTAGCTGGAGATGGCTGCACTCCTTTACGTTTCTTCTATCTTCTCCTATGGCCTAATCTTTTTCTACAAATGCTGTCTTGATTATCAACTACAGAAAAACAGGTTTTCTTAATCAATTAATTTGCCTGTGGCTGATTGAGTGATAGATGCTCCTCATTCCTGGTGAATTCAATGTTAATACAGTCATTCCTTATACATTGGGAGAGAGGAGATGCTTTTGTTCATTTTTTATCTGGCTGCTTCATGTTAAGTTTGATTTGAATTAGAGATTACACTTGAAAGCTAAACTTTTACTTCAGATCTTTTCCTTTGAGCAAGTGATTTTTCTGGCTGTTCTTTTCTCCTTGTCTTAAGTCTTTTAGCTATATTTATCTTTATATTTTGAGTATATTGTTTGAAAACTGTTCTTAGTTGTTGCCTCTCCTAGTTATGTTGGCCTTTCTCCATGCTATTTTACCCAACCGGGCTAGGATTCCCAGGGAAGAATTCATACAGCTCTGGCACCAATGCCCCCGGCCTCTTTGCCCCAGTTGTACACCGCATTTATTCAGTGCTTATGGCAAAGCCATGATGATGCCCCTGGAAACAGCAACATCTGTAAAGCTGTGAGGAATGGCCCCTTCCTCTCCACAACCATAAACTGTCCCGCACGATCCTGGCGCTCTGTAGAATAAGTCTCAGCCATGGCTGCAACGTCTTCTGTGTGATTGACCAAGATTAACATTTGCACTCAGTTGTGCTTCATTTTTTCACTTTCTTCCATATGTATATATTCTAGAGTTTCCTTAATGGACCTTTTCCCCACAAACACTTGAGAAGACTGGCGGCTGAAGGACTGTTTGGACTTTTTGAGTAATGTTGTTATGAGCTTGGCTATGCTCTCCCATAGTAAAAACTGCTGTCCACTGTGTTTAAAGAAGGCATCAGAAGGCTTGGGCCTGCTGGGGAACATCTGATTTATTAATGGCCTCTCTTCAGCTTCCTCCTCATCTTAAGAAGATATAAGCAGGTAATTAGCTAGTTGCCAAGAAGATGGTGGAAATAAACTTTAAAATTCCTCCTTGTAAAATGATTTATTTAACAGTTTTATTCTGACATCTGTGTTTTATTCTTTAATCATCTTGTCTGTGGCTGTGAAACAGACCAGGTCTGTTCATTTTTTGCTGTTGGATTTTAGAGCACTGATCTTAAATGTTTTTGTTTTCTCTTTTGTTGCCACATGTGAGTGTTTATGTTGGCTTTCTGGTAGAAACTTAATTGGATTGTAACTGATTTTACACTAAAGACTAATGTCCGGTTTTCTTGCGCTCCTGTCTGGATTGCTCTGGTTTCTGGAAGGAATCAATATTCAGAAACGTATTGAACCCTTTTGTTGTGGCTTTCCTTCAGTGGTGTTATTTATACTTGATCTTCAGTGTCAGCTGCACAGTGCGATGGCAGTGTTCAGGTGCCCTGAATAGCAGCTCTGTTCCTGTTACAGTTACTTTTTGGAATTGAAGTTTTGATAGCTGCAAGTATCTTCACCTGAATGCTGATAAAAACATATATATACAGCAGTTGTTGTCAGGGCTCTTCCAAACTCTTTCCATTCCCTTTTATCCTTCCTGACAGTTTCCTTTGATGGTAATTCTATTTTTCCAGTTCCCAAAGCTCATAATCTCAAAGTCCTCTCTGAGTCTGAGCCTTCTTCAGTAGCTCATGTTAATCAGATTATTTGTGGAACAGCCTTAGTATCACCTCAATAATCTTTACAGGTTCTGAATGACCTATACTTTTGTTTGGAACTTATGCTATGTGTACACATCTCTTTAATCATCATTTGCTATCTGCAGGCTCCCTTATTTCTACTTCATTGAAGTATTTTCAGTTTGTATAGATCTCATTTGTCTTTCAGATGAACAGAGCCAGAGTCTCTAAGCATCCTTCTCCTTTGCTGAAACAGACACAACAATACTTGAAGGGAAAGATTCATGTATACAACTCCATCACTTTCTACGTTTAGTCATTGTTAGAGCAAGACTGTGAATACACCTACAAAGAAGAAAAGCCTTTTCCTCAAAATCAGAGACTGAAAAGATCCATATTTGAGGTTCCAAAGACTTGTATTTACAATTAAGGCATCCAGGAAAAGCCAGAGAGATTTACAGTAAATATCTGGTTTTGCATCCAGATCTGGTGACAAACAGGCCTCCTTTTGATAGATGGATTCATTATCGCTTTCTAATTACAAGCAGATTTCCAGGTGTGTTCACTACATTATAAATGAAACCTGTCTATTGTTATACAGTGGTGGCCTCTGGGTCAGCTGTAAGGGATCTATAGCTCCTCTTCTGTCATTGGACCAAATTAATCAGATGTATTTTTAACAGATAACCTTTAAAAAAGTGACTGATTAATCACTTGGTAATGCTGACTGCTATCAAGTTCATCATCTCCAAATAAAGGAAGCAACTCGGCAAGACTACAATATGTCAAATGCATCAGTCTCAGTGTGTTGAAACACTTTCAGGGCCAGATGCTACTCTTCTGAAAGAAAAGAAATCTGCTACATCAAACATATATGTTTTTCTGCATCTGTGGGTCAGATTCTGCTCTAAACTGAATGCTTTCAGGTTACCCTGGCTTGCAGTCAAGTGGAACCCCATGTGTGTACATCTAAGGACAGAATTTGATCACTGCAAAGTAATACAACTTCTACCAGATTCTGTCATTTGATTTTTTTAGAACAATAATTTTAAGAGGGTATTGAAAGCTCTACGCATCAGTAAAACACCATCAGTCTTTAACTAATCCTGAATCCAAGGATAGATTTAAGTGTGATTTTCTATGTTCCAGTCACTTCTTTTGAAGATAAAACAGACTGTCTTTTAATTTTATGTTTAAGAATGTGCTTGACATCTTTCATAGTGAAATTAAGTTAGCAAAGGCATACTCACGCTTATGCTGGAAAATGAAACAAGTTCCTAATTGTCAAAAGATTAATCCTTGGCAGTCAGCCAGGGCAATATTTGCTGTAGCAACTTGGTATTCATCACAGTTACGGACCAAAGGTCTCATCATATATGTATTCCTTGCAGCAGCACTGTAACAGGGCAGCACCGCCTCACTACCCTGGGCTCTTAGTCTCTTGGAAACTCTATCCAGTCTTCAGTTACTTTGGCAGGTCTCAGTGTCTGATGACTGGGCTATTTCTAAAGACTGAAATATAAAGCTCAGTAATACCAAAAAAAATTACATCTGATTTTTTTGTGCATTGCAATGATTCTTGTTAGAGGTTTTAGCATCTTTAGTAGGATTGCTCCATTAATACTAATAGCAATAATATTAGTGAAATCGACTTTTTTTTAAACTGTGATAATCACTGCTACCCGTAGGTTGACAGTGCTTAAATTGGCTACATTTTTTTAAATTAACTTGGTACGCAAGCGCAAGGCTGCTATATCAGCATCTTACAATGCAGTGTTGCTGGCATGTCAGCCCTGGCATGTTTTTGAGCACTGTCTTTCTCCCTAGGAAATTCAGGGGGGCTAAGCAGAAGTGGGGATGGGCCTTTGTTGTCCTGCAAACCTAACAGAAGAGTCAGTCAGTATCAGAAATGTCCTGTATAAATTAACAGAGCTAGCAGTCCTAAGCCTTGGTGTCTTAGTGAGCTAAAAACACACAAAACTGCAAAATGCTGCCCCTATATTCCTCTTTCCATGTAAGCAACCTCTCTTGTGTTTTTGCTGAGTACATAAATGTAGCTTTAGAAAATTATTCAAAGAGAGTTTTATCTCCCTTATTTATCTCAGGAACGATGATTCAGAAAACTATCTTTTTCAGTTCAGTATTCATTGTCACTGATGCTGCAAACCCTTTGACTTTCCACAGTGCTAGCTGGCAGGAAATTGCATACAGTTTTCCATTTGCATGGCAGAAAAATAATGGAAAAAAATTCAGTCTGCTGCAGGCTGCAAAAGGAAAAAAAAGATTTAAGAAATTGGGTGCAGCTTTGTTTTCATTGACTTCCATTTTGCACTGCTGAGGTTGACAGGATTATGGGGTGCAGGTAAGATCAAGACTTGACCCATCACTGATGAGCCCCTGCCCATTTAGTGCTTTATAGGCCCAAGGGAGAGGGGCAAATTGACACAGTGTTCTGGCACGTTGCAGCCTATATTTGGATCTCTGATTTAGAGCTGACAGATGTTTAAAATCATATGTAGCCAGAAAACTCCCTAGTGAGGACACAGCTGCATATATCGATGAGTCAAAGTTATTCCAGTTAAGGCTGGCATTAATTTATATGTGGCAAATTCTCTCCAGATCTATGTTCCTGGTAGTGTAATATCACTGAGTGAAGTTTTGGGTTCATTCCACCCGCTCTGGATCAAACCATGTTGCTTTTTGGATATGAATGAAAAAGACGTGTAAATCTGAAGAGCTGCTCTTCTCAGAGGCTGGGAGAATGCCATCATACCCTCATTTAGATGTGGCAGCTGTTGTCATTTACTTAATCTCATAAATAAAATAAAGCCAAATTTCCACAAACGGAATCTGCCTCTATCACACGGCCTCCTGCCATGTATTAAATGAACTGCATATTTTTGTTTCGCAGGAATCTCTCTTTATAACCCACTATACTACTTGATTATTTCCTCTATGTTGTACAGGAAACAGTGAGTAAGTGATTAATAACCTGCCTCAGTTTTACTTTCCCCTCTTGCTGCAGCCTTGTCATGAAATAATGTGACCCACAGATGTCTGAGCAAAGCAGTACATTGCGTTAATGACAGATGCTGTTGGGGCTTGCTCAGTGAGAGTGAGCTATCAGCAGTGATAGAAGCTCAGGTATTCCTGCTACTTTGATCATCTTTTTTTCTTTTGCATAAATTTTGAGCGCATTAAAAATTCCAGCAAAGCAAGACATTACTCACTCTGCAAAACAGCTTTGGGGTGAATACCGGTCCCTGCGGCTCAGGAGGGAGCCGGTAAGTAGGTTTGCTAAAGAAAGAGACAGAGTTAACACTAAGAATTAGCATTCACTAGCTGTAGAAATGGCAGTAGGTGTGTGAGATGCACCATATATGTAAGTGCTTGCTTTCTTCTCCGCTAAAAAGGAGATAATGGAAAATAAGGCCTTTGCACTTAAACAAATGAAAACTATCAGTCATGGCTAATTATATCATGCACGTCACCCTTCACAATGTTTAACATTGTCTGGATTAGGTGAGTGATGGAAATCAAAATCTCAGAGCTAGTTTTATCAGGATTTAGTTAGGAAGCTGGTGTACAGGGATAGCTGACAAGAGACTATTTCCCAGCAGAAATTCTCACTGAATGGGGAAGATTCAGACTGACAGTAGTTTTCACAAAGCATGAAAGCAGACTGAAAGAAATTACAACCTGACTGATTCTTTTAAGAACTGCTAATCATTTCTATGGTCAGTTTATAATATGCTCTTGAACCATCAGTTAATGCACTTGGGTCAGCTGGGCTCATAGCTGGAGTCAGCCCTGTTGTGTGGCGTGAACGCTGGCGTGTGTCACACTGACTAATTGAGGATGTCACCTATGCACCCCATGAGATCTTTGTTTTCCTAAGTGATTTTTACTACAGCCAATGGTATGTTTCAATAGTGGGGAAGAGCCAAGCGAAGTTAATGTTTTTGGTGGCGGCAGAAGCATGAAGTTACACTGTGTAAAGAAATATGATTAAAAGGTGATATTGGCCACTCTTTTATATAAAAATTCAGAAGAGGAATCACAACCCACACATGCAGATTACTCATACTAACTGTTTTAACCCAAGATAGGAAATTCTGCATTTAAACTCACTATGGGGTGGAAAGTGCTATTGAAAATTTAGATATCAACTAGACAAACTTAGAAAATGATCTAAAGGCTCATTACTTTATCTGTTCGGCAAATAGTTAAATGGGGGCATGACATCTGCAGGATCTGCACAGATTTCTGCTGTTTGTATACACATAAGCATGTACATTCACACACACACAGAGTTTCTCCACCATTACTATTTCTCAGACTTTCCACTGCCATTCAGAATATCAGTGAATATCAGCATTTAGTTCCTAATCATCATTTCCACATCAACTTTTTAAAATAGAAGAAAAAAATGCAAATTACGAAGAGCAGAGGTAAAGTTGAGATTTTAGTCTGCAACAGATAGAAAGGAATATAGTACTCTGCAACCCTACAGTTGTCTACCACGGTTCGTACAATCCAATTCTTAATATAAGGAACCAAGTTCTTGCTCTTTTTGTTTTCAAAATGCCGAGGGTCTCTTTTGAGGTGCTTAGCTCAAGGAGGTGGAAAATGTCCTCCCTCTCTGTTCCCTCCTCTCACACTTACTTTAAGGTATGCCATTATCTTGCAGCAATGAAACCTGAAAACAATGGTAATGAGTTAACATCAAGGACTTCAACAAAACCACCACAACCCTCCTCTAAAGAGGTTTCTATAGAACATCTGATTTAAGCAATGACAATTACAAAGAAGCTCAAGTGGTCTTCGTTTGAAATTGCAAATGTACCACATTGCATTATCACAAGAATTCACATGCAAGAACAGTTTGCAGATGGTTTGCATTGGCATGCTTTATGTAAACGCTCTAGGGAACAGATGGCATCATGGGCTCTTGTGGCAAAAGTGAATTTATAGCACTCACAACATGCTCAAGTCTTTTGCCTGTAGCTGAAAAGCAACAAAAATGAAGTTGAAACTCAGCACTGTAAATCAGTTTGCCGGTGCCTTTGCCATTGTAGCTCTGGATAACATTTAGTTTAGTCTTTATTGTGAAATTTGGGTTCTTTTGTTTGCCATCTACTTGCCTATGATTGCAATTGGATGTGTGTGCATGCAGTATGTGTGTATGATTATTTGAGTACACATATACAGCCTTTAAATTAATAGACTGACATTGCTTAAAGATCAGAAAGTTGAGACCTCAACCATCATTTAATCCAACCCTTTTTAATTTGTGATCTAAAATTGAATGCGTATAATTTCAATTTGCTGTGCATATTGCTTAGGGTAAATTGATTGATTTTAAACAGTGGCCTTGACAAATATTGTTAGAAGGGGTGAAAATAACAACATATGTTCAAAGTGTGAATTCCTGACCTCTTAGTCATTTTGTACGTATATATGCAGTGGGATCAACATTAGGACATATTAGTATAAAAAGCAACAGTTCCCTCTTATTTGGACACAAGTTGGAATTTGAACAGCTTCTGTAAAGATAAGGTGTTATTTAAGAAGCTAGACCTGTAGAAAAAAAGCAAAAATGAGTAAACAAGCAAGGGATTAGTCGAATTCCTTTGGAACTATTATACTGAACTTAGAATATAATTATTATTGTGGTATATTCTCTAATTATTTAGATGCTTGTAAAAATTGATTTTATATAAACACAGCTTGTTCTAAAACAGCCAGGTCTTTGCAGTGAACATAAGTTGTTTAAAATTTATTGACCTGTCGTTCACATGTGTTACTTTACTAGCACTTAATGGTCTGTTTAGATAGTCTTGGTGTGTATGAACTCCCAGTGCGCTACTCCAAGCACCACACGTTGACAGGTAGCTGCCATGTAGATAAAATAGGGGGCCCTACTCCAAAGCATACAGGGACACACCATCATTAGTTATTTTCTAATCTAAAGCAGGGATTTCCTCAGCAGCCAGAGGAAGAGTGTTCTGCTTTTGCATTATCTTTGCAGCTGAGTTTGACCCTAAGTACTGAACCAATATGCAGGAAGGCCAAAAGCAAACAAACAGGAAATCCAGCATCGCATTGAATGTAATTGATTTAAGGGGCCTGGGCTTTGAGGGTTTCTTTTTGAATGCATCACAAACACAGTATCCAAGATTAGAAACTTATTAGGTGCTTAAAAATTTCCTGAAAGATTGAAGACTTATAATGAAGAGGTAAATTACTTTTGTAGTAGATAGTCATCATCTTAAAAAAAAAAAATTGTGTTAAAACTTGCTGCAGTGTTTTTCCATCCTGTGTATAAATAAAGCTGTCCAAAAAGAAAAACTAAAACAAGCAAAAAAAAAAAGCATCACTTCTTATGGCATTTCTAGCAACACAGTTATGACAGCTCTGTTTCAATTGTGTCTCAGTTTTTAGGGCTCCCATGTATTCTGAGTTCAGATGTCTCTCTTATTTTTTTAGGTCTCACAAAAAAATGATATCAATGATAGGTTGTAGATTAATCTAGCCTAAGTTAAGTTGCACCACTAAAATCCACTGCTGGAGTGTCATCTGTCCTGTCCACCCTAGTAGTTATCAATGTGTATATGAACTATGAATGTTTGGCACCTAAAGAAGCATTTATCTTAGCTTAAACTTCCTGGTTTGAAAATGTTGGCCTAAATTCATACTAATACTACATCATACCATCTAAAAACCTACCCTGTGAATGCTTGTAGCCCTAGGAACTTAGCAGCAAATTTTTCGTAGGAAAACTATTTTGTGTGAGTGTTTATGTAAATATTTCATAGGGCTCTTAAGTTAAGTATATAATGATACTATTTTATGTAGTATGTGCAATTGTGTAGTTGTCTTCCTGCCTTTGTCAGGCCAAATTCTGCTATGTTAGACTAGTAGTAATTCAGGGTAGCTCTATTTTTTCTGGTGGATTTTCATCTATGTAACTTGGCATGACATCTGCAGTACAGATAAGAAAAATCAGCATCAAGTTTCATTTGCTATTGAAATAAGGTTATTTATCCATCTACTTTTATGCTGACTTCCCTGTAGGCTGAAAAAATCCAGTATCTCTAACTCTTTAAAAAAAATCACAGCTATTAAATCACTCACTGTTGTGGAATGCACTCGGCTTTGAAAGCATATGAATTTAAAACATAAATAGCTATGGAAAATGCTTTTTTAAAAAAGGAATAGGTAAGGAAGTTCTGCACGTATAATTCTTCCCGTGTTTTTTCCCCACTAACAAAGGATTACAAATATTCTTACTAGCCACCTATTAAAATTGAAAATGAATACTTTAAATAAGTAGGCCATCCTCCACCTGATATACTTGAACATAATTTATCAGCAACAGAAATGCCACCAAGACCTGACAGATTATATGTTAGGAGATCAGAATCAGGTTCACTTCAATGATTAAAAAAAGGTTGTTTGAGAAAAGATCTGCTAAGTGACTCCATCCTCCTCCCCTGTGAATTACAACATTTTCATCTAGTTTTAGACTTCTTTCATAGTTTTTGCCCTAGGAGCAGCACGATATGCTCAGGAGGGTGTTTAGCTGAGATTGCCAACCTCCAGAGCTGCCTTACTTGAAACGGTTGTACTTACTAATCAAACATTTGCTTTCAGCCCTGTTCACTAACAGGTGGTCTCATTTTAATGTGCTGAACATGGACAAATCCTGTCAGAGGTAAGGAAGCTGCAATGGTATGGTGCCTCTGACCGTCAAGTTTAGGTGTACAGATTTTACTGTTGAAAGTCCCCTCTACTGTTAGCTGCATGGTTGGGGCTCCTTATGTCAGTTTTTCCCTCTTTGAATGGAAGGTATGTGGTAAAGGTGAACTTCTCTGTGGCTCCTACTCTAGAGTGAGACCGTTAAATGGATTCCTTCCTTTTGGCTGTAGTTCTCAGCTCCTTGTGCTGCGCTGTTGTCCCTGGAGGATAAAGGGTAAACGTGAGGGCTCACTGGCCTTGGCTTCTTGACTTCTTTTCCTGGTGCTGAGGGGTAGGCCTGTGTGCCCCCAACTGAGCATCCTCTCACCTTCTGGCATTTTCACCATCAGGATGAAGAGGGCCTTCAGGATGAAGAGACTTACCTAAAGGAGCTGTTCCAGAAGTAGATATGGGCATAAGTGTGTGTTTTGGCTCAGACAACAAACATCCTTGTTCTGGAAAGGTTCCTGTCTGTCTTGACAGAGGACATCCAGGGGAGGGTAAGGAGTGCATACTGCAAACAAGAGAAAGGTTGCCTTTTTGGCTAACGTTTTTCCTTTAGGTAGTTAGGGACAGGGCTAATGATGACTCTAGGTTAGACAGAATTGGGACCCAGCTGATGAGAGAAGATGGGGCAGGACCCTCCCAGAAGGCATTTTGCTATTTGTGTGATAAATCTGGGCATCTGAGTTGTCTCAACATCAAACTTAGGGGAAAGGGGAAATCTAGCAATTTTTACTAATGAGGGTGTCACTCTTTCTCCTCCTTGTTGAGAAACCAGCCAAAGCCTCCCTGTGCTCAAGAAGTTATTGCACCCTTTTTAACAAACTTTGTGGAGTGTAAGGGACCAGTAAGCTCAGCTCCAGTTTAACGTGTCGATGGGGGCATTAAGACACATCCTGTGGTTGCACTTAAACTCCAAATACCTGACCAAAACTCCCTCGTAATAAATTGTCCTCTTGATGTGCTAGAAGGAGATTTTCCTAATTTTTGACTGTTTAAGAACCCCATCAAAAGAGTCATTACATCATCGCTACCTAACCCGAGTTCACTTGGGAGATAAATGCAAGAATAAACAGCGGGTGTCTTTGATCACTGGAGGGAGAAAACTCAGTACGGAGCAGGGCTCAAAAAGAAGATATAGCTGAAAGCAACTGGCTTCTTTTACACATTAATATAAGTTATATACTACAAAACAACACAAAAAATCCCGTATGTTATATAAGATTTGTGACTACCCAAGGACTGGGGAAGCAGGTGAGACAACTAGAAGCCTTCAAAATTTTTGAATAGGATTTCCTGAACATAGCTGATAAGAGTCTGCAGGTGGATCAGATGAGACCAAAATGTTGTGTGAGTGTTATTAGCCAAATGGAGCCAGGTCTTCCCCAAACTGGATAGTTCTAGAGACAGCTAAGAGCACTCACATGAGGACTCCAGTCCTGCAGTAGAGATGTCATTTGGAAAGATGTTTTCTGCTGCAGTTCCTGGTTTTTGCACTTCTCCTGTGGTATTAATGTGGGCTTGAAGTCTCACACCTAGTCACTTAGGTTCTATCTCCACTACAAAGTGCCAAACGCTCATGAGAGTAAGTGTAATATCAAGCTCTTTGATTTCATGCTTCCTACCCATGTTGCTGGCTAGAGCTTGGATGTTGCATGGATTCAAAGGCTATCAGCAGAACATGCGGAGTCAGGGCATGGACTGCCTGCTATCCTGAGAATTGTCAAGGCCAGACTTAGTTCAGGGGATAACTGGGTGGGGGACCATTCCCACCACTATCCCCTAGGTCATGCTGTTATATAGGGGAAGATGGTTTGGACTCAGGCTGTCCCTCAGGGCTGGAAATGAGCTCCAGCCCATGGTATTTATGAATGTAGTTACGAAGGGTCTGTCCGATGCTTAGGAAGAGCCTTGCCTATGCCTGATCCCTCTCAAACTCATGAAGGAGAGCTTGTGCCCATGCTAAGATATTGTTTGGACTCAGATTCCCAAAATGGCCTGCGGGTCAGTTGCAATGTGGGGTGGGGGTTGCATCCTGGTGAAGGCCAGGTCCGATGGACAAGGCAGGTATACCTTTGGTAAAATGCACATGGTTTCTTGCATGGTATTTCAGAAACTAGTGCTTAGTAGTACAGCTGTGGCAGTGTGGCATAATGAGCAGAAAAAAAACCTTTTTTTTGTCTGTGCTGAACCTGATATTGCTATATGGTCACTAATAGTTGAGAGCTAGCTCTGGTAGGTTCACATAAGCTTTGAGCATGCTGTCTTGATCATGACTACAGATCTTGAGGGAAGCTAGAGGAAATGGATATACCACCTTTAATAATTTTTGTATTTTATGTTTTCCTATGCTTTTAGAGGTACTTATGTCTATTGTTAGATTCAGAGCCCACATCTGTAAGCTTTTTATTAAAATTTTTCTGGAAAATTTTATCTTCCCACACTGAAGACCTTTTTTATGAAGAAATGTTTCTAGTCCTATTGGCAGGACCTTATTAGCAGTATTCAGAAAGACTCCCAACAGAAAAGTTATGAGCCCTGAAGCTGTAGCTTTATGTATGCTGTCACTCCCTGCTCCTCCTCCATCATTTTCAGGCCTATAAGATCTTCCCCTGTGCTGTTTTTAGGATTATGTTTGTTAAGGATAGTAAACTGATGGATAAATCAAGGGGATTTTGTGTTCATCAAGATTTACCATCATCACTATATTACATAGTTGAGTTGGGTTAAAATAACAACTCAATTTTAATTTAAAGGGGAAACTGGGGGGGAGCATATAAAGAATATTATTTTTCATATAGTTGCCTAGTAAACCAAAATGTGCAGGGTTGCACAGCTTGGAGAATAATTAGTGAGGAATTTAGATCTTGTCTCGGAGTGTTTTCTGTACATATCTGTTGCCTGTTTCACTTCCTGAGGTCCTGAGTTCACTTTTGTATCTCTGGCTTGCTCAGAGTTGCCAACCCCAAATATAAAGTAAATCATAATACTGGCATAAATATTACAAGGCTTAAAAATAGTAACATAGAGTGCTCTTTCCTTATCTTTTGTTTTCTAGCATTTGAACATGCCAGTCTGGACATTTTTATAGGCCATTCTCCTGAATCATGAAAGCTAAAATACTTCTTTTTTAAATGAAAACCAAGATGCTCACTTGGCTGCTGAAGCTTGGATAAAGGGAAGAAAAAGCTTATCAAGTCTTATTATGAAGTTGAGAGATTTGGCAAAATTATTTAATATTCTTTCCATACTTTGATACATTGGGGGGGGAGGAGGGTAAAATGTGGAATTTTAACAAAAAAAATATATTTAAAATGATCACTGCATCCCCTGTGATTGGCTTCACAACAGCCATCACAGAACCTGCTCTTTGCCAAAGCGTTGTCCATGGCAGGAGCTCCTGTGAAGTTGAAGCTCTTCCACGACGGAGGAAGCTGAAGCTCTTCCACTGCCTCGCTGCCCAGTGCAATGCACATTGCAAAAGTTCTCTTTATGTGGTCAGCAATGCTAATACACGTAAGGTATTCAGCCACCAAAAAAACCTTCTGTGAGGAGGAAAGAGCGCATCAACTTGTACTTGGCATTTCTGTCCACCCTTGCTGTCGTCTATGAGCAGTGCTGTAAGTGGTCTGAGACAGTGGTTTGCTTTATAAGGGCTGGCACTGTAGCAGTGGCTGCGTTCATACACTGTGCATTTGACAACATTTGACACTGCAGATGCACAGTTGTTGCAGTCATGTAGATATTGCTTAGCAAGGAGTAATTGTTAGAAATTTGTTGTTTCCTGAAGCACAGTACAGCCTCTGCACAGCTCTGCGAATGGCTAAATATAAACCCAAGTGGCAGGCATGCATAAGATCATGTGAGGGCGAGGAGGGTATTTGTGTATTAGAAAGGGGAGTTTCAAAAATGTCTTTTTTTTTTTTTTTTTTTTTTTTTTAAGTGAGGCGTTAACACAAAGATATTAATGTTAAACCGGTGGCTGGTGAGAGGCTTTATTGGGGTTGGTTTGGTCTTGTATAACTGAACTGATGCAATTTTGGAAAAGAAGAAAGTCAAAGAACAAAGCAGCGCGAGTTCCATTAAAACATAAAGGATTGGGTATATATTGCAAAGATGCTAAAAATATTCCCAGTGTGGGCTTTATCTCTTTTCTGTGAGTGATGCATCTGAGCCACAAGACTTTATAAAGTCTGAAGCCTGGGACACTTGGATCCAGGTTTTTGACAGACTAGCAGAAATTTTACAATATGCAGGTGTGTATTCCAGTTCTAAACTTTTATTTCATGCTTTGTGGAGCCCTGATTCAGAGTTTTGGAGAAAGTGAGGCACGCTCTGAGTATCTTAAAATAATTTAAAATCACAGGCTGACTGTATTTCTGTGAAGGACTTCACAGAATATCTGTGCTCTGGAGCCCATATGATCCCCTACTAAAGCCTATTTCTTCCAGCGTCTAATATCCTAAGAGGCCTATTAATTACATAAAAAACTCTGCTTTATCAGTTGACTCTCTGTGGATCTCGTTGTCACTCTACCTGCTGTTTTCCTCCTTGTTGTCTTTTCTTCCTCCTTTAGTTGGGTATGTGTTTGAAGTTCATTTTGCAGGAATAAAATTACACTCATTTATTTACATAGCAGCTGTCAAAGCACGATATTCTGTTCTCTAGAAATAAGCAAAAAAAAAAAAAAAGTTTGTCCCTGGTTTGCTATCTTGAAATTGCAGGGACTCGGGTTTTGTAAACCCTCCTCCTTTCTATGAGCAATGATTAAAAGGAAGAAAAAACTCTGCCAGGAGCACAAAACCTCTCAGCTATTGTCACACTTGTGTCACTTACTAAAGCCGTGTAATAGGTTTGTGAGAGAGACCTTCAGAAGAAAGAAACGTCTCCCTATCTTCAATGGGAGCTCAAAAGGGGGAAACTGTGGCTTAATTCCTTATGGTGTTTCCTTGGCATGAGCGCTATCTCCCCAGCTCCTATTCAAGCCGGAAGAAAGGGTTGTTTTGTTTTGGTTTGTATTTGCAGAAGAGTAAAATAAAATCTTAACTGTGTTTTTCTTTTTAGTATTGGGAGCATAATAAGGTTGCTTGAGAAAAAGAAAACCAACAGTGAGACTGGGATGTCTCTTGTTTCTTTAACAGCTATATAGTGTGTGCAGCTGAGAGCTGCCAGTTGGATCTTAGCTGGGGAGAAACCACTTTAGTTTATTTGGTTTGTATATGGAATAACATTTTTCTTGCCGTGGAATACTTGTTTGTCATCACTCCCCCTTTGTGTTTATGTTCTGCTTGGAAATCACCTCTGTGCTGTATATGCATTTGCCAGGATGTGCACATAAACAATGTTCCATTATGGCCTGCTCTGCATAGTCCTTATTTACACCATATACATTCAGCAGTAAACACGTTTGAGAATGACAGAGAGCAAAGTCTTCTAGGCCCCTTTTTTCAGTTAGTCCAGACTTTCTGCCATATGCTTACTGAGGTCCCACTTCTATTCATGTTTTTATTAGGTAGAAAAAAAGTGTCCAGACTTCCAACAAAGCAGCTTTTGTGTTCTCTGTCAAAAAAAATCTTCTGCTATGAAATGTTGATAGAAGGACCCAGAGCCCTTGGGGGGGTGCAGAAGCTGAATAGTCCTGCGGTTAAAGCACAGGAGGGGGAAGCAGGAGAGCTGGGGTGTGATCTGAGCTTCTTGCGTGATGTTAATGAGCATCACTTAATGTTCATTTTCTTTAGCTTTCCATTAGGAAATCGGGGACCAAAATACCTCATCCCAATGATTATTGTGAAGGCTACATTTTTTAAGTGTAAAATGCTTTCAGAATTTTGGCTGGAAGACACTAGGCAAGCAAAATACTGTTTAGTGTAGCATAAAATGGAAGTTTGAGTAAGAATAAATGCTGTTTAGTAAAACTATAGAACCATGGTAAAAGTTTTACAGTTGTATAAATCATTTTTAGTGACTCTGCACTTGAAAATGGTCAGATTAGATCTTTTTCTCATTGATTTTGTATTTGGTTAATGATTCCAGTCCTGAGATCATAGAGCTATGTAAGATATAAAAGATACGGGAAAATTTCTTTAACCTCTAGATTTAAATTATGTATTGCTTTTGACATTGAAATACTGCAATGACCTGGTAATGTTTTCCAATGTTTTAATTTTTGCTGATGTACAAAAATATCACGGAAGAGCTGATTCGTAATTATTACACATGGTATTGCATAAATTTCTTCCTAATTAAAAAGCTTCTAAATTCTGAATAATCAATTTATGAAGGCATATGGTTTTGACAAATTATACATTTAATTTCTAGAGATTTATTAGAAATTTGACCTGCAGCTAGTTAATTATGGTTATAGTACTGATGCAGTAATACTGGAGATTGATATAATGATATGGTTGTGAATTTATTTTGATATCTCTACCTTAGTACCCCAGGGCATTGGAATACACCTACCTTTTGTACTGGCTTGTTCATTATGCAGGAAAGCATTAGTTTAATGAAGGACACAAAGATTTGATAGGTACATGTTGGCATTTATTTGAAAAGGTATTTTCAACACAGAATAAGCATATTGAACTTAGTCCTTCAGATTTTACCCTTTTAGAGGCCAAGTTCCCAGTAGCATCAGTGGTAATTTTGTCTCAATAATGATAGCAAATGATGAACTAACTGTTTTATCCACACCAAGAAATTAAATTGATTTTTCAGACAGCAAAAGATTTTTGAAGTACCTCTTTTTGGACTAACCTCCCATCAGCTATATTGATTGCCTTAGTTTATTTACTTGTATGAATACAGCAGCTAAGCTGCTGAAGCTAAGCTAGGAAGATCTTTGAAGATATCATGCATGAAACCAAATTAAATTATAAATACAATTTTAAATGCTGTCTTGCTATCACCTCTGGATTGCCAAGTGGTCTGTGAGAACCGTACAGAGAAATAACAGAGCAACTTCTAGAGTGTGAAATGATTAGAAAAGGGAGGCAGGAGTTAAAACATACATATAGTCCTCTTACTAACATACAAAGGTTATATTTTATTTTTAAAGCAAATGAAGAAAAAAAGAAACTTTAAAATGTTTCACTGCGTGTTACTAGACCAAGTAAATTTCTACTTTCTTCTGACTGCTCCTGGCCTAGGTGGGGCTCAGGAGCTCCTCCCAAGAAGCGAATGTCTCCTGTGAGGAGGAGATGTTAGTGAGAAGGGTGCAGTGCAGCATCTGCCGCTCTACTGCATCCGCGTTTGAGAGTGGTGGGCAAGGGACGAGGAGCAGAAGAATATTTGGTCAAGACTTCTCCTCTGTACCCTCAGCTGAGAGTATCCCTGCGTCTTCCAGAGGGAATGAAAGTTATATATAAAGAGCTATATGCTATCAAATGTGAACGCATATGAAAGCTACGTGGTCAGCTGAGACAGGGCGATGGCAACAGTGCCTGCCCTTCCTCGCCTTGGTGAGTGCCCTTAAGATTGCGTGTCCAGTTTTGGGGTGAAAAGAAGGAAGATAAGAAATAAGATACACAGTTGTCTCACCCATTGTGACCAGAAGATGGTCAGAAATAAGTGTGTATCACATCGGTCTGATCTCTTAATTTCTCTGCTGGAAACCTAGTAGCTCCTTTTCCTGATGGTATACAGCTGTGGCTTCGAGCAGTGACGTATGACTTCGAGATGTATGCCCTGAGTGAGGCCGTGTGCCCCTCCTGCACCCCCAATTTCAGACTCACTCTCTCAAAAGAGGGAAAACTGACAGGAGCGACTCATAAGACTTTAAAAATAGTGAGCGTTGGAAGTCTTTGTTGTCTTGGATTTTGACATTTTTGCATTCAAACTTTGCTATTCCCGACAACCATGACAGCAAGAAATTATGATGCTCATTTTTATATAATATTTATGCTTATATTTAAATGTATACATCCATAACTCTAATGCAGTACTAAAAATGAAATAAGGAAATTGCTGTAATGAAATCAACTGAGATTCTCATGTAATCACCTGATGCCAGGAATTAGAGAAGACTATTTAGAAAGATGACTGGTATCAAAAGGTTAACAGTGGTGTTTTAAGAGTGTACAGAAGTCAACCTGTACAGTTTTGGATAAAAGTAGCGCATTCTGTGAGGGGGAATAATTCTTTTATAGATTTCTTAAGTACTCCTGATTTCAGCTGAGGCTTTTTTAATACTTCAGTAATTATTCAGACAGATGTAGATGCGTGGGCAGAATTTGGGTGAAAGTGACCCAAGTGCTTGATAAATGCAGTCCAGATAGAATCCCCACAGACTAAGCGTGAACTATTTCATGAAAATATGTTTTGTATTTAGTAGATGTCACAACATATGATCATACAAAATAAAACTCACCCTCATCTAAACTTTGCGCGTTCTCTGTTCCTTGTACTGTCAGTATCCTGCGGTGAGTCAGATAGTTTTGCTCTTACCCTGCTAGTACAGGACTTGTTTTTTCTAAACAGATTTTCCAAACTTACAAAATTATGCTGAAGCAGGAGGAGGAAAAGGTCTTTTGAATCATGTGGAATATGTTAACCAGGAAAGGGTTAATCTGCCCTCCGGAGTTGCTATGTGACAGTCCTGCTGGGAGAGTCAGGGTTTTCAGCCAATGAGACTCAGACCGACAATACAATGCATCTATCTTGTGTTTCTTATGTGTTGTCAGTTACTGGAGTTTTTCTGAACTGGAATTACACTCCAACTCCTTCTGTACTCTCCTGCAGAGTCTTAAATAATTGTATTCCACACCAAAGTCAGGAAAAAAAAAAAGTACAATGACATACATCCCTGAAAATGCTACTTTTGATTGCTTTGAATACACGTAAAAAGATCTCTCTTCTACCAAAGCTAAAAAACTTTTAAAAGTTGAGATCTCCAAAAGAAATTTTGAGGATTTAAAATAAGAGTAAAACATGACTTGGTTTGCTTTGAATCCTCAAGAGTGCCTTCTCCTGCCTGTATGTATGCTCTCACCTGCGTGGGCAGCCTTCAGTGCATTTGCTTGTGCGGAAAGAGTAGCTAAATGTCTGAACCCTAAGCTGTTTCTTCCTGTCCAAGATATTTCAAGAAGCCAGTATTGATTTTCTCTGTGTCCTGATTAGACTCTCTCTTTAGCTATTCCTCTTCTTAAGTCCACTCAAGGCTTAAGGGCTGAAGCATGAATTCTTTAATTTCTCCTTTAGAAGAGCCAGGTGTGTTTTCTCAAAGTCTCACAGCTCAAGCAAAGCCTCTGTGATTGTGCCAATATATTTGTATGGAAGAGGTGGTACTTCTGACTTTTTTGTTGTTTTTTTCTTTTTTCCTGGAGGAGATCCACCTAAAGTCCCTTTGAAGGCTACTGATAAGATGAGGGAGAGACTAAGCTTGGCCTGTAAAAACACTACTTAGAAATCTCTGCTTTGGCTGTTAGGTCCTGATAGGAAGCAAAAGAGTAGAGTGGTATTTGTCAACATGTCATTGAATTCTCAGTATGTTTTACACTTCACTTAGATCTTTGTGCCTCATTTTTTCCAGTGAGGTTCTGCCTGATAATTAGTGTTGGCAAAGCTCTTAACTTTTCTTAAATGCTTACGCAGTCCTGGCTCCGAGTGACATAACGTTCCAGCATTGTTCAGCTAGCAGAATTGGCTTAAATATCAGTGATGTGAATTTGTACTCTTAGGAAGTTCTTAAAAAAAAAAAAAAGATTTAAGAATCTAGCATGTGGAACTTTATCTTTTTAAAGTCTTTAATACATATTCACTAGCTCATCGTTTATTTCAGTCATTTAGCACCCAGCTGAAGGTAACATGATGGTGTACTTTTTAAGGAGAATCCCAACAGGTTTCTCAGAATTGGGGACATGCAAATGCCTCATTCTTGTTACTAAGCCTGCTATGGGTTGAGGCTTACTTTCCCATCCATCCATCTTGATAGTTCCATGGAAAAGTTGGGCCACAACCCTGCCTTCTGGCATGGCTCCAGCTTCCTTTGTGCTACTTGGTACTGAAGACAGAACGGATGGAGGTAACAAGGTCTAGATCTTGGAGCTATCTTTGCAAAGGGAAGAGGTTCTTTCCATATATTCATCTTTGTATGTCTCCATATATAGATAGGTGAAGTCTGGTCTTTGATAGCCTACAGCTGATAAGAATACATGTGAGATTTGTGTCCCATGCATGAGAAGCCTGTTCTCAAGAAGATTTGCCCAAAACTACAAATGGATTAAAAGGAATGATGTTTTCAGTATGAAAGCAAAGTCTATACAGAAATGTTTAGTTAGAAGAAAGCTCAGGACAGGTGAAGGTTTTTAGTTTGGCTTTTGCAGATCGGAGTTGATAGTTTTGTAGACCTGTCAAGTCTTACATGCTGAATTACATGTTTCAAGGCCACCTGGCACATTCCCCACTACATGTGACACAAAGGGTCCCAAAAAAGCAGAGAATTCATTATAGTGCACAATGGTCAGCGTAACATGCTTTAGATCGCTGTAATTTCCAGCTGCACCCCAGCTCTGTAAGTCCTTCCCAGTTAAAAACCCAGCAACTTGATATGTGTCAATCGTGATTCCCTGAGCATGGTTGTCATATGATTGGACATTCATTCTCTTTTTTGGTGAATATGGGAGTGTTACAGACCAGGGGTACAGGACCTGGAGTATCTTTCTTTAACCATACGGGACCAGCTTAATCAAGCAGGTTGAGACCATGCAGATTTACTTTCTGGACTTAAATTGTGTAAGTCAAGTAGAATTTGAAGGATGCAGCAAAGAACAACTTCAGAGGTATATCCTAATAAGAGTTTGAAAATCAGAAAACATCTTGCAAACCTTTTAGACTCATCATCATTCATACTGCCACTGCTTGGGCTGAATGCAACTGGAATCCAACTCAGCCTGATTTCTGGTGTCTGTAGAGATCTGATCTGTACTGGAATGTTACACTGGTATAACAGCTTAGGGTAAGATCTACATTTGAATGTTACATTGGTAAAACAATACAGGGTAAGGAAGTGATCTTTCCTATTGTGAAAGAATTATACCTGCAAAAGCCCAACTGTGGACACAGCTATTGCAGCATAGAAGGAATGTATAGAATTATTCCCTTACCTGCTCCTCAGCAGTAGTTATACTAGGACAACCCATATGCTTGTAAAACTGATGCCCCTAGCAAAGTTTGCTGTTCAGACTACATCACTATAGTTGAAGTGCTAACAATGTTCCTGAGAGGATGTGTGCCCTCAGGTAATTCACGCAGTATTGATGGCACATGTTCTGCAGAAGAAAACAGAAGCCAATTTGCCAAACTTTTACCTCAGTTTCTGGCTAATCCTACCTCATTTATTGCAAAAGTTCATACATACTGTTCCCCAACCTGTGCCCACTGAAAACAGAAATGTAGTAAAATGAAGGTGTGATTATACAGTATGTTAGGGCAGCAGGCAGTGTAGAGGTGGTGGCGTGATTGACATCATTACTAGGAGATATAAGGTGGTATCAAACATTGTCACTGCTGTCATTATCTCTGCTAGCTAGGTAGATATGCCAGCACACCTGCTAGTCACTCACTCTTTCATTTTGCTTTAAAATACCCACAGATTGGATACTGGGCAATTCTTTCAGTGTTTGATGCAAGTTTCACTGGGAACTAGCTAAGCAGGAATTGTACTGTCATGACTACGTGTGTCAAGCGGCCAAGTCGGGGATCTCTTCCAGTTCACACTGGTGGCACAGTCCAAGCCATTGATGCTGCATCAGGCGTGATGTGCTCAGCAGCCTCCAAGCGCGGCTCTGCTGTTCACGGACTCCTGACATCGCCCTGTACAACAAAGCCATCCCTGCAGCAGTGCGTGGGCACGAGCCCTCAGCGCTGCCCAAGTCCATCTGAAATGTTCAAAATAGGACTGAAGTAGGTATAGTCTTCGTTAGGATATGTCTGCACTGTGCTGCTGTTCTGATTGTTGTACAATAACTTGGGACTTTTGTTGGAAGAAAATCACTAGGGCTAACTTTTCCCTTAGAATTTCAGCTGTCTTTAGTGAGCTTCTAGAAGTACTAGTGTCCTAATTTCTATTCTGATTTTGGTTACAACTGGGGTTGTAGGTTGTCTAGGTTTCGTACTCCATTTATTCTTCATTTTTCAACATTATTTATTTACACATTGTCAGATGTCTTTCAGGATATCAGAAAATCTGGAAATACTATCCTTTTGTTAGGTAACTTCTCATTTTTTTCCTCCTTAGAAAAGGCAGAAACAAAACAGTTACTTGAATAGCATTTTGGAATTTCTATTATTATTTTTAATGGAGCGCTGTGCTCTTTTGCCTTAAGCCAACCATGAGCATATTCAGCATGTAGGAAACTTTATTGTTAGAAGTATTCTCTGCAGTTTAATATTCAATATTTCTACTTGCTCCTSTGCTCTTTCTTACATCTTGCTTCTACTTACATTTTATAGATCTCCCAGCCCTCATTCTCCCTGGATTATATAATGCACTGTGTCAGTGCCATGCATGGCACTGTAGTTACCTCAGCATTTCCATTATAACTCTGTGTTTTGAGGGATTTATAAGCTAGCAGTAAAAATCTCTTTCTTGGCTAAACCTTGAAACAAGGCTTTCTGGTCATTTAAAAAGAAAACAAAATGAAACAAACTTTTTTTTTTTTGGACTGGCAACCATTTAGCAGTGGTGTTTGTGGGATCTCCCAAACAGAAAGTGTAGAGAAGGCTATTCAGTATGTAGCCAATTTTTAATGCAATAGTACGTTTTCTTTTTATATCCTTCAAAAATGCATGTCATCCGCTCTTTTGGTGATGTCATTGCCTCTTTGCCGACCTTTCTGGAACCTACAGCAGTCAGCCTTTGGGGCCTCAGAGGGGTGCAGTTTGGGCTGTGTTTTCTAATATTTACAACATGGATGAGTTTTACAGTGTTTTAAAAAACTATTTATCCTTCGTTGTCTCCAAGCTCAAAAACTGACCATCTCCTCGTGTGTCACTGAGCTACAAATGTATCACAATCCAAAAAGACATTGGATGTATACAAATGTCTAGCATATCAGGACTATTACCAAAAACAAATTCGGAAAGGATATTAAATCTCATGCTTTAATGCTTAGGCGATTTGCTGTTAGAGAACAGGCTATTAGAGGACCTATGGGTGAATTATACTTCACCAATTGCTAGGGATTCCTACAGTTTCCTTAAAAAGATCTAGTAGCAGTAACTCTTAGAAATGGGTTGCTGAACCACATAAACTTCCAGTTTTATCATATAGGGCAGTTCTTCTCTTTCGCTGGCTTCAAGCCAAAAGAGTGTTAAATCCAGTATGAATTCTAAGAAACACAGTATTGTGCTCAAAGTTTGTGGAGATTAATATTTTTATAGCTTCTAGGTTAAGCAATCAGATTTAAAGACACCTTTACAAATACATATCCACTGATAAAAACAAACAAAAAACCCCATTATCAGTAAGTGACTTTATAGACTGGTTGCATGCCCAAGTTACAGATCTGTAGCTGACTAACTCTGCTTTTCCCATCTAATATAAAATATAGTTCTGTGTTGAATATTCTTTTGATGATTGCTGTTATATTTCAGGCCTGCAGAAGGATCTAAGTAATTCTTCCTGTTATGTGCAAATTCCTGTTTCGGGCATTGTGAGTTGTGCATAGCAGAATACAACAGTCACAAGGAACCCCTTTCAGACTTAATTTCACTGTACTTCATGTCTGTCCCTGCCGTTTGTGCTATTCAAAGTAATTGTACTGTTTTATTTTCTTTAGGGCCATTCTTGCTCCGGATTGATAACCATTTCCTCAGACCTCAGTGTGTTAAATATTCAGGCATTCTCTTGCGTTCCATGATTTTGTTCCCTGTAATCTTTTACCATCTACCTTTTGCTTGAGATATGAGGAAAACATCCTATACCACTAAAAAAATGCATGCAGGGAAGTGGGAATTCAGGTTTTCAGATTTTAAACCCCGTGTCTCTGACTGGGGGAGGGGAATGACGACCAAGGCAGCTGAGTACTGTTTCATATTAACATCTCTTCTCAATGAAGAGGTAAAAATCAAAGCCCCTGTGTGTGTGAGGCAGGGTTAGTGAACTGCCAGTGATTCTCCCAGCAACTGACACAAAGGAATCTCTGAGTATCAAAGCTGAGGCAGCAAGCTTAGTGTCAGCTCTTGCCTAGGGAGTAGAAGAAAACATCACTTTGTCTCTGCTTTCACTGCTTAAACACACACATCATTCACTAGTAACCATTTACTCTGCTGTCAAAACTGTTTCAAGAGAGTGTTACGTGTGATTAATAGTTAAATGCATGCAAAAAAAGTACACTTCCCCTGAGATACTTTGTTTTATAGAATTTCGGCATGTATTTCTTAATTTTTCCATCCTGTAACTATGCCTGTAATATTCCAGGGGTATTATATTGCTTCTAGTAAAATCACTTTTATTTAGAGAACCTAGTGCACTTATCTTAATTTTAGTTAATGCTCACGCTCTCTCTCTGTCTCTCTCTCAGGGAAGCATATTACGGCATCCTCAGACTCTTGCACTAAAGAAAAAGTGACCAGCACAAACATATGTGCAGTACATGATTCATAGTGCTTCTTTCTGAATTGTCCAGTGGGTAATTGCAGTACAAAAAACAGAGAAACAGATGTAGACCCTAAACCTTGGCTGTAAATTTTTGTTTTATGATTATGGGTTTCAAATGTGCTATGTCACACTGACAAATATACAGTAACACCAAAGGAAATAGATTTCTGACTTGAACTTTTGCTTTTTATTTCACTTGTGGCTAAGAATATGTTTATTGTAAAGTTTCTGCCATCACAGTCTGAGACAAAACAGATCAAAGTGGTCATGTGAAATCAGAATCTTTTGGTATGGGTAAAGTGGAAGATACTGGAGAGGTTTTTTCCTACTTGCACCTCTATAAGAGCTGGGTAGATGTTTAAAATACATGGCAATACTTAAAGTTTCATTATATTTGAATTAGCCAACTTATTAGTTAGCTCTCTAATGTATATGCACAATAATTATGGTTAGTCCTGATCTAAATTAGAAAATATCCAACGTTTTATGAGTGTGCCTTTTCCTGATATTCTGTTTAGGAAAAACAAATATCATGCTATTTCAAAGTGAAATATGGGATGCATAAATTAATATATTGTAGAAATGATGTATGAGCAAACCATTCAATTATTTGAAGAATTCGTTAATTACTCATGGTTTTATTATAAGCATTAAGTATAAGCATTAGTATAAGCATGGTTTTAAGCAGCACAAGTGTTATTCATAATAAAACATGACAAGCTACCTGGCTCATTTAGATACAGTGTGAAAAAGCTATGTTTTTCAATTCATATGCAGTTAAGCATGAATTCCTGACATTTACTTTCAGAAGATACCAGTGTACATTTTGAGGTACGGCAAGCAGGTTTTATTTTTAAATATGGTTTTATAAGACTGGTAATGGAATAAACATAACTATATTTCTGTTTGTATGTACGATTTTATTTATTTTAACTCACGTGGGCAATATGTTTTTCTTGGCATAAGCTTAAACTGTTCCAAGAACCTTGGTCTGCACAAAATGCTATTTTCTCCCCAAGTCAGAGACTGACAAAACATATTGTGTTTTGTATGAACCTTTCCAATTATTTTTGTGATGACGCATTACATATTTCAAACTTCTCCTGCATTCTGCATCATCTGGTTAGAAAATACTGCCTTTTAATTTAGCTTTGTTATTCAAAACAAGCAATTTTGTTGCTAAAATAGCTTTTAACAAAAATTTAACCATTTTCCACTTGCCTTTTTACTACTGAGAACACTGCTTGCTTAGCTCAAATTGTTTAAACAAGCCTTTCCCTAAAGGATGACTTTTTGGATAAATGTGTGCTGTGCATAATTTTCAGATTACAGAGTGTCAGGGCTTTCTTTAGCTTGAGGAGTTCCAGAATGGGGGAGGACGCCCTGACGAACTTAAAAAGTCCTTAAAAAGACACTGTTAAACTCCAACTTTATAACACTTCTGCTTCAACAGAAGATGGAAAGAGACAGTGCCTACTGCAGGGACAGCTAAATCTCTTCTGTCTGAGGGAAAAAACATTAAGAATGGCTTTAGTTTTTATCTCTTCAAACGGATTTGCTTCCAGATTGCAGCAAGCCTTTTTTTGCTGGCTGTTTGTTTTCAATATGGATATATCAGTTTCAGAGAACAAGAGTGTGTGTGTGTGTGTTTTAAATTCTTGAATCTTTGTGAAAAGTTTTGTTAATACAATCAACAGGCATTGTAACAGAGCTTTCAGTTCATCAAAGGACTTTTTGTAGAGAGAGGACATCACATCCATTAAACTGGTTGTGCAGGTCCCAGAGTGAATCTCTTTGCAGTGTTTCTTTACAGTCTTCAATTGCATGCCTTTTCCATGCACAGTATACCCTGCTTTGCCAGGCTCTGCTGCTGAAGTTTTAAAAGAGGTGCAGTAATTGAGTGTTTCATTTTCTAGTTTCCTAACTGAAGTTAGCTTTCGAGTTTCTGAAATGCTGCGAATCCCCACAGTTGACTTGAATGGAGAAGGGAGGGCCTGTTGAGAGGCACAGAAAGGAGTGAAGCGTTGAGCCCTTCTGAAAGTTGGGCTCTTTGTGCCTCTGAAAATCTAGCTCAAGCCTTATATAAGCTGCAAATGCTCAATCTGTCAGAGCCCAAGTGACTTCAGTCATTCCCTTAAAGCAGAAGTGTACTCATGGTCATTCAGCTCATGTCCTTTTTAATGGGGCAGAAGGAGTGTTCCCGAACCGGACACCGTATTTTACTTTTCCATTTTTGAAATGGCTGTCGGAGTAAGGACCGGTGAAGATTTTGACAGAGCCCATCCCTGTAAGCAAGACTTTGCAGCAGGAGGTTGTTTGTATAAAAAAAAATACAGGACTTTTGTGCTGTATTGATGCAAATGGTAAACCGCCAGCGAGACAAGCATGTGATGGTAGCTCAGGGCTGGTGCCGAACCGAACGAAAGGCCCGGGGACCCTGGCCAGAGGCGCGGGGAGGCGTCCGAACCCATCCCCTTCGCGAGGCCGCGGTCGGCCGGCTGCCAGAAGTGCTCCATTTTGCAGAGAATTTTGAGGGCGTTTTTGTCTGCCGCTGGCCCTGGAGGTGAAGGTAAGAGCAAGCGAGTGTCTTAAAAACAAACGGCTGCCGCGGGGGCGGCCTCGAACCCTCTCTGCTAAKGGGAGACAGGCAGGGGCTAGCTGGGGCTGGCGCCACGTGGCCGGGGCGCTGCCGGCACGGCGAGGCAAGGTTTGGCGGACGTTCGTCTCGCCGATGCTGGGGGTGGGCACCTGCAAACCCGGCCCCTCGGGGAAGCCTGCGCGAGGTGCCAGCCTGGAGCAGCACGAGTTATTTGGGAATGAGCCCGGAGGCCGGCGGAGAGGCAGGGCTGGGAGCGCCGCGCACGGCCCCGGGCGTCGGCTCCGCTACGGGCACGAAGCGAGAGGCTAGCGCCGAGCGGCGCGGGCAGGAGGTGGTGCGCGGCGGCGGCGGCGGCTCGGCCGCGGGGGCAGGTGTGCCTGCGCGCTGCTCGTCCCCTCCCGGCGGGGGGAGGGCGCGTGGCGGCACKGAGAGGGGGGCACCGAAGTTTTACCAAATTGAGCAGGAATGTAAAAATCATCCGCAGAAAACATCCCCCGTCGCAGACAGCTACACAGTGCCGGGCCCTTTTCTATTCCTATTATTCTTATTACTTTTTTTTTTCTTTTGCAAGCTTTTGCAGTTCTTTCCTGGGGGAGCGGTGGGCGATGGTGGGAAGGGCTGTGGCCAGCAGTTGCCCGGCTGGGCGGCTGGCTGCCTTTGCGGGGCTGCTGGGAGTTTTTAAGCGGTGTGAGAATCCTGGGAGCTGGTGATGTCAGACCGCTTGGGTCATTTGAAGGTTAGCAGCCTGGGAAGGGTTCACCGAAAGTTCACTCGCATATATTAGGCAATTCAATCTTTCATTCTGTGTGACACAAGTAGTAGGAAGTGAGCTGTTCAGAGGCAGAAGGATCTATTCATTGCTGAGGGGGATCCAGAGTTCCTCCTGGAGCCGTTTTATTCCCGGGACTTTGGGGATCCGGGTGACACGAAAAAACGGCATGCGCCCGGCGAGAGCCTGAGGAGCGGGACTGGTTCTAAAGAAATTTTGGGGAAAATTGATTGCAAAGAAAACTTGGAATGCGGCTCGCTTCCCCCCATCCTGCTGGATTGGCTGGGCAGCCTGGAAAATGGTAAATGATCATTTGGATCAATTACAGGCTTTTAGCTGTGTTGTCTGTCATAATTCATGATTCTGGTCTGGGAAAAAGACCAACAGCCTACGTGCCAAAAAAGGGGCAGAGTTTGATGGAGTTGGGTGTACTTTTATGTGCCATTTTCCTCCACACCTAGAGGAAAGCACTTTTGCAGGCATTCTGTGCAGGGGGAATCATGTTTGACTGTATGGATGTCCTAGCAGTGAGCCCCGCTCAGATGCTGGATTTCTACACTGCGAGTCCGTCTTCCTGCATGCTCCAGGAGAAGGCTCTCAAAGCATGCTTCAGTGGATTGGCACAAACAGAGTGGCAACACCGGCACAGTGCTCAATGTAGGTCCCAACTGTTATTTTTCCAGTTTGAAGCAATTACGATTGTTTGCATGTGTTTAACAAAATACTTTTAATTACAAGGAGGGGTAAGGAGGGGTAACGAGGGGCGGGGGGGTGGGGGGAGTCTTTATGCAAAATGTGATTTGCAAGCCTTTTTCTCCCTTGGCGAGAAAAGAAACACCTAGCTGTTTTCTGTTTGCCTCTTTTTATTTAGCATATTGATCCTCGTAACAGTAACGGAGCCAAGCAGGAACACATACAATTAGAATATAATGCAGCACTTTTGAAACTCCAACCAGTGAAGGGCAAATTTACATAACATCTCTGTAGTAGTGTTTTTTTTTTCTTTGCCTCCTTAATCTAATTTTGCATCACATTTGGTAATCTGGATGCATGCCGTCTTGAAGCACAGGGCAGCTGGGCAATTAAAATGCTGCTCTGTACAGTTCTTAAAAAGACGCTGAATTGCGGTGTGTAGGTGCCATTCCAAAATCAGGCAGTAGTTTTAAGTTTCCTAAGAAAAGGCAATATTTCTTTGTACTGACCTTGCTGCCACCTTTCTTCTTCACTTTGTTGCTCTAAGAAGTTGCTGTTTTGCTAGAAAACTACTTACTGTGAACACCCTTTGAGTTTAACCATCAATTATTCTATACCTTGAGATTGAGGCAGTGTTGCACTGGTAACGGAGGAGGAAGAGTTAGTGGAAGGATACTTTTCAAAAGGTATTATTATGTTAACTGGCTCAATTTAGTGCTGAAATCCGTAGATGGTAAACAATGGCAGGATTTTAGCCCCCCAGTTTCAAGTTTGAGAAATGACAAGAAGCGCCAGAAAGCATCACCTTATACTCTGCATAAAAGCTTGCAGGATGCTTCACTGCTCTGACGGTGATTTAGATAAATGACTTGGCTATCTATCAAAATGTTTTTAACACGCTCTCGGGCACTTCAGTACACCATTAACTGTATAATTAAGTTTGAAATTTTTCTTTTGCAATACGTTAAAGAATTGCTTAAGAATTAAGAGTGGTTCTCCTTTCAGTATCGTTTAGCTCAAGGCGGGGGGGGGGGGATTGAAAAATAAATAAATAAAATGGTTGGTGTGTTTTTCACTCTGCTCAAAACTTTCAGTCAGCAGATGACATTTATGTGGGTTGAGCAATGAAAACAGAATTGTAAAAATCAATGACTACCAGCCTACAGCATTTCAAATATTTTGATGATTTGACAATTAAAATTAGAGTGCATAAAACTATGAAGTTCAGCATGGGATGTTTTTTTTTCTCCACGCTGTTTTCAAAATGCTTCAAACAAGATATGAAACAAATCTGTTACTTCAAAATAAGGTTATTAGCCATGGAGAACTTCAGTTAGAAAAGAAAAAAAACAGATGTTTCACAGAAAATGTGGGTTTTTTTCACTTCCATGGTTTAAACCTTAGTATAAGTTCAGCGGTCATATGGAGGAAACTTGGAATTAAATAAACTTTCCTGAAGTAGGAGGCATATGCTGTCGTAAAAAGCTTTCATTTGCAAAATATTCTTTAAATAACTTCTGGTTTTAAATTGTCCTGTTTGTTGCCCTTTAGTTGGTTAATAACTAGAAGCATGATTCTTAAAAACAAAATATATCGTGTTTGTTCTTGGACAAGTTAAACACAGGATTACCCTTATCAGAATGGAATGAGTGGTAAATATGTCATTTGCCTTGGGCCTGTGATAAGAGACAAGTGTTGATAACACCGAAGTTTAGCTAATCAAAGAAACTAATATTAACAAGAGTAAATAAAAAAATACAGGAAAATGCATTCAGGAATCCAGTCTTGTAACTTCATAGGCAATAGGATTAATCTTCACTGCATGGGAATTTAAAACCAGGCTGAAACCTGAATTATAAGATGGTGGCTGTAATTTGAGCCGTGAAAGTTAATGATATATAAATATGGCAAAGAAATTTAGTTAGGTTCTAAATGGAGAATTGTTTGATTTCTAGAGCAAGTTTTGTTTTTAATTTTGAAAAAAAAGTGTGAGCACTTTACGTCTGTGCGTAAATATATGTACATGGTTTATAAAATACTAAAATTCTGTCAACAGCCTTTTTATCTTTTATTTCATGAAATTACTGACAAAAAGAACAGAATTTCTGCAGTACAGAAAGCTTCTAATCGTTTAAAGATTGCTCCAGTACTTGTAAATACAAAGATAACAATGTTTAATTCAAACTCAAGTGTTTCCTGATCCTCTGTTTTTATTAAGACCTTTGTGATTTAATGGAACGTAATTGTAGCCAATTTTTGAAATTATTAGATGTGTAGCTGATGATAGGATTTTTTTTTTTTGTCTAGTTTGTTGTTTTATTTTTGGCTCTGCCATAAAAGCAGTACACCTGCAGCCATTGCTTTAGGCCTTAGAAATACTGCTTTGATAGAGGCGTGATTGTAGAGTAAAAGGTAAATGGTTAAGGGAATAATACATGAACGGTACAGGCTCCAAACAGTCCCGCAGCAAGCCCAAACAGCATCAGGGTGTCAACTGAAACGCTGTCAAAACCCGTGGTCGCAGAGTTTAATTCCCAGTGCTGGAGGTCTCCCGCTTCAGCACATCTTCCCTGGGTTAATCCCGTTACGATGCAGTAAGCAAATGCACTCCGGCTGCAGTACAAATGTTCTACTCCACGAGGGTCTGCAAGCTAAAATAGGGGGTAAGATGCAACCCAAACGTGACCTAAACTTGTGTGGGATTTTTTTTCCTCCCCCCTGTGGGAGGAAGAAGCTTTTATGGGTTTGCAGCCCAAACGTTAGCCACTGTATACTACAAGATGTGTTACAAGCACCAAAAAAATACATAATTGTGCTCATACATGTTTATGTTTTAGGTGATATTAGTTATATTGTTAGAGGTCTAAAAAGAAATTATGTATTTACAGGAAAAGTTGTGGACTCAGAAATGAGAGTAGAACTGACTGCACTTTTAATTACAAGTAATTCTAACTCCTTTGAGTTCTCGTAAGATAAAAATCAGGTCAGTATAATCAAATTAGAGGAGAATAGTTTAAAGAGGAGAAAAACGACTAGAGTTAGGATTACAAGAATGATGAGTTTACATTTACAAGTAAGATACAATTTTCCAGGTCCTCGTAGTACAGTGACAACAATTACCAAGAAAAAAATGAGTAACTTTTGGTGAAATGTGAGCTAACTAAATAGCGCAGAAGTGGGAACGGGACAGGCCCTAAGAGAGAATGAGCTGCAAGGAATGGCAATTTTTCTTTAGCCTTAGAAGAGCCTATTAAAAAAAAAGTTTTCATTAGTCTTCACTCATTAAGCAGGTAAAAAACAAACGAGAATACCCAAAACAAGAATAAGCTAAACAGTACTAACTAGTGTTTCAGCAAATAATATCATGTAGAAGACTACTATCTACTGTATTTTGTTACATTTAAAAGAATATGAAATTTGATGAAGATGAAAGTTATGTAAATGGCAATAAAATATGATGTAGGCATTCTTGTAGTATACAGTTCTTATTTAGGTTCAGTGGGGGGTATTTAGCTGGGGATGAACTAGGAGGTATTAACCTTCAAAGAGTTTGTGAAGAGGAAAACCCAGAAGGCATAAATTTTACATCTAAATTCCAGATTATTGCAATGTTTGGGTCAGGTTCTTGTTCCCTGCAAGCACTGGAAATACTAGAAACATCTGTGCTCAACAGCAAAAGAGCTCAGTACTTTATTTTCTTTCATCGTTCTGAATTTAAAAGCAAACATTTTGAAGTGAAGGACTTGTAATCTGCATTCCCAAGTATCAGATTGCTGCAGGTGTGTTTGCTAGTGCCTAGAAGGCGAGATCCGTTTGAACCAGGTTATTTTCTTTAAAGTTCATTTATAAACTTTACAGCTCCATCACTGGGACTGATTTTCTTAGGAACAGAGTCTTTATTTAAAATTTTATCCTTGTTGCTGAATGCCTGCTAATAGGTGATGAAAGGGATTTGTTTCTGCTCCTCTTCGATACCCAGCTTTTCTCACTAGAAAAACTGCGCGTGAATATTTTTCCTCTGAATTGATAGCACCTGGCACGAGCGATTCCCTGTGCGGAAGCTGATGCAGTTAGCCCCGCTCAGCTGGCGGCCCGGGAAGAGGCGCGCGGACGAGCACCGCCGTCGAAAACCGCGGCGGGCGGGCGGGCGGGCCGGCAGGCGTTGGCGGGCCGAGGCAGGGTGGGAGAAGGCCGGCGGAGAGGCCGCGCGCCGGCCGGTGACTCCAGCACGCCCGAGCAGGGCCTGCGCCTGCCAGGCCACGCTCCGTGAGGAGCCCGGGGGGCTGCCGCCGGTTTTCCTTCCGCCTCACCCGAGTCCCTGCTTTCGCTCGGGTCCAAATTATACACCGGCCGGCGGCGGGGGCCAAATCAGCCGTGGCTCCGCAGGGCTCTGCAGCCCTTCGCTGGCTGCAGCGCCTAGCCCCACGAAGAAGGAGATTGGTTTATGTATAAAACAGCTAAGGAACTTCAGTAAATAGACTTTACCCTTTAGAAGCCACAGATCCTGGCAGCAGCTGTAAAGGAGGGTGGGGTTGTACTTTTCCCCTTCCTGTACTTGGACACTTTTGATTATCCAGACTTTCTGGGACTGAGCAGGGCTGCCTAATAACAAAGCCTGCKGAATATAATTGCTTAAATAGGCCTATTGTCCTTTTCAAGGGCCTGTGCGCTGGAATCTTTAAGCTTTAGGCTGCAAATGTGATATACAATGTTTAGATAGCTTAATGTCTATTGCGAAAAAAGAGATCCTTTTGCCTCATCTCTCATTGCTGGGTGGCTGAGGAACTGGTTATATTTGTGCCCCCTATTGATGTTTACTCCTTTTGGGAAGCAAATATTTTAGCCCCTTCTGGCAGGGTAAACTGCCAAAAGTAATAGGCCTGGAAATACAAAGCTATGATTGATTTTGACCTTTGCTCATGTGCATGAAGTCTGTCCCCACGCAGTGTGACCCATGCCACTTCTTGCTGAAATCCAAGCCCTTACAAACCAATTGGAACCATGAAAATACAAGCCATGAAATGCTCAAAAACTGCTCTAAAATAACAGAATTAATCTTCTTCTCTGTGCTGCAAGAAAAAGTACAGGCAGGAGGGTAGCGAAATTAGATTTTGTAGAAGGAAAACCAGGAATAACGTTTTTTGTCTGCTGCTGACTTTTTATGAGAACTATATTCTAGGTACAAAATAAACAAACTGATAAAGGGGGAATGATTCTTCTGTGTATTCTTCCAGTCATATTAATCTCATCTATTCCTTACAATTGTAATCATTAAACATCTTTCATCCAGGAATGTGGGTTTTAAAGTGTCTTTTTAAAAATCATGTTTATGATTTGATTAGTCTGTCATTGCATGAGCAAATGTATTTCAAAAGTTAGGAATTTCAGAAACAGTAGCCTAATGTTAGCATCCTAAATCTACATTTCATGGCTTCATTTCCAGAAATGCTGAGCATCTAAGAGCTCCTGTGGCACTTTCAAAAACAGGCCACGTGTTTAAGTGACCAAACATTATTTAGAACGTTCATTGAATATTAAATATTTTAAAGCATTTTTTCCTGCCTTACCTAAACTATATGAAAAAGCAGTTCAAACACAGAGTTCACAACAGTAACAGGGGAAATAGTCTCTTATAGGACAAAGTAGGACTTGTTTTGAACAGTATATTGCTCTATTCTAGAAATTTACAAGTCAACCTTGCAGAATTTAGCATTTAAACCACAAACCTATTTTTTTCATATATTTTGTCTGACTCACTAATTTCTCTGATTGTCTATTTCCTTCCTTACATTTAATATTTGATGAGTGCACTTTATCTCAGACAATTTCAAACTTTGCCTTGTGGTATACATTTTAATAGCTAGATTATCTGCTTCATAGTCTCACTCATCATTTGCAACTGCTCTGGATTGTTTTCCCAGTGGCAGTGAATTAATACGCTTGTGGTCACAGCACCTTTTGCTTATTTGGGGGGGGGGAGGGAGGGAGCTCGCTTCCTTCAGCTCGTTTTTGGTAATCTGAATAAGAGAGGAGAATTTGCATCATGTGACGGGGCGGCTCAGGCAGATCCCCAGCATGGGGTCGGTGTGTGAGAACTTCTGTTGTACATAACAATCTGATAAGGATATCATGTGGTTTGGAAACACATTCCCACAATGTTAACTTCTTTGTCCCTTTATTTGGGAGTGGGTAGGAAAAAACTTAACAAACTAATGCCAGCCCTTATATAACTGACCCCACTTTGTTTTAGCATTCTGTTTGAGTTTTGCAGCTTCTTCAAATACTTTTGTTAAGAGAGCTGGAAATATAATCCACCAAGTCTGTGTAAAGAGTCTTAGACATAGAGTATATAATACACCTTCTGTTCCCCTTGGACAAGGTGATTTTTCTTTCCCCTGCCTATAGCATATATAAACTGAATAGTATAAAACTATGTAAGTTAAATGTATACATGCAAGAGACACTTGTATAGGTTTAATAGGTTAAAGCTTGAATGAGTATTTATAAATTCTATAAAAATAGAATATTTCTTATAAAGTGTTTTGGATCTTCACCACTAAGGACATGATGTTAAAGTCCATCCATATTTTGGAGGGGTTTCCATTTTATGCACATTCAGTGACTTGCATTTTACCCTGTGAGTACATTCCCTAAGAAAAAGAACAGATAAATGTCTCACAGCAAAGATTTTTTTTAGCACTAATTAGTTTCATTAATGATTTGAAGGCTCTCTTTCCACTGAACCATATTATTTTTCTTTAGGCTCACATTTTATTTTTAGCAAGGATCTTTGAATGATAAAATGACAAATTGAGTATATTTTTGTCTTTTAGAGCCTGGCCCAGTGAAGCACTTAACATGCACTCAACCCTCCACCTGTGATTTTAATAGGAGTTTCAGACACAGAGTGCTTGTATGACTGAGCCTGAAATACCAGTAAAAGCTGGTGCCATCCTGCTGGATGTTGAATAAACACATAGTAAGAGTAGTCCCTGTCCTGGAAGATTCACATTTAAAATGGACAAGGCAGATGAAGAAAGAAGGATTACTCTAATTTTAAAGACATGTAACTGAGGTGTTGAGCAGTTAAACAAGTTGTCTAGTGTTGCACCAAAAATTTTGTGGTAGATGACTGCCACGGTTAGATTTAACTCAGATTTCCCTCAGTTCAGCCTGGTGCTTGAATCCTGGAAAGCCGTTTGTGCCCTTAATATACAAACAGAGGAAGGAACAGTTCATTCAAAAAGATATATGCAGTCAAATGAAACAAAAAATCTCTTGAATCCTGTCATTTTATATCTGAATACGGCTTGTGAAGAGTTCCTGAAAGGCATCATTGCAGTGCTCTTCTCGGAGCACATCATTTTAGTATTTCTCAGCCAACCTGGCTGGCAGCGTAGCAGCACACCATGCCGAGATGGCTGTTTTCCTTTGAGATAGTGTTGGCCTTTCTTCTCATCTTCCAGTCTTCCACCAGAATCACTCCTCTGCCAGCTGGTGACTGATAGGTATCAAGAGGATTTGCGGTTCACTGATTAATAAGTGGATGTACCAGCATCTGAGTTGATTTAAATATTTCATTTGTGTGCAAATACCGCTTTTGGGCGGAGGTATTTAGGCAACCTAGGACACTGCCCTGTCTTTCAGGAGCCTGGGTGCAGTGCCTCCTCTCTGGAGAGCTCTTGCTCAAGAGCTGCCAGTAGCCGGAGACGGCAGCAGCAACCCAACTCCTCTGTGGCTCACCTTCCTCCTCCTCGGCTCCTGCCTTTTATTTCTAACCTCCTTCAAGCAAAGCAACAACCAAGAGCAGCCTTGCCTGTCTTTCCAAGACTAAACATTCACTCGCACACTGAGAAAAAGAGCTTGGAAAACTGTGTAACAGTGCCATCTGGCGATACCTGCCAAAATCTTACCGTTCGCAAGTGCTGCTGCGTTGGAGGCGTTCGATCAGAAGGCGGATGCTTTCCTAAGGCCTCTGGTTCAGACCTAGAGCAATGCCTGTGTGCCCCAAAGCTTGTCTCTCTGTTTTTTGCCCCACTCTTTCAGATAATCTAATCAAAGACACTATCTTCTCTGCAAACCTCTCCTTCCTAACAGAGAGCACTAATCCGTCAATCTGCATTTTTGGTTTCAGCCACAAGTCAAAGGACTAGCTACAAAAGGCATGCATGTGTTAGCTTTTTTATTGTTAAGATCAGGTCCTTTAGGGGTCTTTGTTTGTTTGTTTTTAAACAGTTGCTCATACCTTTGTCTCTCAACTTGTAATTTGAGGAGATTTTTCTTTTTCTTTTATTGATCTTTTAGAGTATTCCTTTGCATTGCTTTGTTGTTTTGCTTTGCTCTTTTCATTTGGGAAGAAATTTCATTAGTTACCCGACCAGCTTATGTCAGCTTCTCCTTAGTGACTGGCTTGGAAATCTTGGGAGACCTGTCTTTGTTCATGAGCCTTCTGTTTCCACCTCACACTTTGAACACCAAGATTTAAAATGCATTTAAAATGCAGAATAAATCATGACAAATCACCAAAGTCTTTCAGATGTTTGTGCAAAGTATCTTTGAGTGGGGGAAGTGACTGGTTTAATAGAAGAATTTATTATTCTCAAATCCTCATCTTTTGTCACATGCTCTTCTGGCTAAGTAAGTATGTGAACAGCTCATCCTTCTAATTTTTGTGTGTATTACCACATTGACTTCTCTGAGACCACACCAATAAGGACCCATTATCTTAAGGTTTGAAACGAAGAGTTAGTCTTCGGTCAACTGCATGAATGAAGTCTGAGCTGACTCACATCCTGCCATGTCTTTTCCATATCCAAATCCTTTCCTTTCTCTGCGCTTTGGATAGATCCGGTGAGACTTAGTGGTCGAAGCGCGAGCTGTGCGTGCAGAAGAACCATGTATCCGGATGCTGTGTGAGAAGATGGCTTTTCCCCTGGGAAATGGAGCCAAGTATGAACATTGCAATTGTTCAAGGTGGCTCTTTTCACCTTTACCAAAACGTGAAGGCAGAGCTTGGTTACAGCATGTTATACTGGCACTGCCCAGTAATGCCATGATCTTTATGCTTTTGCTAAACATAATTTCTGTGCAGAACAAGAAAATACTCTGATGAAAAGATGTGAGGAAGGAATGGCACAATGCAGTAAGATTAAATCAGAGTATCAGTTTCCCTGGAACATATATTTGGCTCTCCACCAACAATCGTTTACCTCGTTTTTCAAATGAACATGTATTTTCACATGATAACTCTTTTTGAAATATTAATGCTTCTAGGCCTGCATTACCTTTGTTTCTTCATCAAAGTCCATTGCTGTGTAAAGGCTGCTGTTCCTTAGGCTGTTTCAGCTTCAAAAGAATTTTAGGGCCTGGTCTATTGGAAAGCTTGGGGGTATAATTAGTGAAAATGGAAATAGATGCAAGAGAAATTTAGTTCCTGATGTTTTAATTTAGTGTAGTACTGCCATGTGTTGTTGAAGAGGATTCTTAAAGGCAAACATAATTATTTCATTATGGTCTTCAGAATGCTTTCATTGGTCTTAATGACAAGAAGCTGCATAAGGAGTCATACATTTTAATTAGACCTTCTTATATTTACATCAGATAAATAACAAATAATTGATGAAAAACAAGTCTTCTGAATGGATGATTTCACACAGAGCTCTGGTTACAGTTTAATGATAAAACATTTCTCTTATTGCTTTGCATTTTAATTATCTAGAAGTATTACTTTTGCAGAGATTTGAAAATACTGTTATTTCCATGCATTTGATTAGTTTCGCAACTAATTTTATGAATCTGAAGCTAAGAAAAAAGGTGTTTTCCTGTGTGTATCACTTACAGCCAATTTCCAGCTTTATTAATTTCATTTTGGTTTCATTTCTTACATTTAGATATCTTTTTTTGTCATGGATTCCTCAGTAAGAGCTAGTGGGAGCAAGAATCAGATCTTTTCATATTTCTTCAATTTCGTATATAGGAGCAAGCCCTGCCATTGTTAACAACCCAAAACTCCTTCAGAGGTCAAGGAATGAGTATGAAATTGCAGGGCTTATAGTGGAATTTTTCAAGGCAAAATTAGGTGCATCCTTCTCATCAGCTTAGTTCAAAGTTGTATTCCTAAATCTCCTCAATTTACTTTGAAAATCTTACCAATAGCTCCATATAATTGTGTGTATGCTTGCAGATGCATTTAAAATATATATTTTAGATAATATATATATAAATACATATTTAAAAAAATATTTTTTTCTTACCCCCATTGTCAGGCGCTTTGTAATGCCAAGAGAAAAGATTTTAGAGTTTTGCTACTTGCGAGAGTCTTTCATGTTTGTAAGCGCTTCTGTGTTTCATTTTTGTAACAAAACATATTTCACATGATTCATTCCTGAGAGTATACAGAACACTAATTGTTGTTATTGATTTTAAATTTCGCAACCATTACAAGTAACCCAGATGAGTGGCAGATAAAGAGTAATAATCCATGGAGTTCTGCAAGTGTTTCATGTTTGTCTGTAGTACTTTATGTGATCAATAGTAACTGCCCCATTGAAACTAACTGCTGTATCAAATAACAGTAAATCAAATGAATGTGCTTACAGATTATTTATTGAAAGCTTTAATTGTTCACTGGGGCCCTGCTTATCTGAGGAAACAATAGAACTTAGTGATCAGACAAACTGGTTTGCAAATGCTGGGGATGCCGTGAATCAGCGGGGTATCTCCTGCATCCGGGCAATGGGAGAGCTTTCCCAAAGGTGCCCCTGTCCCCACTGCCATTGCCCATACTGGTCCTTCCCAGAGTAAACCGTTCGGAGATAAGTTTCCCGGAGAGCATCTCTTGGTTTCACTGGTTACTCTTTCTTTTTTTCTTGTCTTTTTATAGCAGCCATTTCAGTGGTTCTTTGGATGACGCACATGTCGTATCTAGGTGGGTTAATGTGTGGAAGAAGAACTGATATGATTTGCTAAAGTTTCCAAGAGGGTTATGTAGTGAGGGACAAAACAAGAGCAGATCTAAGAAAGGGAAGCAAAGAGAAAACATATTAAACTTTTTCTGTGAAAACCTTGCCTAGGTAAGTTATAATTTTTGGCACTTACATAATGCTGTACAGTTGTCAGACTTGTACAAATATTAAGAAATGAAAAAGAATGTTCTCTAACTAATAAACACTGTGCCATTATATTTTACTAATCCCTTAAAATGGCTGCTCTGCTTTGTTACAGTCATTCTGTTAATGCTAGTGCCACAGCTAAGAGCTTTTTTGGACCACAAAGTGAGGTACCTAGTCTTAGAGGCAGTTTCGCTACCGCCCACAATTTTTTGAATAACCCTGGTGTGTTGCCAGTTATACTTTGCTATGGCTTCAGAGTCCTTTCAGGGTCAGCTCAGGTACTAAAGCTGTCCTTCAGCAATTCAGGAAGATGGCACCGAATGAATTTACATTTAATAACCTATCTTTCTGACTGTGACAACTGGAAAAGCATTTGTAAAAATAAGCTTAATTTTTACAGAAAATGATGGTCCAAATCTCTCAAACATGGCAAGAAAAGTTTTTCCCTAAAGATTGCGTGTTCTGTGGTACATACTTACATACAGATGTATAAATATTGGATAATCGTATTATAAACATTTAAAAGTCAATGATTAGAACATAGTAGCCAGAGATCTTCTAGAATTTTATCTCATATGAAAAAAGTCATTTCCTTTTTTCAAAGTGTAAGCTTCTCCTTAAGTTTCATGTGATATCAAGTGTTGAATTTGTTACTGGCTCAGGGCTGAACATTGCTAGTCTGGCTCTTTGGAAAGAAAGAATTTCCTTTATGTTATATTCTGTATAAAGTGCAGTGACATTTTTCACTGTTCATAAGGTTCGAATATTACAGTAAATTGTGAACAGAGTGGGTGGGCAGAGAAAATGTAAATCGCTGTGGAAGGTGGGTGTTGAATAACAAATGCCAGGTGACTAGTAACTACTGCTAGCATGTATGTGTTTGTCTACAGTACAGTATATGCATATTTTCTTCTCATCCTTGTGAGAAAGGTGCTGACAGACTACATGCAGGTAAAACGATGACTGTTCCTGGCTCCAGGTGATTAATAGGAAAATCCCATGCAGATAGAGAGTGAGAGAACTGAATGCTGGAAAACTTGCCATCCAGTCATGGTGCTCATCTTGTCTCCAGCTTCCTGTGAATCTGTCTTATTTTATTAATCTTTGGTCTTCTAGACAGAGGATATAACCTCTGCACTTAGCTGTAATTGTAGTGTTGCTACCACTTTGCTCTAGGACACTGAGACCCTTCACAGCTTTCTGCCTCTGTTGCACCTGCTGCAAAATGGGCATAGTAATACTTGCCAGGTGAACCGCACTAGGGGAAAGTAATTTGCACCAATATGAAGTTTTTTAAAATAGATGTAAAATATTATGTAAATTCAATGACAACAATGCTGAATTACAAAGAGTGGAAATCTGATGCAGTCTGTTTTTCATAGAACCTTCCTACTACAGTGTCTTTTGTTAGCTGGTTATTTAATTCAGATATATTGAAACTCTGCTTCTGACAGCATTACAGCTTGATCAACTGTATACTTTATTTGCTCCCTGCAAAAGATACTGGTGATACTCAGTTCTTAAATATTCCATAAACTTTAATTTCTTATATCAACATCAGAAATGTTGAGGTGCACTGCTCTTAGTAATACACCGTCTTGGTCTAGCATGTTGAAGGGATGGAGGAGAACAGAGTTTGTCCCTCTTTTGGTCTCAGATGTTGTCAGTGTATGAGTGCTTGAGGATGTCAGAAAGGTTAAGATTTGGACTAGCAGCCTCTCCTGTGGCAGATGAGCACAGGTGATGAAAGCCAATTTTTAGTAGTATTATGCCATGTCTAAAGAGAAATAATATATCATTTTAATTATATCTGCACAGTTAAAGAAGTGCAGCAGTGTGAGTGCAAGTAGGGTAAATGGTTTTATGTAATCTTAACACTTAGGAGGGAAGTAAGCAATATAGACTTAAACCATCTATGTACAAGCACAGGTACCCCAGAGATCTACCGGCATGATGCTAAGGGCATGGGCGATGTTTGCTCGGATAGCTGCTCGGTTTAAGAAGTTATCTTTCAAGAAAGTAAACATCACCCATGCCCTTAACATTATGCATTGCCAAGATGCTGGGCATGTGCTCTGTCCCTGCTCTGCCAGAGGGCCGGTAAACTCTGGAAAAGGGCTGGGGCGGCTGCTTGGGGCTCGCTGCTCAGCAAAATGCATGGCAGCTCCTTTGTAAAAGAGCTTACTCAATAAAGAATCATACCTTTGACTGGCATAATGCCAAAAAAGTCTGTAGCGAAGGTTCAAGGGTGAGATCCCGAGTGATGAGATAACCTAAACAATAGGCTGTTGCCTTGTAAAAAAGGCAAGTGACTGTGTGACAGGGAACTGTCAAAGAAAATAAGGAGTAGACCTCCTTTTTTAAGGAAATCAAAACTTAGAATTAGCAGAGCAATAAAAGCTTTCTAAAGTGAAAGCTGGAAACAATACATTTTTAATAAAATGGGCAGTTACTCTAATTGCTGCACCCCTACTGTTCAATTTCTTTTAGTGCCCTTATTCATTAAATTCAGCATACTTACACTTATTATTTACARATGTATTCATTTGAACTTGTTTATGGAAACCATGCTTTGCAGAAAGTCGTGGATAAGGTAATACTAATTTGTAAGTGTTTATTGCTGCTTCTAATATGCAATTTTTAAAACAATTAAAAATAGCATCTGAGTTCATCACTGGAGTCAACCCAAAACTGCCCATGAATAGTAAAATATTATTACTGAGTACTTCCTTAAAGGTTATAGGCCATCTGTAGTGGTTTGATAGCTTACCCATTAATGAAGAATTTACCTGTTCTTAAAAGATTTTAATCTAAGCAGTTCAGCTTCTAGACATAATTCTAATGTAACCCATTTAAACATATGTGATAGAGTTCCTAACTGCCCTTGTAAATGGGTATAGAAAGGAGGGTATATAAATCAATTAGTGATATCCAGCAGTGTGGCTGTTATACAAATTAATTGGGATGATCAGAATTTAAACTGCTACTGTACTTACTTGAAGTACTTTTTATCACTGAATTGGCTCTTGTTCAGTCATTATATTAATTTTAAGATTTAAAAATACCTAAAGATTAAAACATCCTAAATTAATGGGCCTAAAGTTTGAGAAATAAAATTATATGGAAAATATTGCATAGCAAGTCAATTTTACTGCATTTATGAATAGAACACAACAGTTTTATTTTATCCATGTGGTACTGAACAGCTGTGTAATGGTAGTACATGATTAAAAATATTAAAACACTCATTTTCTTGCTGGATTCAAGTCACAGCAAAAGCCATAATAAATAGTGTCATAAGACCATGCTGAATATATAGAAAATAAAATATTTATTTGACAGACATAGTAATACTGAAAACTAATACCAACTTGGATAAGAGGCTAGTTTTGAAGAATAAAATCATTCCTTTACTGTAATACTTTGAGTTATGCTGTTTGAATGCTTGAAAAGATTTGAAGATAAAAGTGCTCAAAACACTATACAACTTTTAGTAACTATAAATGGAGACTTTATGACTTCATAAAATATCTGAGTGTGTATAGATAGAGATAATAGTAACTATTTCATTTCCCTTGCAATTTTTATTTATTCTTGAAGATATTAGATCTGAATTTTCTCCCATTTACACATTTACGAATCAAGGGTATTTCATGGAATCGGTGGAGTTATGACACTGTAAAACAGGTCTGGGAAAAGAATCAGATCTCTATTATATTTAACTGTTTTGTCCCTCACAGTGTGTCTTTTTTCTTATAATTGATCCTGCAGGGAAAACATGTTGCATTTGTGACAGCACAGTTGTACCAATAGGCCACAGAAATAGGCTCTGTGTTCCTGCACACAGACTGAAGAGGCCCGAATCCTTCCCGTCTCCCTAGCGCAGCTTCTCTGTGAGACAACAACTGTGCTGCTTTCCTCCAGATGAGGATCCGACACTGGGAATTCACTGGTAGAGCAAATAGGGCCTAAATTGTAAGGAAAGGTTGTTTTCAGAGGAAAACCTAAAATCACACAAATGGTAGCATGTTTGAGTTAAGATCTTATTTTTTCAATTTTGCAATAATTAAAAATTTTATCGGCGGTTGATGGAATTTTGCATGGTAATGGCCAGGCGGAAAATCATCCAACTGAACAAACTACAGAGTTAGCATCTTCTGCATGTTTTTCTTCAGTTTTCCATGGGATTTATTTTTTCATTTAGCATGTTTTCTTTTTCATTTTGAAGGTAGGCTCCTAACACAAACTGATGAGCTGCTACCCTGTAAACTCTGCTGTGCCTGCCAAACCCTCYGACCATCCTGTCTGTACGCTTGCTTTCACCCCAGCTCCCAGAGAAACACCTCATGGTGTCTGCCTCACCGTTTATTTAGCAAAAGACACTCCTCAGTTACTASCTTGTCATTAAGTCTAATTGTCCTGAGAGTAACACAGCTATAACCAAATGTATTTTTTTCCCGTACTAGAATTAATCATGACAAGCTTTCTCCTTACACATTTGCTCAAGTGTAAATATGTCTATATAGCTACACATACACATAAACACAAAGGTAGAATTGCTTTGCTGATATAAATGTAAAAAAACAGCCTTGAAGAAAATACAGTTTTCTTTGAAAAAGCCATGTCAGTACAAATCCTGTGTTAGTTATACGGACTTCCCCTCTTTTTTAGTGGAGCTAGGTAGGGCTTGAGAACCAAGCATTTCAGTCTATGGCATTTTGGAGTCAGCCTTGCTGCTGTCTGAAGTGCCCTCCTGAGCAAACCTATGGCTTATTGCAGCATACGAATGTGCTCTTAAAGTCTGGTGGCAGCCTCCTCATTGTCCTTTACTGCTCCCTATAGTAAATATGGGTATTGACTGGTTTTGTAGTCACCAGAAGCCCTGACTTTACTAAGAGATGCACCAGAGGTGCTCTTGCACTTTGGAGCACAACACACTGCCACAGTAGCTTCTGAAAAAGGTTTCGGGGAAGTTTCATTCAGAAGTACGTGGTCAGGGCATACTGATGATTTCCAGATCAAATGTGCTCAGTGTATAAGAAAGGCAATTTTCCTGACTGCCTGCCTGTTAAATTCAAGCTTATATCTCAGTGGTAAATGAGGCTTGTGGCGGGTTGGACACTTTAGTCAAGAGTAGAGATTTTTGAGGCAGTTTGTAGTGCTGCTTCCACATGTGTCAACCACAGTGGCCCACTGCACAGCCATGCTGCTGAGTCACCTTCATGGCGGGAAGCAGGACTTCGATCAGGATGGGTCTTCTGTTGTCTGCTGGGATGTTCCTGGGTCATCGTATGGAAGGGGGGGTAATCTTGCAGCAGGCTGATTCTTAGCTGGCTGTTGAGATCAGAAAATGAAGATGAGTTTGGTCTGAGAGACCATGGCTCTCAAGGGGTCAGAAGGACTGTCTTACAGTCAGCAGGTGAGCAGGGCACACGCTCAGGCCTGCGAACTGGGGAGTGCGTCAGAGCCCTGAATTAAATGTACTGAGGACGGCTTTGATTAAGTTGTACTGAAGTTACAGTTAGGTTCTCGGTTGCTGTTCAGAATCCCACAAGGGTGCTGCTTGCAGTTTTTTAGGAATTTAAGACCTAGGCAAACGAGACTCTTCGGCTGTCAGTGCTTCTGTTTCCCATCTCTAAAGTGAGAAGAATAGCCCTTCCCTTATCTCACTTGCGTGTTACAAAGATAAAAATAGGAATGTTCATGGGTTATTCAAATACTACAGTAATAGATACCATACTGGTAGATTGGATAGGTGAAAGGGAGCAGGCTCTTGCATGCAGCTTCAAGTGGCAGGATCAGAAGCGCTAGAGACTGCGCTGCGTTCCCGTGAGAGCAGGCCGGGGACGGCGCGGCCCGAGGAGACTTGTTCAGAGGGTCACGAACCTGCAGCCTGTGCAAGGATGTCACGTGGGAAGATGTGCTGGCAAGGCAGGACCACTTGCGTGTGTTAATAAATGGCACTAAAAAGCCAGGTAACTGAGTTTGTGTGCGTAACAAATGGATTAATTAGAGGCCAGACTGTTTGTGCTGTAACAGAAAAGGATATTACAAAACAAAATACTTTACTGGGCAACCAACAGAGGATATTTGTAGGAACAATAAATCTGTGCTATGAATGAACAATGAGGAACAGAAATTATAAGACTACAACAAGATGATAAACAAATGACAGATGCTGTTGTGTTCTGATTTACTGGAAATAAATCTGGATAGCTCTGGTATGATGGTAATAAGACACTGAACTGTATTTCCTGGCCCTAATCACCTGATATGAATAAGGGTTTTAAAGGGTTATACTGTTGTCATATGGCCAAGATCAGTATCCACTGACTCCACTGACTTCTGTTACTTGACTCTACTGGTTAACATTACAGATTTGCAATTGAAACTGGGCAATTTTGTTGATGAAAGGCATGAAGGAATATGATGCATCTCTCTCTCCCAGTTCTTAACTGGGAGAAATGCAGCAGATGAGAGTAAACACTTTTTGCCATTCGAGGTTGCAGATTTGACTTGGTATACACACAGCAGATGCATTTGCTGAATATGAAGAAGCCATTTTTTTAGACTCATCCTTTGAAGTTAATGAGGATTTTAGCACTGAAACACTTAAGTATTTGAAATGAAAGCCTTCACAGGTCTGCATAGCTACTATTTGCATTGGGGTAGCGTTTGAAGGTCCTTCAGCGCTAGTTACTGCACAACATATCCTGAGACCCTACCCAAAACAGTCTGCAGTCTAAACACACAAGGTGCCAAAGTGTGGGGAGAAGAAAATACTGTCCTGATGCAAAAGAATAGGGGAAAGGAAGGATTATCCTGATTTTATGTATGTCTTCAGTGGAGCAATGGCCAAGTTTATACTTGGAACTTCGCTGGAGTAAGAATATCAACGTAAAGTGCGTGCTTAACTTCTTGTAGTCCCAGGGTGGAGAGCAGAGTTCAGCAGGACCGCTCTGCTCCCAGACGGGACTAAACGGGAGCCAGCTGTCCAAATCGCTGCTCTGCTGACAAAGTTATGGCCATAAAAGCACTTCGGCTTTAGAGACTGCCAGCTCAGCTGGGCCTATCAGGGCTGGCACCTTGTTGGAGATAGCCATTGGCAGCAGGAGCCTGTACTGTAGGCACAGCTCTTAAAATGACCTAGTCTGAGGCACCTTTTGGATGACCTTATGTGCAGTTTGACCGTTAATAAGAACTTGCAGATTGGACTTCTGATTTCCATGGCCTGGACTTTTTATTATTTTTGTCACTGTTATTTAAAGCATACTGTAGAAATCCTTAACAGTACTTAATGAAGATATATGGGATACTCTTTAGCTTTTCAAATAACAGAAAGAAATAATTTTGTTTTGGGCACTCTCAAGTAGAAGCCAGATTATAAAGCTTAATCTTCTGATGTCCCTTTTGAAAATGTAATGCCCCTTTTCATAGTAAAAGCAAGCCTAGAGACTTTTATTTTTGTCTTTCAGCCCAAATCTTGCCTCTTTAAGACCTAGACTGTCATGTAAAGCTGAACTATGACTTGATTAAAATTAATGCTGGAAAAGTGGTAATGATGAATTAAAACAGAATAACTTATATTTAACATAGTAGCTTTATGGCAGATGTGTGCAGCTAGCAGGACCCGCACACAAAAAAACAAATGAACCTCAAATGTGGAAGAAAAAAGATTTCCTTAAGTACTTGTGAAAATCCTGATAACATTGTCTCAATCTGGAGTTATCATGGTAGCCTATGTTTTAATCCAGGTATGTTGTATTCACTCTCAATAAAGAGCATTCCTTAGTGAGCCTTAATACATGTTCAGCCCTACAAGAAAAGGTTGTGATTGTAGTTCCGATGTTGCAATTTAATAATACAATATAAGTTGATTAATCTTTTGTACATTGTTTCCCCTGAGCCTTTTCTTCCTTCTCCCTGGTCTCAGTCCTTTCTACTTCCATGCAGTGTATCCCACTGCACGGTTCAGTGTAAATTCCCACGGAGGACAATAATCAAGCACAGACAGTGTCAATAAATGAAATTGTAGCGCGACTTCTTTGCTTTTGGTGGTTTCTTTGAAAGAAAGAAAATCAGCATCTTCACACAAGGCAAGACTTTGTTTTTGTCTTTCTGTTGCCTATGATCCGCACCTGTTGTATATATGGTAAAAATATCTGGGACTTATAACCCAGCAACAGTACACAGCCAGAATCATGTGTGACCGGGTCAAACACACACTTGCTGGAGGGTCATGGCCAGGTTACTAAGTCAAGGCTGGCAAGTCTCCACCATAATGTTTTCTTTCTCTCTCACTCTTTTTTTTTTTTCTTGTCTGTCTTCCAAACAACAGTTAAAAAAAACCCTCGTAACAATGCAAACTATTTAAGCATGACAAATTCAAAGAAGTTTTTTATTAAAAAAAAATTGGGTGAGGGGTTTGAGTCAATGATATTTTGGATTTAATTTTATAGTATAGTTTTATGTGGCACATGAAAGAGAGAAATTTGTATTGAAACAACTGAGACCCACTTTCCCAGTTCCTGGCTTTTTCCTGGAAGATGATTAAAAGCAGACTGTTTTTTCCAGACTAGACATAAAAATTAGATGATCTACAGTATATAGTTATTTTTTCAAATGTTTGGAGGCTTATAAATAACTTCTACAATCAAATGCACACATACAAGCAGTGGAGAATCTGGTTCTAATTACTTGTACTTTAGTTGAACTTTGGCGTTTCCTTTGACTTTCTGCCTAATGTATGTGAGCTGTGTGCCTTGCACTCCTGCAGTGAATTCACAAAAAAAAGGCAAAAAATCCAGACTCGTGTTGGTGCCAACAAAAATGAGGGTTAACAGAATGTTTTGACCAAATGCAACACTTTGCTATTCACCCTAATTAGTTGAAATTGCTGCTTCCCACCAGGGACCCTGAGCTCAGTATTCAAAATTCCCTTGAGGCTATCCAGGAAATGCCATTTGCTTTACAACTTCTTATTCTTTTAAGACTCAACTGTCCAAAGTGTGCATTAACATACAAGCTTAATAATCTAAGTTTCTAGTGAAATGAAAGGCATTTCATAATGCCTGCCTGCTTCTAATTGGTCACAGAGTAAAATACCTCTATCTGTCAGCATGGTTTAGCTAACAGTAAATTAGCTCGCACAAAGCACACTGTGCTTTTAAAGATCTTATCTGCTACTTTATCTAACCTTTAGAAATATTTCAGACATGTTAGGAATTGTGAAGCGAGCTATTGTTTGAGATCCCGGTATGTTTAAGTGGCATTCAGGTGTGCTGTAACTGCATTTAGGCTCTGTTTTCTCAGGTGAGTGGAGATCCTGAACTGTCCCATCCTTCAGGACATTAAAGGGGCAAGACAGCAGGACATTGAAAGAAGTGGACTTTTTTTTTCTCTTTTGACTAAATTGTTCCTGAAATTGTAAGAATATTTTTTTAAATGCATTTTCTGGAAACATCAAAACATCAACCGTCCTTTCCCCCCCCCCCTTTTTTTTAACTCCTGTGTGCAGCTGTGTATAGAAGGCAGTAAATTCTGCTTGGTGTAGCTGCCTGCATGATATAGTAATAATGCTTTATACTAAACCTTTAGCTCTTTTCATTCATACTTTGTCAAGCGTGAATTGCTGCAATCTCCTGCACCTGATTTCTGCACTTCCACACTGGCATTATATACCTTTCTCAATAGATAAAGAGTTCAAGAGGCTAAACCCACAGAAGAATAGTAAGTCAGAGCAGCAGTAAGAGTCGAACCCATGTAATACAAGTTCACGGCTCCTCCAGAAAGAAGGCCATCTTGCCTGTGATCAAAAGTGGACGTGTTCCTGACATGCACTTTCTTATGAAAAATAAAAAACTCTGTGGACAGTTGTTCATCTGACACAAATATTCTATTGAATGGATTAAGCCATTTTAGCAGCAGATATGTCTGGGTGTTTTGGGGAGGGTCTTTTGGTTTGTTTTTTCCCTCTCATATTCCTTTACAAATTATCCAGCAAAAAATTCTCTAGCGGCATCTTCAGATCTTGAGTTGCTGACTACACTTTGTGTATCTATGAACTGAGCTGGCTGCCTTATCTCTTTGGAGTATCACAAGTTCCTGTTGCTTGGCCAGTGGCTGACAGACCTCTGTTGCACATATGGTTAGTGGTTTGAACACTACTATTGGATGCTGGTGCTTATTTAGAACGAAATCATCAAAAAAGCAAAAGTGGATCAGTATTATTCCTAAAAGACTGCTTTTTCCAAACTGAAATCACATAAGGATTGCAGGAGTGCAGTTGTTTTATTGAATGACACAACCCAGTTTTCCCAGGGGAAGCCTAAAAGCTGCCTTTTAGACTGACTGGGAGAGTTGAATGAGCTAATATGAACCACATTGTCTGCTGATATTGCAGAGTTTTAAAGCTGAAGTTTTATCATTCCATAGCGTGATTGGGAGCTGCTAAAATTCACATACTGGCGTGAAATAAGGAGCAGAATGTTTGAGGCCTCTCAAGGGCATGTGATGAATCTAACTTTAATTTAAAAGTACTAATAGATTATTGATTTAAGCAGGATGACTGTGCACAAATCAATAACATAGCACTCTGTCTCTCTTAAATACCAAAAATTACTATTGAAAAKAAATGGTCATTTTCATCTCTTTTTTTCATTAAAAAAGAAGAACTTTAATAAAGTTTGCCTGGTCCAGTAGGAATCTGCAGATATTTGGTTTGGAAAGGTTCTGAAACAGATAATGATAATTCTGGACATGGTCTTAATGTCCTATTGTACTGGGTCACATATTGCTTTTTTACTTTTGTGTTTTTTCACACAAGCCTCATTACTGATAGGTACATAAATAAATTGTTCCTGTTGAAAAGATATTTATTTGCTTACAATTGAACTCTAGCGTGTTTTTTTTCCTCAAGAAATGTCTGTCCTTGAAGTTGGTAGTAGCTAAACCCAAGTAAAAATAGCAGATATTGGCCATTCTCTAACAAGTAATAAAAAGTTGTATGATGCTCAGTGATCCCCTCTGAATTCTGAAGAACACTAGTTGGTGATGAATCATGAATTTAATACAAATGTATCATCTTAGTAATCTGAAAAATATCATGTACAGTAAATCTTATCTAAAATTTTCCATTGAGTAATATGCTTCAGGTCCTGCTGTTAATGCTCTTGAGATTTAACTCTGCAGATAGTGCCTAATATTTCTGGATAGATCTGAGTTCACAGATTCTGTCATTTCTGTGTATCTGTTGAAAAGTTAGAGGGATTTATCTGAGAAGCAGCAGAACAAGTAAGTGAAACATGAAAATGTATTGCACATCTACAATAAATGTGAAGAATGATGACAGCATATCACAGAAAACTAATGCAGATGTTTCAAAAAGATCTAGTTCACATGTCTTATCTTGTGTCTTAGAGCTTTCTTGTCCTTTCCCTGAAAGGGATACCTCTTCAAGAGGTGCAAAACAAATGGTCGTCCAGAAATATTAAGGCAATAAAGGGACATGGGGTCATAATGTATGAAAGTATGTATGAATGTATGAAACCTCAGGGAGGTTTCCTGATATTACAAATCCTAAAGTTTGTAAAAAAGTGTTGCTGGGTTGTGCTAGTTTTACACATTAAAATAAAATGAAGGTTTGTTCAGATAATTTTCGCTTCTGGTCTTACACTTCAGTCATTTGTCTCTTTACATGAATGCTGATGCATTTCCCATCCTCCCAGAAGTAGAGTGGCGCATTGCAAGTGTTACCTTTCGAAGGCACAGGCAAAGGATATGAGAGCTCTCCAAGCTGCAAGGCTGGTACTGCAAGGGGACATGCCACCAGCAGTTTCCCATTGATGGCTGATGTTCAGTGTGCACACATGGGTCCCATGTAATTCAGTAGGCTAAAACCAGCACAGGAGGCCAAGGTTGTCCATGTTTGGTGCCTGGTAAGAGATTCAAGCTATGTATCTGAAGTGAGCTGAGGTCCCGTGCCTTTTGTGGTGCTGAGTAGCCAGATCATGAAAAAGCTGAACATTGCATTCTGGACACTTTAAACTTTGCTTTTGAGGCTGTAACATGTAGTTTTGTCACTGCTTTTTTCTACTTTAGTCCCCCTTAAATTTTGCTAGGAAGGCCAAATGAACATTTATTATACAAACAAAGATATGGGCCAGTTTAATAGTTCTAAGGCAGCACATAATCGGGTATTTTAAATTCATTAATGAATTACTAAATCATATTTTCACTTCTTTTTTCTTTTGTAGCAGTTGAAACTCAGAGCACCAGTTCTGAGGAACTTGTTCCAAGCCCTCCTTCACCACTTCCACCCCCTCGTGTTTACAAGCCCTGTTTTGTCTGTCAGGACAAGTCATCTGGATATCACTATGGTGTCAGTGCTTGTGAGGGATGTAAGGTGAGTGCCAAAACCTCCCTTTCTTTTTATAGTGCTGCATTTCATTTTAGAGAGAGGCTAAGCAGTGAAGTTTGGTGTGACTTGATTGTCTCCAAAGACACCTGTGCCTTTGCTCATGTGAATTAATTCTAATACAGGAGTAAAACCGTGTAAATGACTATCACGCCTGGAATTATTTGCCTTCATTAGTTCTGCCAAAGTCAGTCTTTCAGAGACTTCTATAGGTATTGACTAATGTGAGAATGTGATCATAGATGTAAAGATAATCAAAGCATATTGTGAAAATGCTTTGAGACTCTACATTGTCTTTTTGTAGATCAGGTATAACCTAAGGATTCCCATGATCATTTTCTTGCTTTTTGTGTGTGCTGCTGCCTCATGTGTCTCCATAGGGTGAAATTTTGGAAAAGGATCTGATCATCTGGAAATTTTTGGCATAGTGTCTAACCCCAAACTCATCTCAAGTCAAATCAGGAGTTTGAGGACAAATTAGCAGGATGGTATTCACAAAATTTAATCTGGCAGACTACAGTGTTGGCATTCAGGGTATGTCTGCTTGCTACTTTTCAGTACTGTGGTTGTCAGGCTATGAACTGACTCTCCATTGGATACGGTAATACGATATGCAGTTCTAAAGTGGAGAATGTATCTACAGACGAGATACACATCAGAGAAGCAATGTCAGCTGAGTCGTGCATTATGTCAACTGTTAGAGGTGCATACACAATGAATAGCATGTGTGCAGGAGCTAAGGCAGTGGTGGAAATTCTAAAGAACAGATAACACAGGGCAGCTGGTCTCATAGTTAACTTCATTAGTTATGGTACCCTGATACAACTTTTTTTTTTCAGCAATTAAACAAAAGATCTGTGATTTTAATCTTTCAAATTAAAATAATTATCTGTAGTGCTTAGCACAATGGTAAATCTTAATTCATGACCAGAATACGACAGGTGCTACATCCATATAAAGTTGGTAGAAGAAATTAATGGAAAGCTATTTTACTGGTTAATTCATATGAAATATTACAATATTTTCCCGATACTGTACAGTTAGGCATTTTTGCTTTATCCTTTTATCTTACAACTTCTCCCATGCTAGTGGCCTTTTATACTGTCRTAAAATATTATAACCCTGAGTTTGTGCCACTAGGCAAGAAGCTACAGGATTAGAGTCGGGTTCCCCCTGTTTTCTAATTTCAGATGCTGAGGTAGTGGAAGGTAACTACTTAAGCTCACCTTTGTTTTAGAATCTCTTTTCGGTATTGAGGTTTTGCTTGGATATCATGTCTGTATTTTTTTCTTTTAGATGCCCCAAAACTATTGAAATTTCAGTGTCTGTTAAGAAGAAGTATGATAGAAATGTGCTATAGATGATTTCATTAAATAGGAAATCCCATCATACTCATATGCTAAAACACAAACAGTAGTGTCATTCGCTTGCCCACACACTCCCTCGAAGCACAGACGTAATTGTAGACTGTGGCAGAAAGGTCACGCATTCCTCAGACTTCATTATTTTTGAAAAATATGCTAAAATATACTGTAGGGCTTTTATTGGCATACTGCAAAGCATTTTCATAAATAATTAAAACAAGATCACGCTTGTCAAAATACATGAAGAAATCCATCTTGTAATGTGTTAACCATTATTTAACAAAAAAAACCCCATGTTCACTTATTTGCTAATTTGCAAAATGGGGTAATTCAGCACTTAGTGATAGCTGCTGTTAAAAAAAAMCAAAAAACCCCAAAAGATGAATTACATACAAAACCTGTCAGTCTGTGAGAAATAACAAGATTCCAAAGCAATAATGTGAATGCTTGAAACTGGTAATATTTGGGTTAGTTGACTCTAGCTTTCAACAGGTTTGACTAGGATGTAAGCAATCCATTCCACTAATTGGATCAACTTTCTTAGTGAGAACTATGCACTGGCAAAGAACATGATGAGACCACTGAGTCAACCAGTGATTCCTTTGGTGGACAAAGTCATGTACTACATTTGCTGTTAAAAATTGTCTGAGCTTTCAGGTCAACAGAAGTGGTGTGATGAATAATAGCAGACAGCAGTATGTGACCACAACACCAGAGCCATCTTCAGAACCTCCACACCGGCAATTTCTACTTTTTCTCCAAATAATGTTACCCTTTTCTCTTGAGTCCTTTTGTACTGTTGTTCTATTTTTCTTTCCCTTGATCTTTGTTTTACACTTGCTTTCACACATTCATTTCTTGCTCCTGTACTGTACACTACCAGCTTGTACTCCTTACTTCCAGCTACCTAGATTCCCACCTGTATTCAAATCTTCACCCTCCATTCCCACTATCAACTCTTACTTTATGCTTCTCTTTTTGCCCAGCCGTCTTCATTAAAAAAAAAAAGAGCCAGTTGTCTCTCAAGCTTAAATAATTGAGTACCTCAGTTGGGGAAGTCTTGTTTTCTGTGGATTTCTATCTTTCAGTTGGTTGACACTGGTTTATAGGAAAGTATGAGTTTCATTTAAGACGTCTACTCACTATCACACTGTAGTTTTGTGCCAATTCTCTGGTGAATCAGGAAACAGTAATAAGGAAGAATTCACGTTACAGCCTTTCCTCTAGTTAGAAAATACTTATATTTCTTTGTTACCTGAACACACACTTTCATGCAATTTCAAAGAATTGAATTTTCTTGGAGATTGCTATCTTCAGTTTCGCTGAAAGTGACCAACATGTTGAAAAGATGCTGGGACAGGGAGAGAAAACCTCACGGTAGCTGAATTACATAAAGTTCATTTTCATGAGAAACTTGATGAGAATATCATTCTAATCATGTATGAGTTTGTTTTTTTTTTTCTCTATCGACCTTGTTGCCATTTTCTCTTTCTTCACTCCTATTTCCGTCACCCAGTTTGCTATCTTTTTTCTGTGAGTTTAAACCTTGAACTCATTCCTTTTTTCTTCTGCTTTCACACTTCCCTCTGCTCTGAGAACCTTCTCTCAAGTCTTTTTCCTTTCTCCTTTCTGACTCATTTACCTTTCCCTTCAAATTCCTGGCAGTCTTGTTTCTCTGTGGAAAAACAAACAGAAAACTCTCCTTGGATCATATTTGTCTTTCTGATTAGGACTGTGCTCCTTTTGTTCTTCTGTGCTGGCTCTCCCTTGATTTTCTTCTGGTTCTCTGTTTCCTTTTCTTTTGCCTGTCCATGTTGAGCTCCAGTGAAGCTGCCATCACAGTGATCATTAGCAGTGTCCTCCTAGTTCAGTCAAAGGGATAGCTCTCTGTCCTTGAGGTTTGGGGTTGATTACTGCCTTTGATTCAGCAGGCTTTCTTCTTCCTGACTTCTAGGGCTCTCTTCTTCAGATTCACCTCCTACTTTGTTCACTGTTTATTTAACGTCTCTTTAAATGGTTCTTTATCCACTTCCTGTTGCTATTCCCTGAGGTTCTGTTCTTTGGTTTTCTGTCTCAAAAGCATCAGCAACTGAACTGCTTTACAGTAGACCAGTGGTCTGTGTGCCAAAGGCTTGGGGTAGGATATGGCAATATTTTGCTAATAAAGGGTATATTCTTAATGGGGACCATTCCAGTACTAAACCATTGGAGAGCTGTTGACATTTATTATGACCTCATGATGCTCAGCTTGTGAAACACTTCACTGGAAATTTCTTCTTTCCTCAGCTGTCACCTACCCATGGATGATTTCCAAAGTTATCCCTCCCGTTCTGACCTCTCCCCCTACCATCTTTCCCTGGTGTGCCCTCTAGCTCGTCTGGCTGCTACCTTGGACTCAGATTCGTGAGGACAGAACTTTCTGTCTCTCTTCCTGAAACATCACCACATGAAATCTCATGGCTTCCTGTTTTTCAGACTTTATACCACAATATTGTTGCTCATCTGTGTAACTGTAATTCACACAATGTGCTTTTTCCCCTGAAATCTACCCTCAGCTGCCTTCAGTGTCCAACCCTTCCTCATGCTGTGGTCTTCTTGTGGTGATTGACTTTCCTCTTGGTTTCTTCTACAGTCCTTCCCTCCCTTTCCCTCCCTGCTGTCAGCCTTGGGCCTTACTCTTCTGTGCACCTGGGAACAACCTCATAGCCTCACCTGTCAAACGCTTTCTCCTTTTATCTATTCTAACGCCCACTTTTTAACTGACTCTTCTGTCTACTCAGTATCACAGTCCTCAACATTGTCTCCCACCAGAAAGACTGCTGTGTGTCTTGTTTTGATATTCTGGTGTTTTAAGATTTTTAGGGGCTGGAATATTTCATAATATGTGTTTACGAACCACAGTGAAAGTTTAGGAACTGTCTAAATAATTTTAAGCTATCTCTTGTTTCATAATTTTACTGTTTTAATATGTTCAGCCCCAAAATTTTATTTGTGATGACAGATTTAGGGTACCTTACTGCTTGCTTTCCAAACTTGAGATGTAGCAGAGATGTGCAGCTTTCAGCAGGTTGATACCCTGCACTTTTTCTCACTTTGGTCAGTCAAATTCAGCAGTCAGGTTTTTTGGTTGTTTTAAAAAATTTCAGCTTTGTGTTTATTTCTGGATTTTATGCTGCAAAAGGCAGAAATGTATTGTAGCCTGTCAATGGCTTTGTGTATATTGGAATCTCAAAAACAAATCAATCTTCACAGCACAGTTGTAATTTGTAAGGGAAATTCCAGAGCCAACCCATCGTTTTATGTGTAAAGTACAGTACATTTACAATATTCAACTTCTTTACAAGTTTTCCATTTTGAAAACTGCATGGCATTTCCGAGGCAGGCTTTGAAATTTACTCATTTGTTTCATGACCTCAGTGAAAGATGTTTAAAATCTCTTTTTTCCCCTGGTCTCTTGAGCGTTGCTAGATAGCACGCAAACAAATTCCATACAAAGTGAGCAACTCGGATTTATCCAGCTGGTCCCAGTGGTTACAGGGCCATCACAGAAAGCTCAACCCTTTGGTCCTGACTTCGCTCGTCATTGCAGCCAGGCCTGCAGACAGGGGGATCGGGTGCAGGGGGCTGGTTGCCCACAATGGCATCATTGTGCGGCTGAGGAGGAGACGCTGGTGCTCTGGCAGATTCAGCTGCCTCTTCAAGCCTTGTCCCTTGTTTGAGGCGTTTAAAAGATGGCATTCCTCTGCTGACAACCCCGCCTGGTTTCCTGGCTTCAGTTCGGTGGCTAGCAAAGATGCCTAAAGCAGTTTCGGAAGAGAAGACAGTACAGCATAGAAGAGAGTAGGTTTATTGTGGTCCAGCAGTTTTGTCTGAACCATCAAGGTGCCTGCCTCCCTGCTTGTTGTTGATGCTAACAGACAAAAATGTAAATAAATCTAATTCAGTACTGAGTATTCTCAGATCGGCTTTTATCGTGAAAGAAGGATAGCTTTCCTTCCATTATGAATCCACGAGGAKTGATCAACAACTGGTTTATAGAATGCTACTGATTAAAAGTTAGAACTGTTTTTGAATTTTTTCTTTGATTTATTTAAAGTGTGATTACAAAGATGTGCTGTGTTCTGCGAAAAATATTGCGGTGGACTAAAATGGTTCAGGTGTTGTTGTAAGAGTTCCCTTTATAGAAGTGTCTTTCAGGACAGATGCCTTTTTATTTTATTAATGCCTGTTAAATCATATGGGGGCAGATTTGAATTTACTTAGGTAGTTCTGATTTTGTAGAGGGATCTTAAGCAGCAGTTCTTTTTGATAACCACGCTCTTGCACATGTAGACTTCCAGCTATAATGTAATTATGTTTAAGCCTGTATTTATGCCCCCTTACTGGGAATAATGATCCAGACATAGAATTTTCTCAAAGTTACCTAACACTGAAAGTAAAAATAAAAGCAAACCTCATAAAACCAGCAAACTACTATTCCATATTTTTGTTTGGCTTTGTTTTTCTGGCATGTTTTTATCACCTAAAACTGGTATAAAAATAAGAAATGCATAGTTGAAAATATTTTTTTCTGAGCTTTAGATATTCAGCCACAGGGAGTATATGAATTGTACCAGGGAAAGAAGTTATACTGTGTGTTTGCACGTATGCAATTGTAAAATCTTCTTTCAGTTCAAAGTGAAATATAGATCAGCTTGAATGATCAAGCTGTATTCGTCTCCATTTAAGCTGTATTAGTAAGTGACAGTACAAATACATGCTGTTGTTCATGCGCAGCAATGAAAAATTCCTCAAATCATGGAAAATTGTTCCTAGTTTTAGCTAAATCAACAATCATTTTTTAGAGGAAGGTGAAAAATGTTTTTCAAGATATATTTCTGCATCCTGTTAATATCAGCTGATCTTAAACTCTGAGCTCTTTGCAGTGTAGCAGTGTTTTAAGCAATTTGGTTGCAGAAAACACTGCCATAAGGAGAAAAATGTAAAAGGGTTGCAAGTGATTTTAATTCTGTACTGAAAAACTGGAGATTTTTGTATATTTCACGCTAGCAGGGGAGATCTGATTGTTTTAATGCTCTGACTATGAGACTTCAGTGTTTAACAAAAAAAGGAAAGTCAGATTTCCTTTAAAAAGCTGCTATCTGTGTTTCCATAAGTTCTTAATTAATTTTTCTTCTTGTTTAGAAGCAAAAACTTTCCCCAAATACTTTTTTTTCATGTTTTTTATAGTGTATTTTTATTGGAAGTCCACTGAGAGCAAGTAAAAATGATGAAATAGATGGAATCGGAAATAAAAATTTTGTGTTACCATATATTTTAAAATCTCATTTCTGAGTTGCGTGAGTGACATGAGTGAAGAACAAAATTATTTGCCAACCATGTCAGATAATAAAAATGAAAACTGTGTTGTGCATTTGAATGTCAAATTTGATTTCCAGGGCTTTGGGCCCCAGACCAAGCTGTGGATTATACCCCTGCCGCTCCGCTGTGCTGGGGCACTGGAGCAGAGGCAGACAAAGACTACCAGTGTCTGTGTCCGCAGAGGACGTATAACATATATCCGCAGCTAATCGTCCTGATATCCTGCTGGTTACCCTTCGTCATAGACCAGGGGTTCATCTTAAGCTGTGAGAATAGTTGTTTTTACTAATGATTTTAATTTGTTTCTGGGAGTGATGCCAGTGCTATAAAAGTGCAGGGATTATCCCAAATTACTTTATAACCATGCTAACCATGCTGTTCCAGTTATTTGCAAGTATGAGGGCTAATGTCCTGTGGAAACAGGAATTGGAAACTACTCTCTTCCTTTGCATAAGCTGTCAAATAGCGACATAAAATTGTTTGGATTAAATCCCACACTCCCTTTTCRTGCAAAATTCCTGACACGGTCAATGCAGGCTTTCTTAAAAAAAGGAGAATAGCATCAGATTCTTCATCTACGGTAAATATGAACGGTTGCCAGGCGTGTTTTTGGGCACTGCGCTGCAGTGGTCCATAGCCGGGAGGCTTTTGGCTGTACCAGGCAGCCACTGGGCAGGGTTTGGCACTGTGAAGTGACCATTTCCYGTAGTCAGCTGGTATCCAGCCAGCCTGTTTCAGGGGCCAGAAGAGTTAACTATTGTAGACGTGGACTTTCCCGTCGTACCTCAGTCCGCCGCAGTGCCCATGACGGTCCCCAAGAGCATTCCCTAATATAGATATAGCCTTAATGTCTGCTGACCTTGGCATATCTTTTCAGGGTCTTTTTCCACTAACTAGTCCATAATAGCTGTAGTTTGTTCATTACTATTATTAAACTAAAATTGCCAAATCTTCCTCTTCTGCCAGTGTCTACTCATTTCTGCGCTAAGAATAGGTACAGTAAAGCATAGAAGGTACTTCAGATTTACATGTGTATGTTCCTGTTATTACTGAAGTTAAATCATAGCTCCTTGCACCAAGGTAGGTACTAAAGAATCCTTGTAAATGCGTTTGTCACCTATCTAGCCATCTTTCACCTGCCAATAACTGTTGTGGCTTGTTAGCAGATGACTGAGAGAACTGAGGTTTGCACCAGATCAGTACTGTACGCCTGGTTTGCAACGACTTCAACAGAATTTAGTAAATTATATGTATGGGTAAAAGCCCTGTCTATGCAAATCAGGTAGTGACATCTTGACAAGAGATGTCAGACGCAGGTGAACTGTGATTCAGTCTGTTATGCTTTCCCTCCCAGAAGTCTTATGATTTTTATCTGACTGATTTAGAGTGAGTTTTTATTTTCCTGAAAGTAGGTTCTAGCGCATTTTACTTTTGCATTTTACATTGCACTGGAGAGAGGAGAAAAACCCCTTTTGTTCCAATCATTTGTCATCTTTTTAATCTATTTCACAGCTCCCCATTGGTTTAAGGACCACATGTGGCCTTTAATTATAGATGTGGAGTACAGTCTGTCCTGTGCACACCCCGAAAGTCATTACACTGCGGAAAAAAATGCAGTTTTTCACCATATTTAATACACTATTTAATAATATCTTTAAAAGTACTGTTTGCAGAGATAATTTGGTAGATAAGGGAACATGGGTATCTGTGAGCAAACATCTCGGAAATGAAATATTCTTTTTTTTTTAGTAACAATAGTAACCTACATTTCTTTTTACACTATGCCATACTACTCTATTTTTACTTACTGACCAACAATTACAGAATTCTAAAATTACAGTGAACCTGATTTCATTTTCTAACTCTGGAACTTTTTAAAAGTAAGCTGGGTAGTGGGACATTGATAGAGATACACAAGTAAAAAGTCTGTTGAATTTAGATTTGATAACTTGCTGAACCCCCCAGTAAAGTGCACCATTTTCCAGACTTCTCTGGAGTAAAGGGGGGACGTGGAACAGTTTGCTGAGTTTGGATCTGAGCATTGACTTACACGCTGGTGAGACAGTTAGGGGTCACTGTTTTGTTTGCTTTAGGCATCTTTTGAAATTGTAGTTTGAGTTTTTCTAAAAAATACTTAAAGATTTTCTGATTGGCACATCTTAAAGAACTAAATCCAAAATTAATGGTTTTCATAAGTGTACAAAATGGAATTACCCATTAGCTAATTCTGTTTACTTACATGTTTAGTATATGTTCAGATGCTCTTTGTTTGCTACTTACTGGATTTATTTTGAGAAATATACCTATCTTTATTTTCTGGTTATTGTAAACCACCACCCGGTCCACAAGTGGTCAGCCTCCCAATTTGCAGAAATACTCTGTTTGGCCTAAGAATGTGACCTTCCCTTGCTCTTTGTGTGTATTGACTGACCCGCTAACGGAAACAGAGGTTCTTTTTAATCCCGAATGAAATGTGCCTTTAAGGAAATTTCCTAAAGGGGTATTTTCTTTAGCTTCTTCTGGAAATGGAGTGCAATTGAATTTGCAGTGTGGCTCCCAGAGCCATTCATCTTTGCAGAGCCAGAGCTATTCTTCATGAAATCTCGGCCTTGTGCTATAAACCAGGAAAGCCAGTGGTATGCAACTCCCCAAGATTTGGTATTTCCCATAAAGTTAGCTTTACAGATTCTTTCTTCAAGTTGTTTATTGTATACATTCTTCTTTCTCTCCCCCCTGTAAAGCAAAACAAATCTCTTAGTAAAAAAAGCTGTTCCAGTTATGAGTAGCCATTCAAAAGTCAGAAAGTATCAAAGTTAAAAGTATACCCATTGCCTTATCTTTTCTTCTATCTGGCTCCTGCTATAGTCTTTAAGTGGGGATATTTCATGTTTCTCAAGTTCAGTAGAAAGTACATACAGGTTGTGTCCTTTTTTATGTTTTATRTTATTCTGCTTATTTCAGATGGATTTTCCATACACAAGGAGACACCTTTAGTGGTGACATCTCTGATGCCACTCAGTATTCACTTAGAAAAAACTATTTTTCATGTTAAAGAAGCCATGCATCTAATTCTGTAACTGATATTTTTGGTATATTAATATGTTAGTTGTTTAACTGATATATTACTGCAGCTGGTCTGCTGCATATTCAGGGTCCCTACTCATAAATTGTTCTTCCCTTTGATAATATACAGGAGTCCCTGCAATTTTGACAGCTCAGCTGAGAAAGACAACTGAGATATAAGAATACATTTTTGTGTATAAAATTCCATGTGGTTTCACATGGTCACACTTAAAATTTCTCATTTTAATATTTTATTGGAAAAAGTTACTGTGCAGTTAAAAACATTATCATACTCATAATTCGTGTGTAAAGGGGGGGGAAAAGATATATTGTTTCTGGATGCCCTGGCTAGAATAACAGAGACATAACCTCAGTGAACCTCGGAGACTCATGGAGCCTCACCAGCGCAAGGGAGAAAGCCAGGAGCCCCCAGCCAAACTCCCCGCCACCGCGAATGAGTGGTGTCTGCAATAGCCTGCGTGTGGTGAGACTGAGGAAATACATTCCTGTTCATGGAGTTAAGTTTGTTCCCATTTCAGATTCTCTTTAAAAGTGACAATTTAATGGGTCCTATTACTGTCAGATGTGGCCTGTGCTGTATCCCTCCTTGCATGCACTTACCAGGGTAAATGGAGATTTATAGCACCTGTGCAGCCGCTCCGATGGGCTGCTGTGCACTCCTCCAACTGTGTGGGCTGATTTTTTCCCGGGTGAATCTTCCCAGCAAGGAAGAGGCCTGGGTACATGGCTCTCTGGAGCTCTGTGCGTGTGTGATAAATACGTGTACATTATTAGGTCCTCTCTTCAAAATGCACTGTGATCCTCATGTGCTTCCTGCTAGTGCAGAACRGTGGCAGCGCTCCAGGTCTAGGGACATTTAAGCAACGAGTTTCAGAGACAGCACTGCAGCCCGCCATTTTTGAGATGAATGAGCACAACCCCCCCCTTTTTTTTTCCTTGATCCTACTGCAAATGGTCTTAATCAGTCAACTTTATCCTAGGTGATGCAGGGYAACTGCTACCTGTACAGAAACAACAAAAAAAAAACTGTTTGTGTTTTTTTTGAAAGAAAAGAAGCAAGACAGTCTTAGGTGACCAGGAGAGGCGAAGCATGGCACCCAGGAGCCAAATTCTAAGACTTTAATCTTACCCTTACTCACTTATTCCATGTGATTTTGGTAGATTGGAAGAATGATYATCTTGTCAGCCTCTATGTTTAAATCTGACCATTGATTAAAGTCTGGCAGAGGAGGGAGAAAACAGGAAAGCATCCTGCTAAAATTTTCCTCTGTTAGATTAATCAGCCCCAGCTCATTCATGCTCCCCTCAAAGGTCATGTTTGCTGCTTGTCCGATCGTTCTAAATTTGCTCTGTGCCAGGGTCCTGTTTCCCTTCGCCTTCGCTGAATGAACAGCAGTGCCCAAAACTTGGCAAAGTGGGGGCAGTACTCTATTTGTCATGTAAGCTGTACTTCTTTTTCAACGTCTCAGCATGATTTACAACGAGATATATATTTCTGATTAGTGTTGCTTTATGATTCTTATTAGCACTTTTTGGAAGCTTAGTAATTAATAATGCCACTCCAAGAATAGCASCTAGTGCTTGCACAGACTGCATTTAATCCACCATTTTCAGTCTGTTTTTCCATTTTGTAAAGATCATTTTGAATGCTGTTGGCTAGCGCTGGGGCAGTGCAGGGCCCCAGTCACGGTGACCTGCTAATTCTGTTTTCTGCACAATATAATAATGCAATTAGACAAAGTGGTCTTGTAAGGTGCATGGGTACTTTGTATGCAGGAATCAGGCAGAGGGGCATGGCCCACCTTAATCACTCTTAACAAAACTGGTGGTTTTGCCAAGCTATTCCAACTCATCTCCCCGCTGTCGCTGTCTGTAATGAGTTTCAGCTGCAGTGTGGAAAGGTAATTTTSCTTGACTACTGCCAGCACTAGAGAGCCAGAGTTAAATATTTGTGGGTGTTTAACTCTATTTTCTAATTTCCAGGCATCAGAGTTTTGCTAAATTTTGCACTTTATGAGATTTTAGTGGGTAGTTCTGTATTAATAGGACAGCATAAAGTAGTCGGTGCAAGATATTACTTGCCAGATTTCAAGGGGTTTCATGCAACATATTTGTTTAGAGATCAGTTGTCAAAACTGCTTGCAAAAAAAAAAAWTTATGGGGAGATAATGAATGTATGCTGATGAGCCATTCAGATGGATGCCTGAAAAACTTATCAGGAAGCATAATGCTCAAGACATCTGCTTTATTTTGGAGTTTTTATGTATGTGCCATTTCTTTGGAATATTTGGGGTTTGTTTCTGTGTTGTTTTTGTACGTCACTTTATCCCTCCACGAAAGCTTCTTGTGTATCGCAGACTGGGGAATGTTTTAAAATTCCTCTCGGGTTGGATAAACACAATAAAAACAGGCAAGTTTTTAAGAATACGCATGCGCTAGGAAGCAGCGCAGCATGGGTCGGCTCTTGGCCTGCCCTGCAAGCAGGGGGTGGGAGCCTGGGGCAGGTGTAGCTCATTCAGCTCACCCCCGTGAGCACCCACAGGTGAGCACCCACAGGTGAGCACCCACAGGTGGGCAAGGCAGGCTGGGGCGCTCTGCGCACTTTGGGGCTGTTGTAGAGAGAGGAGGAAACAGCTGGCTCTACACAAGCTGTGCAAGTCTTGCTATTAGAGCAAGGGGACTTGTGATTCAGGCAGCYTGTAGGCATACATAAATATTTGTGGCATAGTTTGCATTATTATTTCAGTTGGGCTATAAACATTTGGTTACTGATAGTAGGCTAGAAACTAGCAAGTCTATAAATTTTAGATGGCAGGGAAGTGCAAGGGGTTTTTTATTGACTGCCAAGGTATGAAAGTCCCCATGTCTCTCTCCTGTTAAATAATTGCAGTGCCAAATACGTATGGGAACTTTGTGTGTCGCCTTGGTTAAGTTTGAAAGAGGAGGAGGAAGCAAAGCTTACTCACGCAGGGAAATTCCTCGGCACGTATGCATGCCTTCTGCCTCCCATACAGGTTCTTGTTTGAGCTTGCCCTTTTCTCTTTACATGTTTCTACCTCTGCCAGCAGCCAAATGGARAGGCTAATTTGAGAGACTTAGAGAAGTAGTTGCAGTATGATAATTTCATAGCTAACATGACTCTTTCCCTTGTCCTGTGTACTGTAGGAATCTGCACGTTACTGCATGGGTACAGCTTAGTGGGGATTTTTTGTTTTTACTGGGAGAACTACTGCTTTGTTAGACTAGCTCATGTGCAGCTTCTTTTCTTCATAGTTCTCTTTATGGAAAATAAAAAATCTTATGTATGTCTTTTGTGACATTACCCCTGAAATATTGTCCCCCACCCGCAATGGATGAAAAAGAGACCTTCTGAATTAAGAGCATAAACTTACAAGAGTTATATATTTGGGGGATAACAGTTCTGAGAGTCTTTCCTGATACTGTGTTTCCATGCAAGAGAGCAGCTACATAAATGGCTTGGAAAAGTGTCATTCTTTACTAAGAAATACTGCGCTTAATTAATTCTTGCTCCTGGGAGGTCAGCCTGGGGCACTCATTATTGTCTTAATTGGTGGTATAAATCCTGAAGTGCTATAGGAGAAGAGGAAAAAAAGGAAAATGATGAGCAGTTAACAATGTATAGCCTTTTGRATAAGTGCTAGCCAGTTGTACTGCCATTTTACTGACATTTTATGGTTTTAGTGGGTTATAGGTCTGGTCCTCCACAAATTAGGTTAAAGGGCATTGATTTGCATAAACAAAAATATAAGAAAAATAGCAAAATGCAGTAACTCATTCCTGTGTTCTGCATTAAACTATGTGAAGTATCTCAGTGCTCTCCAACTCGGAAAAATGTTTCTTTGATCTCCTATTAGTCATATTAAATTATATTCATTACACTTCCCATCTGGAGTTTCCTAGCAGGCCAAAAATCATCCTATAGACATTAGTGAAAGGAGGTTCACTGTAACTTTTTAATTGTGTACATTTCATTTCCTTTTTTTTTTTTTTTAATTTGAAGAAAGCAGATGGAAGTGCATACCAGCTTCTTCCTCTCGGTTTATATTACTGAAGTGAAACAGCAGAAAATCTCAAGCATTCTTTCTCCTCACATATTGTTTCAAGGTGATGACTGCTCTGTCAGGAGACTTTGACACGTTTGCTAAAAAGGTCAGGAGTTCAGTGAAAGTCGAAGTTGTGGAGAAATCTAAGTGTGGTCTTATGGATACTATCATACTCTTACCGGAGCAGGTTGCTGCAGATTGCATTTGAATGAAAGAAGCTCAGAAACTTCATGGCAAGTAGCAATCATTTTCCATCCTTTCCTGTTGGGGAGATCACTCAGTCAGTAGCTGCCTTTCTGCCAGCTGGCAAGAAAAATAGTATTTCAAACTTGCAGAAAAAAATGAATAGTTTTGACTATTTGGGGCATGTTTTTAAGTTCAAGCCAAGCTTTGTGGAATCAGAAAATGTGTTAGTCTAGGGTGCTATGAAAAATGGGTTTCATTTCTGCCTTACCAGCGGCCAAAGGTTAATTGCTGTTAGTAGCCCCGTGAATAATTTCCTTCAAACTGTGTTGTTGAAATTATTTCTTCCTTTCCCTCTGAGGCCCACAAGACTCTCTTCACCTTAAAAACTATTAGGATTTATCAAGTGTGGCCTTCCCTGGCTTTACTGGAGAGTTTCTTGCAGTTGCAGATGAGCATTCCCACTTTGATAGCTTAGAGAGGGGTGACAAATTCCTCATCTGCCTATCTCTGTCCACTGGGGCTTTTTCTTTTTAAGAAATGAGGAAACCCTAAAACCTTACAAGCTTTTCCATTTGTATAAAAATAATAAAAAGAGAATAGCCATTTTACACCCTTAGCAGGTTGCTCTTAGGTCCACAGGTCTGTATTCCTCTGTGCGAGATTTGAGGTAACACTTGCTTACTTTTGTAAAGTGTTTTGAGTTCTGTTGATAAAAAACCCTGCTTTAAATCGCAAATTTTGTTTTCTTCCTCCTGCTGTGGAAGGCTATAGCAGAATAAATGGCTGGATGAGATGAAATGTGAGTGGCGAGCAGAGATTTCCTGCTGACAATAACAGTAACAACAAAAAATCCCAGATGGCTTCCCACCACAGAATGACACAGAGGCTGGATGTCCAAGCCCTCTTCTACACCACAGTTGACATGCTCTAGGTGTTCTCTGCAAGCTGTTGACATTCAGCAGTGTTTATTCATTTATTTTGCAAAGATCCAACCGTCCTGCCCTGACATACGTAAGCAGCACAATTGCTGTGCTTCCTGGCAATAAGCCTTCCTCTGCTTGCTCTTGTAGCTGCTTCCATTTTGTGCAGGCGGTGGTTTCCAGCCATGATGTTGGACAGTTAATTTATTACAAAAGCCATGATTTCCAAAGCAGGACAGTCAGGGCATGCATCTTGGAAAAGTGCTGTGCAACTACAAATATGCTCATTTTGGTTTCCTCTTAGCTGCTTTTGCAGCTTTTGTTATTTGCGGAGTCTTATGTTCTGTCTGCAGCCATTTTATAGCATCTTTTTACTATCTTTTATAAACCTTTCTATGCAGTTGCAGTTGTGGAGTTGCACGTTGTCAATTACTTTTATACCAGATATTCCTGGTTAACAGCTAAAAGTTTTATTCTGTCTGCCCTAACCTGCTTGCAGATCCTACTGGAGATTGATTATTCCTTGACTGTTGCCAGCTGTAACAAAAGTACTGCAGGTCGTGTTTTGTTCATGAATGCACCTGTGTGGTTCCCCAAACACATAAGCAAAGTGAGTTTGTGCAGGTCTCATCAGTCAGAGCCTAAATGTCTCTGCTGATGCTCCAGAGAGAGCAGGACCCAAGTCCTTCATATCTTACCCGGGTAAGTTTTGCAGGGTTAGCAGGGGTAGAGGGTTACTTATGGCTAAAATAAGTAGACTGAAATGAGGTTATGCATCATGAACAGATTTGCTCTGTAAAAAGGTGCATATTTACACAGTCCCTATTTCAGAGTGCAGCTAATGGCAGAAGTTGTAGGTATGCTGTGGGCTGAATTTTCTTTTCAGTTGTTATTGTTACTTATTTTTGCCTTCAAAGTGCAGTTTATCAATGACTTGATAAAACTGTACTGCAGAAAAGTCTTTCCTACCCCTTTGTTTCTTTTAGAGATGTAGTGTCAAGACACTTCACTGGGAAGCTTAATTTGCAAATTTACCAAAGAATGGCCTCTAAATCTGCAGGAGTCATAGATGGCTGACTGTATTTGGGGGTAATCAAAGCTGAACCAGATGAACTGAGCAGGCTGTTTAAACAGACTGAGCTAGCAATAGCCCTTTTCTTTTGATTACCCTATCCCTGGCTTGCAGTGCAATTTTTCAACCTGTAAGCCTGCTACATCTGTGGATAAGATTTGGCATACCTTATGCTAGCAAAATATTTTTAAGAAGCTGCTAAGACCAAATGATTCTTCTCTTCACATGATATGCATAATGTTAGCCTTAAATCATGTGACTTGCCAAAATCAGCTGTAAAATGAAGAAGAGAGAATTGATTATCAGATATTTAAGCATAGCAGTTGATGTGAACGATTTTGTAGACTTCATAAGCTTGAACATTTAACATTATTTTGAGGGCTTATTCATAATGACTTCCTTTGTACTCAAATAACCAGTGACATAATGGAGTTCAAAATATTATTGATACATTTAATATTCTCTGTGAGCATTGCTGCTCTGTACAGAGCTCTTTATTTTTTGACACAGTGACAGACAAATACTACAGAAGTAAATGGTAAGTGGGATGACGTGGGGTTTTTTTGGCATTGTGTTGAAGTTACTTTGACTAAGTAGGTTGTTTTGTTTTAACCAATAGACTTAGTAAACTGGCTTTACTTGCTGCTTGATACATACGGTTTCACGTATTGCTCTCTGCTTTCAGCACAGCAGATAAGATACCAACACAATTAAAAGTGAAAAATAATCTGTCTGCTCTGCCAGTGGTGAATGCTCAGAGAACACACGCTGATACAATAGATTTCTGAATAATTTATACTCAGCATTTTTCCCTGCACTTGGTAAATGAGGATGCCTAATGTGGCATGGTCGGAATGATATTCTATCTGTCATCCATTAAGATAACAAGATTGGTGGGCCAGGGAGGGGCATGGTTTGGAGCGCAGAAAAGATGGGATTAAAAATTGAAATGTTTGCCCAAACTGTTTTGTATGAAGGAGGCTGATAAAAGCAGCTTAAAAAGAGAGAATTAATTCAAAAGTGTGACTTCTGTAAAGCTTTGTCTTCACTAAAATAAAACATGAGATACGTGTTTATTTCAAAAGTTGCAGAGAAAAGGAATATTAGAGCAAACCACTGTYCTTTGTAGGACTTCAGCAGCTTCCTTTACTTTAAATTCAAGTACTTTGTAGGTGCTATCAAAACCAAATATGTATCACTGAAATGTTTTATGTTTCACAGTATGTTTTTTTCTTTAGATACATAATGCATTTTAAATCGCAAAAAATCATTTGCACTTGTTTTTGGCACAGGGGTGTCTCTTCTGCCATGATAGGGTGTTAATTTGGAAAGGATGTTAAAATATTTGTATAAGAAATTACTCATGTAAATGTTCAGTACCTCAGCAGACTCAATTCCTTGCAAGGTGAATGCATTACAACAAATAGTAACTTTGTTTGCCATTAGTTTCTAACAAGAGCCAATAGCCACTTTAAGTTGATTAATTTATAAACAGTAGTGGTTTGCTGTCTCTGAAATTCCTGGCAACTTCTTAAAGTTAAGATTCATTCAAATTTTTTTTCATGTTTTTTGAGGAAACTCTCAGGGTTGTGAGAACAGATGAGAAAGCACTTTGAGAAAGCTTTGGCTTGTTTCTAGCTTTGCTTTAGTGAACCTAGAGGGAAAAAAAAGGATATAAGCAGTGCTGCATAGTGTTTACCTCCTGCCTAAATCTTTCCTTGGTGAGGAGCTGACAGGAAGGTGTTAGATCCATAAACACAGTGTGACAAAGAAAGCTAGCCCCCTAAGAAAGGGGTTGATATATTGGCCAAAAGCAATAAAAAGGCCATTGCGCTCTACCTGTGTATTATACCTGTTCTGCTGTTTGGAACCCAACCTTGAAACGATTTAAATGTGCTTTTCTGCTTAATCTGAAGGCAAATGCCAGTTCTGCCCATCACTATATTCTGCAATATTTCCCCTTGCTGCAGAGACAGTAGTAACCAAAAAGACAAGTGAACAGTAAATACCTGAGCTGGAATAAAGACCATGTCCTGTCTAGTCTCCGTCCTGCCCTTGCTATAGTCTATAAAATGGGACAAGCAGGGAGACATTGTGCCACGGGCAATGTATCATGTCCTAGGTGGTGTAACAAGTCAAATACTTCGGGGATGAGGAACAATCATGGTCAAGTACAAGCCTGTCAAATACCGCCTACCGGGGATAAGCTCAAGAATGGCTGTGTTTAGATTTTATTATTGTGCAGCGTGAGTATGTACAGAAGTGCAGCCCTGCAGACAGCAAATTCTGTCAGTTTGGAGGTAGATGACTGCTTTTAATCATAGGTGGTGAGTTTGCCTATGGGGTGTGTGCAAATCACTACTTCTGCACACATCCCAGAGGCCTTGGGCTCGTTGCAYGTGTGACGTGGTGAAGTGCGTGCACTCTTTCGGTTGCCTGGGCCGTGTCTGCTTTGTATTTATGGTGAGCAGGCCATCACTATAAACCTGTCGTCTAAGATGAGACAAATTTAAAGGAAAGAAAAGTAACCGTGTTGAAACCGCACAATTCCAAACAATTACCTGGCATATAGGTCATCCTGGTGAGCAAATATTTTTGTGAGCCTACCATTAGATTTGAGAAATAGTCCTCGGCATGACCCTACCTGTAATGCCACCCGAAACTTCTCCTGCGCTGTGTGAGGCTTGTGGAGGCAGATCTCAAAACCCAGCCACAGAGCTATGTAAATCCTATTTGCCCTCTTATACTTGAAAAACGGCCTCTTATTCACCAGATGATGGTTTTGTTTTGGACTTTATATGCAAAGAAACAACATGTTGAATCTGGACATTATTCCTAATGTCTGTCTGGAGGAAAATTTAAGATCAAGTCTTTTCAGTGCCGTATTATTGAGCTTTTAAAAACAGTTCATCACAAATGTTAGTAAAATAGTATCCCACTACTGTATTACGGAAGACTTCTTAAAAGCTAGGCACTAATATACAGTTGGAAAACAGGTCCTTAGTTTTGGGCAGGACCACATCATACCTGTTTTCCTCTGAATATTTTTACATTAACAAGTTTATTTTTCATTCTCTTTTGTGAAGAAAAAGATAGATAATCAAACGTAGCTGATGGAAAATAATTTGCAAAACAGTTTAAGCTTCCACAATTAATATTCCAGTCTATATATTTTATTCTACATAGGCTTTTGCCTGGGGAGGTTAGGCCGTTGAAAGAAGTCCCATGGAAGAACTGTCTCAATGTAGATCTAGATATCTGCTTTTTCTAAATTTGTTCTTCTTAAGCCCTTTCTATTAGTAATGGGTTCATGAATGCTTTGTATTTGCTGTCTTCAGAAGTTGGGTCTCCTTTTCCTGGTTGGCTGTAGGGGCAAGTCTGTATGTTAAGGACCGAGGTCGTCTTCTCTGCTTTCCTTCCTGATGGATTGTAATTACACCCTAGGTTAAAAGGATCACAGAATCTGTGTCGAAATATCAGAACAAATGATCAGTCAACGGGTGCCATTAGCTACGGGTTATATTTTGGTGCACTACAGGTATATTTTGGGGAGGTTGTTCCTGCTGTGTTCTGTATTGGGTGACACTTGATGTTCGTATTTCATTTCGAGCAGTGCCTGTTTCAGTAAACTAGAAGTTGTTCAAGCATGGATGATTGGCAGCCAGTGCCCCAGAGAGGGTGCAGGCAATGAGGAGGCTTTGGGAGCTGATCTTTATTAAATCACTCCAGTTGTTCAGCGAGGCGAGACAGTTGCAYGAGACAGTCGTTTTTGTTTGTTTGGGCCGTTTTGCTTACTGGCTTGTTGGGCTGCTGTTTGGGGTATAAATCCATTACTGCCTGACCAAGGGTGTTGCTTTACATGCAGCAGTGGGTTAAACTGGGATGACCAAAGGGGAAGTTACCTGCTGGGCTCCTGCTACCTGTGTCCGGCTGAAAAGTGACGCCTGAATAAGCCACACAGTGACTCCTGAGCCAGCACAGTTTGCAACTTCTACCTGTTGAAATAAAATAAAATAGATGCCATAGACTTCTAACAGTTCTGGTTAGCATGACCAACAATTCTCACAGAGCCACGTGTATGGGAATATCAAAGTAAGAAAGCAATAACTGAATAGTATTACAAATTTTCAGCAAGTACACAAATTTACACACTTGCCATATTTTCTCCTGCAAAAATTCAAGCAGCATTAATGAGTTGAATATAAAATAGCAGTGTTATTGCTAACTTTAGAAGGTTTTAATTGGCTAAATAAATGACATTAAATATTTATCCTGGGTCCAGTAGCTTAAGAGAAAGAAAGAAGAAAAGAGTTTTTATTTACCACTTTGATTATAATGTTAAGTATCTTCTAAATCAGAGAAGCTAACCTCAGGATGAGGCTTGCCTGTGCAAGAGCTGCGGAAAACTATTGCCGGGGTTACGTGATTAAAGAAGCATTTTTTGGTTCTGAGTGAATCTGAGGTATTTTCATAACATTAGCATCTATAGCATGTTGGGTGTACAAGGAATTTATGAGCAGCCCTTACTGACTGTGCCTGCCCTACCGCTCCCTGATTGTATGGCCAGAAACTCTCTTGGTTAACTCTGAATGATAGGGTTTGGGGCTTTTGAACTACTTGCATATCTCTAAAAAAGCCTATTTTATAGCTTACCATGATTACATCTTTAGACAAATGCATCGTGGGTACAGAGCTATCATCTGTGAGATTAAGTTTACCACTTCCCTGTAGGGCGTAAACATGCAGCTTGGTGAAGAGTTTCAACCTCTCAAGCCCTCCAACAAATATTAAATTGCCAAGTATCCTTCCATAATGCTATGATGTTGACTGAAATTTGACCCCGGTGCTTGCTGAAATGATGCTCAAAACCTGAGTGAGAAGGTTAAGTAGCGCTGTCAAATTTCCAAATGTCTGTCACAGAAATACTTTCACTGCGTATCTGTGGATTGATCTCTAAAATGCTTAAAGTAATCCTCCTTTCTTCTTCATTATTATATGATATTATCTAAAGCATGGGTTTTAGTGGAGATAAAGAAGTTAACTTGTTTTTGCTTTTTTTCCTGTGCCAACTAACCTTGCCGTTTATGAACATTTGATTGGATTCCTCCTATGGCGAGTAAAAGGGAGAAAAACGATGTTCCTTAAGTATGAACCAGACTTTTAGTTGTTTCTTTAATTTCTGTTCAGGATCATTCTAGCTACATGATTATTTTCACAGCTGTGTCTGAATAAGAAAAATACTGTAATTGGCAGGGTTTACAAGTTCAAAACTCAGCTGATGTGGAACTCTTCCACCCACAGAAGCTGAATTTATTGCTGTAGGAGTTCTAACTACTAAAATAACTGGGTTTCCAATTATTTCATTTTTATGTGCAGCATTCAAACTAGAGAATCTCGGCATCAACCAAAATCGAGGGGACCTTTAAGCTGAGGGAAACCATTGCTTCTTGGATGAGTGTTTGACTTCCAAGGGGATCAGTCTGGAAGGCTGCTGTTTACCTAGCTCATTACTAAATACATAAGCCCAAACCATTTTTATTTGAGCCCTTATGTAAAAATCTAGGACTTCATTTCCTGAATGCTGTTACTAGTTCTAGTTTTGTTTATTTTGGCTTTAGGTTGCATTATTTAATTAGCTTTTATTTAAGAGATGAGTCTTATGTTGCAGAAAAACAATATTAAATTATACTAAGCCTGAGTCTTTAAAGTTTCCCTACTTCAATCATAATGTTGGATTTATTTTGCTATTTTAAGGCAATGTTAGTACTTGTCTATAAGGGTTATGGGAAGCTCAAAGGTTTATTTGATTTCTTTTTTTCTTGATTTCAGGGCTTTTTCCGCAGGAGTATCCAGAAGAACATGGTTTACACATGTCATAGAGAGAAAAACTGTGTTATCAATAAAGTTACTCGAAATCGCTGCCAGTACTGCAGACTACAGAAGTGCTTTGAAGTGGGAATGTCCAAAGAATGTAAGTTGTCTTCAGAAACAATTTATTGTTTGTCATATCCTTTGTGTAGATGGCAGTCCCAAGGGAAGAAAATATTATGTGATTATGTAATTGAAGCCAGTGTCTGCATTCGTATGTCCGAAATGAATTTGACTTTTGCACGCAACTTCAGACCTGTTCTTTACTGACTTCTGAGCCCTTAACTTTGCAGCCTAAATGCCATCATTTAACAATTTCTAGCGTAACATGATGCATGTGCAACCTGGCCAGCCCGGGTGGATGTGAGAACTTGTAAGTAGGTACTTTTGCCAGTTTTTTTCCTAGTTTAATTATTTATAATTATTTTAAGTGGATGTTCATTAACCTGCTCAAATTTAAAAGAGCACAGCCACAACTACCTGCTTTAAGACTGGATTATCACCAGATGCTTTCCCTTATGAAAGGGCATCTTGGGCAGGGGTGTAAGGAGACAGCACCTTCTTGTTAAGCCCTTTTGACATTTCAGTCCCTTTCCTGTGAATGCCCATGTGCAGATGCCCGGGCAGCCGCCTGGGGACCGGCCTGAGCTGTGCTGGCAAGAGGGAGGAGAGGGGTTTCTGTGTTAGTTCCCTCGTCAAATTTGTGACCCGGCTGCTCAAAATACCAGTTTATGGCATTTTAAAAAGCTGATGGAATGGCAGCCTTAAGTCTTCTGTTCTGACTAGTTGGAACCTCTCTGAAAGGTGAAATTCCCTCTTAAACCTACAGAGCAAATCTGACTATATGTAAAGTATTGCTACATGTACAAAACAGAGAAAAATAATGGATTTTTTTCCTCTACCTTCTTTTCTAGAAGTCTTTGCATTGCCGTTGAAATTAACTTTTTAAAAAAATTTAGATAGAAATTTGTTATTTTTCTCTTTTTGTTGTTAACTTATATCCCTTTCAAGCATGAAAACTTAGCAGAAAGAAGTCTTTCTCAAATCTCCAGGGGGATCTCTTCTAAAAAGGTTTTTTTAGTTTATTTTGATTGGCTTGATAGCAGTAAAAAACAAAATCCTTTCATGTAGTGATATATTTGATTGTTGTGGGATTTTTACTTTATCAATGACCTTCCTGATTTCAGTAGGTCAATTCCAATAATAAAYATCACAGAAATTTGCAGTGTGTACATGAGAAGCAAAAAATTACCCAACACCACTCTCTTTACTTAATTCACCTACAGAACTTCTTTAAGAAGACTTAAGACCAGAGAAAGAATTTTAACACTGATGAGACAGTTAAGACAAGAACATATTTAACTCACAGTTCAGCCATAAGCATTTCTCTTTCCAAAATTGCATGAAACTTCCCAGTAGTTAATTTTTCTGTACTTGGGCAAGAGCAGAACAGGTTCCAAAGTCACACCGGTCTGTACTAATTGCATCTTTTTTCTCTCTCCCACGCACCACTTCTTCCCCTCTCAGAGGGAAAGTGTTGAGGGGAAAGAGAAAGAGCTACCTTTATCTTTAGGACCCCTTTGCAGAGTTTCCAACCCCTCCTCATGGAAATCAGAAGTTGTGGTTAATGAAACAGGCTTGACATCCAGGATTTTACTGCTGATGTGAAATAATAATCCTCTTAAATGCTGTAATACTGCATCAGAGTAGGTTTTTGAAATACCGGCAGTATTACTAACATGTTAACCAAAGTTAGTTAGGGTAAAGTATAAAAATTTACCTCTTTTTAGGTTGTATATTGTTCTCTTTCCTCTCATAGGGTATCTGGAGCTTTGCCAGAATTGTCCCATGCGAGAATTAAGCTCTGTGTGTTTCTTAGGGTGAACAGAGAGTGAAACTGCCCTTTGACAGTTGCCTTTATCTCAAACCACTCTAGGCACCAAAAGGGAGATAGTAGGTTGGAGAAGAAGCAGAAAAGATACTGGGGAGAAGTGAAGGATGATCTCTGGCTGCATTTCTGCAGAAGGTTTTTGCAGTGGAACAGAGATTTTAAATGTCATCAGTTTGAAAGCAGAGTGTCTTGTCCTCTGGGTTTAAAAACTAAGGCTGAGATGGTTCTGTGTTATCTCTTCATAAACAGGAACTTTTCAACTCTAAAAGGTTTGAAAAACTCTTTTCTAATCTGGCCTTCTTACATACATGTCTCCAGGTTTCAAGAGTACTTCTTTAGAAGGTTATGTAAACTAAGGAACATTTATTAGTGGGCTTTTTAGGAGATAGAGTTTCTCTAAATAAGTAACTTATTCACACTTTTTTTTTTTCTGTCTTCTTACAACTCTGATACCTTTTTCTGTCCTTTGTTCATGGCTTTCATACTGCAAGGTATCAGAAGAGTCTAACAGGAAAACAAGCCTACAATGTCTAAACCAGTCCCAAATGGGGAAGTTAATCATGATGGACAACTGCAAATAGGAACCCCAAGGTCTGTTCCCAATAGCTAAGGAGGAGTAAATACAGGATTTCAGTATCCAGAATAATCTGTGCTTAAATTCTACAGTCATGTTATCTGTTCTGCCTTTAAAGGGCATGCATACATACTCAAATATGCAACTCCTTTTGAGTTGAATGAGAGTTGCACATAAACTATCTAAGATCAGAAATGACTGCCTAACCAATGCAATAAGTAAGATTTTAAAGATGGAGATACAGCATGTTGTAAGAGATGAAGAGATACTCAGCATTTCTTGTATGCTTTTATCTTGTCATAGCGAATGAAGTGAGATGATGAAGGAATGCACCAAATTTGCATTTCTTTACGGGCTGTTTTGTTCGTTTAAGGAAAACGAGGTATCTCCTGCCCCATTGTAGTCCCCAGATCTGATAGAGCGAGGTCAGTAAGAAGGCTGCCTCCAGGGCAGCAATGGAGCTGTTTGTATTGTGATAGTATCTACAGGACCCAGCTGAAACGGGATCCCACTGGCGCAGGACCTGGCTCTCGTTGTGTAGCTGCTCTTGCAAAAAGTTTGTGCTCTAAATAGACAAGACAAGGGGTGTGAGGGGAATGGAGCTGGCCTGTCGATGACTGCCTTGTCATCTGACCACAGGGCGAAAACAGAGCTTCAAATAAAGCCTTGCTGTCTGATCCCTCAGCTCTCCCACCTCCTGAGCTTGCATCCCTGCAGGGCGAGCTGCAGCTCACGGTGTAACACCCCAGAGCCAACCCCTCCCTAGCACCGCGTTCGGGGGTTACTGTGCGACTGGCCCAAGTAGGTTCATATGCGGGTGCATGGAAACTAATGCAGGAGTTGTAGGTGCAGCTGAGGCTCTGATCCCTGTTCCACAACATTTCTCTCCTTTCCATCCCCCCCCACTTCAGCCTCTTAATTTTTTTATGAACATGTAGAGACAAATTACGATCACATAGGATTTTTTTTTTTTTTTTTTTTTTTTTTTTTTTGGTGCTGCTGAAGTGGGATGGCTACTGAGGCTGCGAGCGTCTCATTAGGAAACTCGCCTTTGCCCTTCTGATATGTGATCCCTGAGCTGCTGTTGAAGTTTCATCCCCGGCCGACCCCAGTGCGGGGAGGACGCGCACTGTGTCTGTACGCGTGGATCCTGCGTCTCCGGAGCTCGCGCAGGGTCGCGCATGCAACTGCGGCGCCTGGCACAATCAAGGGAGCAGGCAGGAATCAGGGCAAAACCCTGAAACACAATGGGCTCTTTCAAGCAGGATGCTGGAACATACACTTTGTAGGATGAAATCTACCCTTAAATAAAACTTAAACCCTGGATTTGTTGCAGGGTACAAGGGGGGAGAAATGGAGCTTCCTTCAGCCACAACTGCTCGGCCTGGCCTGGCAGATCTCTCACCTCCATCCGCTTTTGTAAAACCCGCAGCCTGCAAAGGCTGTAGCCGTGCTTGGTGGTCTGTCAGGTGCCCCTCCAGATGCACACCCGGTCCCAGTACCGCGGTGTGATGCAGAAAAGCCCTCTCTACTGGCATGAACTTCATCTGCAGTGAGCCCTGGCAGAGCCAAATTATGTTTATAAAGGCACAGAATTATTGTTCCAGATTGCTTCAGTGCACTGAAGCAATGTTCGGATTTGTAAATCTGCTTACAATTAACCTCCCTGGAGGAGGGAAGGAGGGAATGCAGGGGAATTACCATGAAGAGGAGAATTTTTTTGTTTGTTTGTTTGTTTTTATTTTTAACCTGCACAGAAATGTCTGTTACTTTTCATCACAGACTTCAAAGTCTTATAATATTTAAATGTTCATGCTTCTTAGAACATAGGATTAAATTCTGCTACTGAACAATAGGATGAATACTTATTTTATTTCTGGTTTAAATTGGCAACCAGGAAACATCTACTTAAAGAATTATGTTTGTGTTTTTGTATTATATTGCAATTTTATATTCTATTCATATTCTTTCAGTCTTCTTATTGAAGTGAGATTCTATCTCCAATGATTTGTTAACTAGAGGGCTAATCTCCATAGCTGCATTTGGGAAGGTTCATCCAGATCCACTAACAATGTGTTTTTGAAGCAAGTTAATTATAACCCATGAAATCTTTGTTTGGATGCTTTTACTCAGAGTTTAAGTATGTTTAATTCTTTCTAACCGGCAGTAAGTATTGGATTTAAGAGTTGTTTCTGCTTTGCTATGGGCTAGATTTTTAACTAGATGCCTAAATACCACGTAGTCGCTAGGGGCTTGGTCAAAAATTCCGAAGTAGTTACCTTGTCTGCTGACTCTTGTGGGTTCCTTGAGAGACGTCATCTAAATACTGGCATGGAAATCACAAAACCATGAATTCTGCTTTGGGACTGATTCCGCTCAGTAAAAGTTACAAGATGATTAGACTAGTTTTCCTGTATTGATAAGTGAAGATGATGACCCTTCTTACAGGAGCTGGGAGAGCTTGTGTTGTGAAGGTGAAAAATTCCAACTGAATGTGAAAATTCCAATGAAATTAAGAATTTGAGTATACAGATAGCAGRGAAACAGCAATCAAAATTCACAGATCACAATTTTTAGTCTTGTTCATTAAGTTCTTTTTTCCAGTTTCTGATTGAATAGGAAGGATTGTATTTATTTTTTCAGCCTGAGAAATCAGAAACTTTTAAAAGTTAAGGCCAAACACTGACTGGAAGTTWTTTTAAGAGAGCAAAGCCAACAGAAAGGGTCTGCCTGCTACAAAAACACAGTGGTCTAAGGTCAGTCTGTCCTTTGCCAGAGATAATGCACACTTTGTTATGCTGGGTGGCTGAAAATGATTTATATACAATTAAAATACTGTTGTAAAGAACTGAGTTCTACTTGTTGCACAGTGTTTCCCATGGTTAAATAAACATCTTTTGCTTTTGCAATGGCTTGGTGTCTTCAAAGAAGCAGATTTTTTTCCCCCTTTTGAGATCTGCCTCTTCTGTGTTTTAGCCTTTCCTCCTGATTTTGCATGGCTTTCACTTGCTAGCTTTAATGTTTAAAGGGGAAACTTAGATTGAATGTTATTATTCATAATTTACTCTATGTTCTGTGAAGATGGTTGTGTAATAGCAGTAATTGCATCAACTCACCTAATGAGCTTTCCCTCCAGTGCCATGTACAGCAGATTAATAGCCCATGAATTCATTTGCAGCTCGTTGTGTTTCAGAAAAGTATTTCAGGCAGCAATTAATAAACTGCTAAAGAAAATAACATAAAAAATGATTTTTTTTTATTATGTTAACTCTCCAGCTGAACAATTTATTGGCACCTTTCATGATGCAGCTAAGTAAATCGTCTCCTAATTCCTCAAGCACAGTGTGATTTGTGAACCTTGCTCAAGTCACAATGATTTGGTAATTAGTCTGATCTTTAGATCCTAAAATGCTGGGGAGAGGTATGAACTGAGTCCTGAGGTTCTGTTCTTCTTCTGTCCATGGCCTTTCAGGAGTGATGTGATGTGATAAATAATTGTAACTTCAAACCAGAATACACCAGTGCTGCAACACCTGCCTTTTTTTCTTGAGTAGGAAGCCCACAGTTGTGGAAGCCGGGGACTGGCAGAGGGCTGGAGGGTTCTGCTGCACCCTGGCAAAATAAACAGGTGCTTGTGCACCAGCTGGCCGGGAGGTGCYGGGAAGTAAGAGATGAAGGGACAGGGAAACTCCTGTTTGTATTTCCTAGCATAAGGAGGAGCRAGGTGATATGCGGCGGGCGTGGAGTGCAGGAGAGCTGGGAGCAGAGCAGCAGCACAGTGACAGAGGTCTCTGGGAAACAGGGAGACGCTGCTGCATGTGGCCAACCTTGCCTGGATGCTCTGGAATTGCTCTATCTTTTTTTTTTTTTTAAACTAAATGCCTTTAATAGGTTTTTAATGTTTTGCATCATTTCTTGTTCAAATGAAAGCTATCTTTTCTGTTTTCTCCTTTAATACAAAGGATGCACTAGGCTTTGTCTTGTCTTTAATGCTTTTAAAAATATATATTTTACATCTTTTCCCTCATTTGGGGCTCTTGAAGACTGAGTAGGCATAAAGGGAATTCCTTCAATAAGCTCGTACAGAGATTGATTACATGTCCTCAGCTGGAAGTTACATTAAGACGTATTCACTAAGGTATAGTCTGCGTGGTGAACTTGCCGGTGCTCTCTGCTGTCTCTATGACAACATGGGCACCTGCAGAAGTCGCCCGACGGCTGGCGCTCTCCACAGCCTTCGTCTGCATCCGTAAATCCTAATCCTCAATGACTATGAATATGTGTCTGTCTTATGTTTTGTTTAACAAGGTGTTTTATTAAAACGGCGACACTTCCAAAGTTATTACGCTAACCAATTTTCACTGCAGTGTCCAATATGACTTGAAAACAGATGCAGTTTAAGAAAAGAAAAAGTGGCAATAAGATATTATGAAGTTCTGGACTTTCTGAAGGCCTTTTGATCTTGTCCTATGGAATAAATTCATTTGAGTGATACGGGGTTCTTGTATGAATAACTTTTCTTCCAATATAGGTGAAACTCAGAGATAACTAGTGCCAAGTTTAAAGCGCATACAGTCTAATTTCTGCAGAGCAACAAGGGCTTAAATCTGCAGTACACTCAAGTGAAGTACATGTTACTATTCAGTGGCTTTATCGAAGTCCCATGACTTGATGGAACCTTTTCTTATTTTAAAGGGAGCACACTTGATCCGAGTCCACAGACTGGCTAAAAGTCTGGCTGTTGATACTAGCACTTAAGGTGTCTGTTGCTGTCTAGCCACAGGCCACCTACCCTGGAAGTTCAGCTCTTTTTTGAGGACAGTTAGAAAGGGATACTTCAACAGATGGAGCTTCAAATTTTTCCATGTCATACTCTTGTGGGCTTAGGGGTGTTTTTTTGGTGGTACTGTTTCATGTTCTTTTTTTAAGTCAGCTTCCAACTAAAAGGTATTAGGTGTGGATGTCTCTTGCAAAGCAGCTTCTTAACATGGATCCAATCGTTTCTATGGCCCTTTCTGTTATTTCTTGTTCTGTCCTTTGGTTGRGGAAGGGTGTTTCTTTTTTTAGCATTATTCTGGTTCATGTTTATAAAGAAACTGCCTCTRTGCGTTCCTGTTGCCATTACAGATAGCCTTACTTCTGTCAGAGTGTAGTATCCCTGCTGCTTTCACAGCCAGAAAACCGGTGGCTTGTCCTTTGCGCCCGGTGCTGCACCAGGCGCCGCTGCTGCAGGAGCAGACGGGAGATCTGGAGGGAGCCCGTCCCATCCGCTCTGTGCGCTCGGCYGGCAGCACAGGGTTGAGACCATGCTTGCTTGCTCATGCAGACATAACTGCTTAGACCCCAATCCCATGACCTCAGAAGCTTTGTTTCAGTGCTTCTATTCTTTCTTTAAACACTCAATTCACTGCTTCGTATTCCTGACTTGGATCATTTTCTTATTCAGGGGCATGTGGCATCTTTGATGCATCTCTTTCTCCTAATTGCCATTGTGCCAGGCAGTGGTACTTTCTACTGGGGCTCTGTGGTTTCTCTGCTGGCTATTATTGTGCTTTTTTTTTTTCCTTTGCACTGCTCTTTATTTTGGGATATAGAATTCAAAGGATAGAGAAATATAGATGAGATAAATATCAGTCTGGGAACAACCAAGATCCTGTATTCTGGGCCTTGACACTAAACATGGCTTATTTGGTTGTCAGGCCAACCTGAAAATGTTATCTAGAGTAGCCAAGGTTCATGAGAAACACAGTAAATTGTTCCCAAGAGTTCTGGGAAGTCTGAACTGTAGCACTGCAAAAGTGCCTGAAGGACTCGCTGTCAGAGATGTGTATTTGGTCCTTCCACTTTCAAGAAACATATGTGAGCATGCATGCAGCTTCCTGACAAATTATATCTGCAAGCATAATTATTTCATTGTTTTCCTGGTGATCACTTTGCTGGGGATGGTCTTGTGTGCGATAGGTCTCTCTGCAGAAGGCAAAGAAATGAAGCCCACACTGGTTTCCTCTGTGGAGAGTAACTCCTGTGCTGGTGGTGTGGAAGATAAAAAGCAGCCTCTCAGCAACCAATAGTCTCTCAAAGACTGTTTAAGAGGGTCTGTACATAAGTAGAAGAGACCATGGATTTTCCTCTGCTGCTGTCACTCCCTGATGACTTTCTTTCGTGCACTGCRTGAGTTGTTGTAGCAGAGGGAGTTTTCCATTGCCGTGCCTGCAATAAGCCAGCTGACACTTTGCAGCTCCTCCTGCTGGGATGCTAGCCTTAGGACTGTGCTCTAAAAATAACCTCAATTTGTTTGTAGTTTGACTCTGTATCACATGCTCGATTTAAAGTACATTGGAACAGTTAATCTCTGGTTCTTTAGCTTTCACGTGGAAAGTGTACAGGATTTTTTAAAGTTGAACAGCATATAAACACTAGCAAGAACTCTGTTTCTATCCTAACTAAAATAACACTTTTCTGCTAATACTAGCACAAATAATARGAAAGATCATAAGACATTGTGAATATTAATTTCCCTTAGCCTAGCCAAAATTAACTGAAAGAGCTTTGCCCCATCTCACTTTATTCCAGTACTTGTTTGCATGTTTGCATATTTATGAAAACTCTCAATTTTTARTTCTAGATCTTATGAAAAGTTTGTCAATCATGCAAAGAAAGTTCTGAAACTGACTTTAGAAAGTTGTAGCTAAAAGTGCTATGGGCAGTGCCTAAGGCTGATAGGCATTTAATTGTCTGTGGGATTGTTTCTCAGTGTCATAAATCCATAACTAGTTGCTTATTGCTGATATAAGTGGATTTGGTAAATAAATGTGAGGAAATTCCCTGAGTTTTCAAGACATTTACCTAAATTTCAGAGTTAAAGCTAAGTGGAATTCTTCCTTTCCCCTGGCAAATGTGCAACAGAAAGCAAACATGCTTTTAGTTGGATTATAGGCTTGGTTAGTCATCTGACAGACAGTTTTAATGGAGTCAGAAAGACATGCTAGGAAAACATGCTGACCTACTTTTTTTCCTTCTTTCTTTCTCCCTCTCTCTCTCTTTTTTTTTTTTTTTTTAACTTTTAAGCAAGTGCAATGTTAATTTAAAAACTCCTCAGAAAATTAGATTTTGCTGACGGAGCTCATTTTGTGATTAGTTTATTTATGCTTCTGCTTGGGGTATGATAAGTGCTTTTGRTAACTGTATTTCATCAGGTTGTTTTTGCTTCTGCTAGGAAATTGGGTTACATTTCAGAAATCCATGTTCTCTCTCCTTTCCAGGATGAAGCCATCACCTTCAAGTTAATGAATGAAGTTGAATTGTCTRACAGAAGACTTCACAAACTGCTTAAAATGACAGACTAACAAAGTGTGTTAGTCTCGTGGGAGGGAGGATTACTAGCACATAGTGTCATGCATTTTGCATTTGGGATWTCTTTTTTTGTTTGTTTGTTTTTTACCATCTTAAGTAGGCTGATACTCTACCTTCAATTTTTTCTTAGAGTCAAAATTTAGTGTATTTAAACCTRGGAAACTCTTACCATAAAACTTGAGAGTCTGAGAAGACAGCATTAAAGTAAATGGGAGAACTTAGAAATGAGGATAAATTGGAACATTAAGAATAGAAATACTAGATGGAATAATTGGAAGATAAGGAAAAGCTTTTTAAAGATGCCGGAGGCATCTCTGCGCTCTCTCTTTAATGATAGGCATGTGTAGAATTCATCAGACGGTTCAGGGATGCCACGTTACTGTGTCTCTGGCGCAGAAATGTGCTTTATTCGCTTGGCAGCARCAGATAGTTTTGGTGAAGAGATCACGGTGCAGCTGAAAGAAAGAGGGATCATAGTTCCTTGACTCATTGGTGAATCCACAGACACTGTTTTCACCTGTCTCCCCCTATTCCCATCATTAGCAGATTTTTCCACTGTATTCCACAGTTATATTGGATCTTGAATCAAAGCGCAGAGTGGGAGCCTTCATTCAGCCTTGTTACAATGAATGCTGCTACAAATCCGTAGTTGTTCTTTATCCTGAAGAAAGTTTGTCTTTCTTTATTTTTTGTCTTATTTTAACTCCAATTAGTTTATTAGGGTTTTTACTGTATTTGCGCATGTGTTATGGAAATTGTAATACGACTTTGGAAAAATGACAAGTGTCTGGAATTCAGGAGTTTATGGGAACAGCATTTTGTTTTAAAGAATCCACAAGTGATGTGCTCTTACAAAGCATAGTGCTTACTTTTATAAGTTGTGTACTTTCAAAGAATGTCCTAGTGACACAGTAAGGATTGAAATTTATTTTTGATTGTTTTAAATATTAAGTATAAAGTGTATATTTTGTCTAAAGCATGAAAGTTTATATGTTAAAAAGACTTTAAGTTGGCATTGCACAGGTTTTAGCCTTTTCGTAACCTGAGAGGCATCAGTGGAGGAAGCCTAGGAAGAGTGTGGGCAGGAAAGGAGCATCCTTAGGCGGTGAGCAGCTCCACCTTGCGTGCTCAGCATCCTCACTGCACCATCACTGCCTGAGCTGCTCCTACCTGCAAGCTTATGGAGGGAACAGCTTCTTCCCCTTTTGCTTGCCATAGCATTTCTCTCAGTTGATCAATAATACTGTTTGTCTTGGTTCTGGTAGTGAGACAAAGGGGAAATGCTTCTCAGAAAGTGTCATCTATTTCTGAAATTTCATCAAGGATTTTTTTTGCTGTAGAAGAATGGTTGATACTGGAAGATGGAGTATTAGAGAGCAATGAAGTTGCASTGCTCTCTAAAGATGCTGATCTGCCTCTGTTGGGCAGAGAATGAGCTGGGGTGCTCTTGTTTCCAATCGAGGTGTCTCAATAAGCCCAAAACCTGAAAGTGGGTGCAGGAAGTGCAGAGCTCAGTGGGTGTTTGGTCCATGTTCTACCATGCTGCACCATCTCATTATCCCCTTGAGGAGCTCAAGCGGCAGATCAAACCTGTGTGGTCCAGATCCCTGTTGCAAGGGGCTTGTTAGTCCATAAAAGCCTTTCTACAGCCTCTGTGGTACCCCGTCCTTCTCCAAGAAATATTCTTGCTTTGCCCCTTTCTGTAATTTGGAAGAGAAGCTCAGTATATAAATATTTCTTTTTTTTTCTCCCTTTTTTCTCTTCCATTGATCCCTCTTCAGGTGAACACTGCTACTAAATCAGAACATTTAGAGAATTATTTTGAATTGAAAAGAAGTGCAAGTGGAAAAAGAGAGAACAAATTAAAAAAAAAACAYGTAGGTTCAACCCACTCTCATAACAAAGTGAAAAGTACACAGGGAAAGAAGGGAATAAGAAGAAATATTTTATTTCTTGAATTATGCAGAGAGCTTAAATCATGCTCATCCTAAAGAGAGAGTCAAAACCTTGGCAACTTTTCTTGCCCTTTTCTAGGTCACTTATAGCGATTTCAGATGTTTATTAGAAACATTTTTCCTACTACAATTTATGCATGGTGAGGCATGAACATATACAAAGCCATACAGATACATTAACTGCCTCCCACAGGGTATGCAGTACTAAACCCTGTGAGTTTTGGGGTCTTTTTTCTTGGCTAGGGGGAGGAGGTGGGGAGATAACCCAGTGGTTAATGGCCTTGCAGTAAGGGACAATTTAACAATATTCCCAAGAAACCAGTATGTAGGAAGAATGGCACTATTAAGAGGAATCATTAGATATCCTGCTCTTAAGAGTTTATTATTTTAATGAGTATTTAATCTAATGTTGCCTGATGGGTTAGAAAAGGGGGGAAGTCAGGCCTCTTTTCTCTCATACTTTTAGGTTTTCCCTTCATTGAACACTTACTCTGGGCAAGTTGTTTAACTTGAGCTGGTTGGAAGTGTTCCAGCACAACAAAGTTTCTGCTGAAAAAACAGCATTTGGTTGAATCCCAAAACACATACTTGTTGGCAGCTTGGTTTGTTGGGATTTGGAGGATCGCAGGATGAGTTTCAAGGGAGGCCTGGGAGAGAGAGCCCTGTTGGTTCCTGTGCTCCAGGCTGCACATCCCAGGCCCTGGCAGACCTCCCTCTAACATGTCTGCTGTCAGCCTGGGGCCTGCAGGAGACCTGCAGCTGTGCAGGGAAATGAGCGTTCTTGGACTCTTTCATGAGCTGACTAAAGCTTTGCTTTTATATTTATTTATTTATTTATTTATTTAGGAATCCCAGTTTACAGCCAGTTCTACCCATCAGGGATGTAACCCAGGAAAACATCTCGAAGATCTTCTTATAAAAAAAAAAAAGTCTTCTGTAAGTACATCTTGCATCTGGCGCTTGCCATGATCTTGGAAAAGATCATCCTAATTTGAAGGCGAAAATGGTTCTGTGCCTACATGAGTTCAGGGCCCAGGCCCACACCTTTGAAGGCCATGAAAGTTGTGTCCTTGGCATCAGTGAGACAAGGAGGGAGTAGAAACTGCTAGTTGTGCCGGTTTACGCTATGCTGGGTATAGTTATTTGTAATGTACATTTCTGTCAGCTGGGGGCTTACCATGGACACCAGCCTCATCTAATTAWGAGCTAGGTGTTGAGTTCAGACAGCGGCCCTGAGGCAGGCGGTGGCTGTTCCTTACCCAGCCCTTGGCGTCCGTTTCCGACATCATCCAATGTCCAAATTCCTTTTTTTTGTTTTCACAGAGGAGTCTGGGAAAACTAGGTCAGCTTATCCAAGTAAAAATTACGGTTTTATTGAGTTAACTCTGTGATGACCTGCTGCCTGTTTGCCTTATCAAAATGAACTCTCTTGTGTGCAGTAAGTCTTGCACTGGAAGTTGCAGAGGCCTCAGTAATCACTTTGATTCCAAATCAACAATAAAAAGGCTTTTTTTAGTGTCTTGCTGTTTCCTGGAAACAGTGTCTGTCTGCTTTGTTCCTTGTATGATCAGTAGATCAGACTGGTCTTGTGTACTGTGAAAGCACTTAACGTAAAAAGGTTATGTGCTGGCATTACTGGGGATATTTTTAAAAAATCTTATGGAGAAATCAGGATTTGATGCTACTTGGCTCTGTCTGGCAGAATTAAGTACTTTAAGACAATCCTGTAGCTGCTGGCATGCTGCCTTTTTTTTTTAATAATCTGGTCCACTTACTCCTGTTATTTCAGAACTAAGTCCCAGATAAGAAAGTGGCTTTTCTAAATGATTGAGTAGATGGAACATATTTTAAAGAACTTCTTTGGCATTGTACATGAAAGATAAAATATATCAAAATAGTCTGATAATTAGGTGCAGGCTTGTGGAATAATTCATGTCATAACATGACTCTTGAAAAAGCTGATGTTTCTGCAGGTGTATTAAGGGAGTTAAGCCCCATAATACCATGGTGCTTCTGCCACTACGTAAAACAGGGGTACAGCTGTCCAGAGAGTTTACATTAGTACATAAAAAACTATTTCTGCTTGTAAATTATGGATGGAACAGTAATTATTATACAAGGCAGAAGCAACAGCCTCTGTCCTCTATATAGTTTTTTTTTCTTTCAAAAGTCGCGATAAAGCCCACTGTGATCCCAGGCCCACAGATCCCGGACGCAGGCTGTGGCCTGGGCTGCTCCTGACTAAGCCCTGTTTGGGCTCGGTGTTGGGCTGTGCCGTGCACGGACAGAAAGGGCTGTGCTGCTCAAAGAAAACACTTCTCAGAGGCAAGATAAAAAAAAAGTTAAGTGTCTCAGCCTGCCCATGTGGTGTTCTTGACTGGGCAGTGAGATGCCGAGCTGGAAGTGAATAAATTTGTTTACCTGTATYAACTGCCAACTTCAGCACTGCTTTTACGGGAATCTAGTGACGTAACCCGCTCAGCGCTCCTCGCCTGGTGCAGCCTGTGTGTGTGTTATTCCCATTTACAGGGTAGCGTGCTGTGTGATTTTGCTTAGCCYGCCAGAGAGAGTTGAGCCTGAAGCTGGAAATAAAAATAAGTCCCCAACCTCAGGCCTTTCCTTGTTTCTCCCTAAGTTACTGTTTGTCAAAAAAGGACAATGTCATCTTAAAAAAGTAAAATCCCCCCAAACGTATTTACAGATATTCCGATTGCTCAGCTTTTGGGAAGGGAGAGGAAGTAAAATGCTAAAATGCGGTCAGATGCAATTGCATTGTTTGAGTGTGTTATTTTACTGTTTGATAAAATCATTCTTTTAGTATTATAGCAAAGCCTTATTAATTAAAGCATTACTAATTAATTAAAAACTGGGACACAATTGTAGATGAAGCCCATACATGTACATACATGCACATACATGTAAGACGTACTTTTTTGGCTGACCTTCTGATACTTTTATGTCCACCTGTTTGAGTAATATGGCCCTTCCCAAGCTTCTGGGCTGCCTGTCCTGGCATGAACAGGTCACCTGGCAGCTGGGCTTCAGCCTGTCTGGAGGGGAGCCCTGGACACTGTTGAGGGTGGCCTTTTGGGGCACTGATTTCCCCCAGCTGCAGAGCCGCGGGGTCCTCCCCAAAGAGCGGCGTTCCTCCTGCTCCTGGCTCTCCATGGCCAGCCCCGGCATGTTAAGAACTAGAAATAACCTGGTGATCTTAATTTTTTTTTTTTTTTTAAGTAACAACAAGCCTTTGTCCTTAGAAAAGAATTTCTGTAAGTTCATAATGGCATGTTTTCAAAGTTGTCTTCAGAAGGAATAGGTAAATAATAGCTGAGCTGTTTCTTTGCTTTTATTATCCCTGACTTGGTGGGAGGCCAGGGCTGCAAGCTTGCCTGGGTTGTAATACAGGCTGCGAATCATGACTATAGTTCCCTTACTTAAAACGCTTCTGAAACGACTGTTCCCCCAACTTCATGAGCTCAAATTACAGTGGTACAAGGCAATGTATTCTTTGTGCTTGATGAAATATAGGATGTGCACCAGCCTCTTCAGACGTGTTGTCAGCTGGCAGCTCTCTCGCAAGATGCACCTTTACACAATTGCACAAGACACCAGGAGATACAAATGTGAAATTTAGCCTTGGGGGCAAAACAAAGAAATGAAACTTATCTACGAATGTGGTGTTATCCATCTGCAGATACAGATATTAGATCTGATCTCCCTCTATGCTACTGTAGTTTTACACTAATAGGACTCTGCTGAGATCTGTGGAGTCGCACCACTGCAAGACTAAAATAGTAATGGTGATAAGCTGGGGCTATCATTTTTAATTCTGGTTAATAACATATGACTGAACTCTGTTTGGGAAAAGCCAAACCACATTCAGTGCATGCAGCCAGCCTTAATAAAAGGGAGAAATGCAGGCAGTGCACTATCTTGGCATTGCTGTTCCTTCGAGGGAGCTGCTGCCTGGCATGCTGGGATCAAGCCATGTGTGAGCACAGCTAAGGACTGCTTCCAGCTCACCTCCTTTTTTCCCTGATGGAACTGTGGCCTTTTCATTTGCTGTCCCATAAAGTCTGTTTATCGTGTGTAATCAGAAAGCCAAGATTCATCCTGTTGCTGAGACTCATTCGTTATATTGAATGAATGTGTTCATCTTGAAAAGTTGTTCTGTTAAAGGTGTTTGTTAATGCTATTGTCAGGCAAAGCTGCAATTTGCCATGATAGGTAGCTTCCCACTTAAGTAAAAAGCAAGTCATGTTCTTTGTGTGTGTGTGTGTGTGTGTGTAAGGATGAGAAGTAAAATAGCTGCAGCACATCAAACTGTATGAAGTGCTACAATCATGACAGGTACTGGGCAGAAATAGAGTGCAGTATATGGTTTTAGTTTACCGCCGTGCACTTTCCTTGCCATCAGCAATCCTAGGTAATGTCCAACAAATTGAATTGATGATATTGGATAACCCCAAGTTCTCCCAATTGTGAGGCATCATACTACCATGACTGTCTCATAAAAGAAATTAATTTAATATTTGTAGACGAGTAGACTGATTTACCTTTTGGTGACCCTGGAGAGAAAGGTCAGATCTGGGATTTTTTTACCTGTAATGGGTTATCCATAAAGAGTTAGTGTACCAGACTTCAAGATTGTAGCTCAAAAGGGCAGTTGCTTTGAGAAGGTGGCTCAAAAGGGCACTTGAACAGCTGAAATCAGATGAGACAGGTTTAATGGCCTCTTAGTGACTTCTGACTGAAAGTTCAGAGTTTGAAATTTAGGAATTTTTCTTTACCCAGTCTGTGAAAAACAAGTGCGCTATTTTTCTATATTATAGCTTAACAGAAATTTAATGTCGGGCAGGCTGATTATTTAAAAGTGTTTTTCACCTGCTGTGGATGCAGTTAATGGCTTCAGCTGTAAGGACAAGAAAGAATAGTCATTTGTTGTGTTTGTGTTCTTGTATATGTTTAGATAATGTGCTTAGACACTGCAATTCCATGTAAAGCTGTCTTGTTCCCCAGAGCATTTTAATTTAAGCAGTTGTACAGAATTATATTTAGACTGCTAAAGAAGTGACTAGTAAATCCATTGGGATTTTGGCAGCCAAAAAAAGTGCACAGTAAACACCATAATATTTCATTTGCCTGATAATTTTAGTTTCAAGGAGGTTCTAGATTGGCACTTAGCAATGGGTTAACCTCAAAAGCCTGACAAGTCTGAAAAACCTCCCAGAATGGAGTGATTCCCAAAGCTTCTTCAGATTTATCTGCTGACAAAGGGAAGGGGACAACTGGTAATATCCACAAGGTGATGCTCTCACTCCACAAAACCTGTTGCAGATGGCATAGCAGATCTTAGTAAAAACACTTAGAATAAGGAAGTAACTCTTTTCATCCAGAACACTGTGAGAAAGAAGGCAGAAGAAGAACGAGGATGGAGTAATAGTTGTGCAGTTGAAGCTGCTTGTGAAGAAGCTCCATCTTGCAGTTGGGAATTTCTGGCAATGTTAAGTAACCTGAGGTGATGCTTATGGGAAATACAGATGGAAACGTATCAATGAATAAGTTTTGTCTTAGCTGATGAGTATGGCTAGGTTTTATTTCCATCGCAGTTATGTTGTTGGGCCTTCATGGGAGATGCTAGTGATTTATTCTGCCTGAAGCTGTTAATACTAACCTTCAATAGCTCTTTAAGTGTCAGCTTCTAAGAGGATGCGGATTATCCTATTCTATGCTGGCAATTAGTTGATGATATTAAAGCACTTTTAAAATGGAAATCTCAGGGTAAGTACTATTTAAACAGTTTATCATTGCATACATAATCACATCTCTCTCTCTACTTTAATTGCAATATTCCCTATTCTACAGAGTGGGACGATTGATTTTGTTTCACTCATTTGGTGTCTTTCTGTGTTTGCGACTTCTTAATTTGTTTTTAGGAGCTRGTGATGGTGTGGCAGTTCGTTTTGTTTCTGGATGTTTCTGGATGTTTCCGGATTTTTTTTTTCCTGTGGGCAGTTCTTACTGTGTCTGGCATATTCTGCAGGACTTGAATCAGTCCTGAAATGACAAATTCAACGTACAGGTAGGCTTTACTGGTATGTTCACAGACCTGGAAGTAGTTTATGGGCTATGTGGTTTTTTCTCTCTGAAGAACTTTATGGAACCTTATGTAAGTTTTCTTCAACATTCAAGCCAAACCAGTCCTTTGGACCAGGTTTTTTCTTTGGCAGTAATTTCAGGTCTTGGATTGGCAGTTCTAGATAGCTAAAGTATGATAACTGTTGTTTTCATTTCCTATGTCTTAAATGTTTAAAGAAGGTTCTTTGAGAAGCAAGCAAAAAAAGAACCCTTTGGGGGTGGGGGGTTATGCAATTTAGTCTTTTACCTTGAAAATGATAGTAAAGTTAAAAACAAAAAAACCCAGAGATGACCAATATCCACACCTTTCAGCTGTCTTCAACTGGTATTTTTTCCCAGTCTGTTGTTCTGCACTGGCTTGCTAATTTTGGTCCTACTTCTGAGTTCAGTTAGTCTTGTTTTTTCTTTAAGGGACTTGAAACTCCTTTCTTTGCTCGTTTCATTTATTAATATTTCAGGGATATGACAACAGCAGGTGCCGAATTTCATGTCAAAAATATAATTTGCAGACTGATGGAATCCTTGAAACCACTGATCAAGTTTCAAGGTGGTTAAATAAAGCTGTAGAGCATCCATTTGTATCATTCATTCATATAATGAAACCTGTTCTTTTAACTTAGTTCTTGATATATTAACCCTGCAGTTATCCTCATACATAAATGGGAGATGTGTTGCTTTGGTTGCTTATAATAGGATATACCCATATAAATCCCCTGTTCATGAATGGAAAAATAGAGCCCCTTAGGCTATAGGTATCAAAGGTCTCCCCTATACTTACAATAGCCTGATAAGGTTATTTTGGAGGCATAGGTAATTACTCACAGACTCTCCATAGCCAGTGATTCATTGTTCACTACTGAAAAAATTTTAAATGAATTATCTTTTAAATAAGCAAGTCCCAGGCCTTCTGTTTTATGCAAAAAAATGAAAACTTAAGGGACACAGAATTCCACTGTTTTCTATGTTAAAATACATTGATTGCTAGTTAAAATCATCCTGTTATTTCAAACAGTTTAAATGTACCATCATGTTTCTTACTATTTTGATTACATGAATGTGTATTTCCAAATTTCACATTTGATGAAAATATTATTGTTGTAATTAATTTGATATTTAGAAAAGAATATGGATACAAGATTTCTGTGCAATGAATAAAACAGTTGGAGTTAACTGTCCTTGGGGATAGAATCAATCACTGTTGTAGAAGAGGGTGACATTTAAAAAAGAAACTCAGAAGAAAATGTCATGCTTAAAAAATTAGATTTAAACGCACTAGCTCCTGATTGATTTTTATTGCACTCAGATGGATACACTGATTGATTATCAGTCTTACAAATGTTTAGTACCTTTCTCACTTCTCTAATAATCAGAATAATCTAATTTTCAATGTCATTTAAGTTACCGTATTCAAGGTTATAATAGATCATGTTTCTAATAAAACATAGCAATTATGTAATGAATAATACAAAGCTGCAAGGGAGAGTTCAGATTCACCATCTTCAAAAAAAAAAAAGAAAAAGAAAAAAAAGAAATACCACCAGTGGCTAGGAGAGCCAGCAGACATGAAGATACCCCAGAGGGTGATGTCTTTTGAATCTGTGGCGTTTTCCCCTGTGGTTGAACTGAAGGGTGCAGTGGTAGAGGGTCTTGGAGGACTGGTCAGGTCATGTTTGCCATAGCTGAACATTATTTCTCAACAGGAATCCAGGAGCAGATTTGAATTCTCTAATATAGATGCTAGCTCTGTGCCTGGGGAAAAATGATAGCTTGCSAGGTTCTTATGAAATTTCTTTCATGATAATTTCTCTGTGCTCCCTGTTAATGTTGGTATGCGTCCGCAGAGAGATACCGTTGCGCTTAATTCTGGATGTTTTCTCGTGGCAATTGTACCAGACAGCTGACTGTTGATTTCTCTGAATCAACTACAAAATATGCAATTTTCAGTATATTTTGTTTTTGTATTTGAAGCCCCATGCATGACTGTTTACTTGTTATTGGCTTTGTCCATTAGAAACAGAGTTGTGTATTTGAAATATGCATTGCCTCCAGTCTTTCTCCATATGTTAAAGCTCAGTTTTGGCATGGGAATTTAAGATAGTTTCCTGTTCTATTTAAAGACTGAGCAGGTTTGCCTAAAAGAAAACATTATTTCATCTGGAAATCATGACCTAGGAAAACCAATCTGTTTATAACTACCTGGTGTTCTGCATATTTTAATGCTATGTTTGGCTTGTAATTGTATTGCTATTAAAACATGAGTAGGATTCTCACCACTCTAAATTGGTGGCATGTCAGTTTGTTGAGTGTGATCGTATTGTTTTCAAGAAAGTTATTTTGCTCTTTTTTTTTTTTTCAGATTGGAGCTGATTTGGAACTTATGCATGTAGTGTAACTCTGATCCTGTGTTGCTGTTCCTGTGACAGGAGGAGGCAATGTTATATTCCATATAAAAAGGGAAAAACTCTCTCTCTGAGTAGCAAGTGCCAGAGGGGGCCGTCATTTTTGTGCCTACTTCCATCAGTCCCATGTGTGGGAGCTTTCTGTGATGTGTAGTTCCGTGCTAGCTTTGTCCATGGGATTTGTAGAGTTTGGCTTCCTTTCACTTTGCTTCGCTTCTCTTCTCTGGGGAGGATGCACTAAGTTTCACTGAGTTTAAGGTTTCCCAAGGTGACTGTTTAGACAGACATTCTTATATATCACCATTAGTTATAATTAGCACAGTTTACTGAAAGATGATGGAGGGAAAGGTGATACACAGTAGGGAAAAAGAAGTAAGACACTCATCCTGATGGATCAGATTTGGCAATGGGATTGGCTAATTATGCATACTTGACTGAAGTGGTCCACAGCTATTAACTTCTGCCAGAATTAAAAATTCTCAGAAATTGCTGTTTGAGTGTTGCTGTGTAAAGGAGCTGTGCAGACATGTGGTTTTGCAGCACAACGTGCATCCCTGGTGCTCCTGGATGCCCTGGGTGCGATGTCCAGCATTGGCCTCGCTGCATGCCTGTGTGCGTGGCACCATTTATCTGTGATTTCTAGCAGCCCAGGCTGCTCCATAGTTAGAAATGGATGGGTTGCTGCGGGAGGTGCAAGGGAGCAGGTTGGAGACAGCAGCCCTCTGCGCAGAGGGAAGAGCTGGCAGATCTGCAGGAGTCCAGCTGTGTTTTCAGCTCTCATTAGCATTGGAAAACAAAAAATCTCTTGTTGAAAATCTACCTTGKGCTAAGCTCTGTGCATTGTTGTCTTGCTTTCTATGCTTTCTGGGGCTTTGGGGTTTTGTTAGCTTAACAAATAGCCTCAAACTACATAAGGACAAGAGGACTGGTTTTGCAGGAATGTGAACCAACTGGAAACACTAGCAGTTGTCAATAGAGGAACAAAAACAGTTAACTAGTACACAAAGCTACTCAAAGGTCATGGGGATCTCTGAGAGGCAAAACTGTAATGATAGTGTTTCAAGCCATGAATTTATAGCTGATTAATCATTATAAAATATGAAAGGTGCTGTCAGACCATCTTTTGGCCATCTGGGGAAGCAAAGGTTATGCAAGTAATTGGGAAAATTGTGTTCAGAGCTGCAGGTTCTTTCTGTTGCACACRTTTGTGCCTTCCTTGGCACAAATTGGGAGTATGAAAACCTGGTGTTTCCTAATTTTCCTTGATGATCTAGAAACTGGCCAAATCTTTTGAGCTGGACTCCAGGTTCTTCTTAGGTCAAGTGGGGACTAAATTTGGTGGACCTGGGGAGGTTGCATTTAAGACTGGACAAGTCCCAACATTATGACATGCTTGGAAGGATCCTGTTTGAGCACCAGAACTGCTGCGTGATCGCTGAACATCTGAGGGCAATGTGTCTACGACTAAGGAGCACAGTGGGAAACCTGGGGTGAGGGGGACAGCCTGGCAGGCGCGGGGAAGGGAAGGGGGTAGGAGGCGATGTTCAGCCCCATCTTCCATCATGTAATGGGTGAACATTTGAGGGCAGCAGCTGGTGCTTGAAGTTAAGGCAACAGAAAATGCCTTTGCTGCTGCGGCTCCCCGGAAGTTTCTGGGTGTGGAGGTGCAAGTACTGGCCTGCATGTCGAAGTGACAGGGAGGCTGTCAGACAAAAATGACTCAGAGCAGACGTGCTCAGGCATGGGAGTGCCTTGCTCGGCTGTTCAACAGCACTGGGGCACCGCTTCCCCCCCTACCTAAACCTTCTGTCATTCTCCCCCTGCCCTTTTCTTTTCTTTCTTATTTTATTTTTTACTTCCAGTAATTCTCATAGGGCGAGTGAGCAGCCATACTGTCCCCTGTTGGGAGCTCTTAAATAATGCAACCATGGAGTCAAAATTTAGTGCACAAGTAATGAAATTCATACCCTGAGTTTTCTACAGCAGCATTAACTGTGACACAGATTCATCACTTGCGTATCATCATTAAAAGGCAGTGGAATTACATCAGGGATTGATGTGATCATATTCATGTAAAGACCAAGATAGAAAAAGGTGTGATTTATGTAATATAAGCATAAGCTGTCATCCAAAACCATACCCACATGTGGTATGACAGTTCCTGTTCCTAGAGCAATGATAGCTTTTGAATTTACTGTGTAAAAACGTGTTTCTGTGTTTTCATTTAACTCTTAACATAGCAATGCCTTAATCTTTTTCTCTTTTTTTTCATTTGAATTATAGATGTAGTTGAATTTGCATAATAGTTTTACATTATTGAAATTCTCTACATTTTTGGAGCCTGGGTGTTGTATGTCAGCCCTTTATTGTGTTGCTTTACATGGAATATAGAAACACTGCCATGTCTGCAGCCTTAGTGAAGGCAAATGTAGGAGACACAGGAAGTGTAAATAAAGCAAGATAAATGTTATTTGGGTTTTATTATTACGAAGATCATCAGAATCATAGAAAAAAGGTAAAGGTGAACAAAAACTGTTCTTTGTTTTCAGGGCATGTTAATTTTCCTATTCCACTCTTCCTAACCTTTAGTGATTTGTGCCTGAAAAGAAAGAGGACAGAGCTGAGCCGGTTTGCTGGTGTAGGTTGACCAGCAGCTGCCTTTTGAGGGATCTTTGGAAGGGAAAGGATTTCAGGTAAAGCTGAAGAAAGAGCTCGGCAGTGGTGGTAAGGGAGCAGCAAAGCGACTCCTCTGTGAATTATCTCCTTGTATCTGGGAGTTCTTGGCAGCTGCTCCTCTGACTGGCCTAAATACCATGTGTGTGTGCCACAAGGAGTTCAAAACTATTGAGATAAGCAGTTGCCGAGGCCGCCTGTTTAGCAAATTTGTCAATCAGCTCATAGAACTGTAAGTAAATGGGGCTTTATTACAAAGGTTTATTGCTCTTTGCGGTTGGGTAGGAGTTTACATCATTTTCGAAGGAGCTCTTTTATCTCCCAAGTACCGCAGTGATTAGGATTTGCTTCTGGAGTGCAGTGACAGTTTGGAGCACTCATGATGTCAGTGTTGGTCCTGGGTGTTTTTCCAAGGCATAAGAACATTTCTAAGCCCTGAGATTCAGTGAACAAATCGGGACATTTTGGCTTTAGAGAAATACTTGTAAAATGGGGGGGACCAACCCCCAAAACCTGCCTAAATGGGTAGCACTGAACCATCACATGAAGGTGCTTCTTTTTCTTTTCTGTTCACCTTTTTTGGCCTCTTTTGAGTCTCTGTTGCTCTAGACATCAGAATTGATGTCACTCCAGGTTGCACTTTAATCCAGCAAGGTGCTCAGCATCCTAGCCCTGATCTAGGAAAGCACATAATTGACTTCAGCGTGGGATCCGTTCACACAGTTAAAATCAAGTTCATGTTTAAAATATATGCTGGATCAGGGACGGGGTTCTCTGTTGCAAAGTCAAACCCTTACCAAGAAAAGCAAAGCCATTTCAGTTGCATTGAGTATGTGCTTGGTGACTCACCAAGGAGTAATAATATTGACTGTAGCCAGTCCTTGTTTTCTGTTACGTGCTTTACGTTCTTTATGTACCTCCCCATAACTGCTGCTTTCGCACTCCACAGTTTTCTCATACCGCTCTTAATTTTCTCTCAGTAAAAATACCCAGAGGAAAATGAATCCAGCTGTGTGTTATTCATTGTTTAACAGAGGCTGTAGGTAAGAATAATCAAAACTTCATCTTTCCTTAATCATTCAGTATTTGTCCACTCTTCATGATCATTTGTGGTTCGCAGGAACAGAGCAAGCAACTACAGAAGACGTGGTACCGTGGGGATCGGCCTGGGGAACCCGCTGGGGAAAAGAGCTAGCTTAGAGCTGTCTCTGGATTTCTGCCAGTGCTGCCATGCTTCGCTCCCTGTGGCACAGCTAAATGCTGTTTTTGGAGCCAGGCAGTACACATGAGAATCAGTAACTGTGGAATGGCCATCCTCAAATGCAACAAGCTCATCAGCTGCACCCGCATAACTCGGGGCTCTCATTTAAGTATCATGAGGTTTTGAACATAGGTGAATGTTAGTATTATTTTCTAGTTGTCCAGCAACTTTTAGTCTTTGGGAAGAGGGGTTGGGTTTGTATGGCTTTGTTTTAAAGCCCAGGTCCCTTATGTATCTGGTTACACTTAAAATGTTAGCTTTAGCTAACAACAAGCCTCTTGATAAAATTCACAAGTATTGGCAATGCTGTGGACATAGGCTTATCTCTTGGGCACATTTTGTAAAATCAAGCTATTTTCATTAAAAGAACAAAGAGTAGCATGGTGATGGAGCAGCTGTCATATTTTATTACGAAACACAAATATGTGGGAAATCAATTACAGAAGGAGTGCTGTACAATGCATATTTCCAGTAATCCTCACAACCGGGGGAAGGTAGAAGACTGACCTAAGTGCAGGAGCAGATGGCAAGGAACTGTAGAAAGCTTTGCTGTGATTTTTATTCTTCCAAGTGTTTGTGCTTCTCCTTTGATCTTCAGATCTTGAATTTAATGTGTTTCATCTTCTTTCGTTTACTGTTTTCAGCTTTAACTTTTCCTTAAAATTATTTTTGTTTGGTAGAGTTTGTATTAGTATGGATTTCATTATCTTTCCATATTGTGAAATTTAGAAAAACAGACAGTTACTGCTTTTCTTTAGTGTTCTTTGCATCCAATAAAATATCAGCTGCATCACTGAAGAGAATTTCTCCTCTCTGCCACACACAGTTGTAATGATACAATGAAAAAAATCCATCTCACAAAGGTGTTGAAAGACTTGCAGTGCATGTGAAGTTGTAGCAGACTTTCTTGGAAGGGAGATACTGTGGGAGTATGATAGTACATCTACAATAAACACCTATGGAAGTTTGGTTTCTTCACTGTCCCATTAAATTTAATTGTTACTGATAGGTACTTAAGCTTACAGTAGTAATCTCTGTGCATATAACATTTTTATCTCCACTTAACTTACATTTAAATTAAAAAAAATATTTTGCAGTGTTTTCAAGCAGAGCAGCAAGAGCAACATGGGGTGGTCTGAGTAACTGCATGTTATCTGTGTCTCTTCTTTTTTTCTATAGCTGTCAGAAATGATAGGAACAAAAAGAAGAAGGAACCTTCAAAGCAGGAGTCCACAGAAAACTATGAAATGACAGCAGAGTTGGATGATCTCACTGAGAAGATCCGGAAAGCTCACCAGGAAACCTTTCCTTCGCTCTGCCAGCTGGGAAAATACACTACAGTAAGCATGATTTGTAAAGCTTATATTTTGGATATGTATGAATGACATGAGTTTTGGATTGGAGACTTTGGATGTTTAAATAAGATACAAAAGTAGATACACTTCTTGAATTTCCTTAGCTGTGAAAAATGTATATATGCATGGAAATAAATGCTGAAGAAGAGAAATTGCACTTAACTGGAAGTGTTATTTACCAGTGTTGTAAGAGGCTGTCTGAAAGATAAATCCGGCAAGAAGACAAACTTGGACTCCGTGAGGGAATTATATACTACCATTCRTTAGAAATTTGTTAGCTTCCAAAGACATGAGTTCTGCTAGTGAATCACTGGATTACAACTTTGCAGGTGTAGGGAGTTCTGGTAACAGTCCCCAAACTACCAAGATCACGAAAAATATGAAATGTCTAAATAATCCAGTTTCTAAAATCCAAATTTGCAGTTTATTCCTCTTCCAATCTGCCAAAATACTACAAAGCAGCATGCACTTTAGCTGCTTCTTGGAAATGAAAAATTAGCCCCAAGTCAGGAAATTGAGTATAGTAGGAATTTCTCCAGAGGATTACTTGGGGAAATAAATTTTTTTCTATACATATATATGTTGCTAAATACAGGGGGAAAAGTCTGTGGTATTATAGATTTCAGAGAAGAAACACAATGTCAAGTTTGCAAATGCAGTAATTAAAGAGATGCTAAAAATATACATTAGGCAATATTTAGAGACATACCAGTAGAGGAATTGCTTGTGTTAGGTCTGGCCTGTGATCTTGTGTTGTCAGTTGTAGCAGTACTAGATGTTTGAGAGGACTGAGCGAAATGTCCTGAAGTAGTGGAGTATGTGTTCTCACTTGCTAGGGTGTGAGGTGGAGTGGCTTAGCTGGACCAAGGAGCTGTTGGCCTCCGCGGTCTTTGTTCTCCAGCCCCTGCTGAGGATCTGGGAACAAGATCGAGAATCTAGGGAAAATACATGGTCTTTGGATTACTCTCCATTTTGAGTAAGCTGTGACACTGAAATAAATGTTGAATTTCTCAAAGAGTAGTATAGGCAAGTCCATGAGAAGCATGAATATTCGGTTCAGTGTTTTAATGCACAGGGTACTGTTTTATGGCATGCTCATTTATTTACAAAGTGCAAGGTTCAAAAGTCTCAGATTGAGGTGTAAGGTTTTGGAATTTAAGGGCAAGAAAAGCAAGTCTAAATGTTGTGACATTAAATGCAGAAGGTTGTGGCACTAGAAAAGAACATTATTTTTATGTCATTGAAAGGATTTTCACAAACATTTCTCAGATTTGATTTTGAGAGCTGCATAAACTTTTTAGTACTGGGAAAGGCCTCTGTCCTCTGTGGGCTGCTCCGGTGCTATCTCTACTCGTGTTTGGGGTAGGCTTAGTCAAAATAGTCAGTGTAGGCATGCTGTTAAATATTGCTGAAGTAGGCAAGCACAGTCAGACCTCCAGGGATCAGTGCAGTATGCAAGGCTAGGAGCTCAAAAACAGCCAGCTGGTGACATAACTAAAAGCCCTCCACTTCAAGGCTTGAGACTGGGATTCGTAGTGTCTCTTTTCAAGGAAATTCCTGGGTTAAAGCGCTCAACCCTTCCCCTCATAATATGTGGTGTGTCCTCATCTTAAAGCGAATAAAAACTTCCAAACAGGTGCTCTCAGCCTTCTGCAAATGTAAAACCACTTCTGAATAAGTGTGAAAAATCTTCCCAATTCAAAGATAGTTCCTGTATGCCTTGCCGGAGAGGTGACATATGTCCACAGCTGGGACGCATGCCCCAGACTGGTCTGCACGCTGGCGTTGGTTGCTTGCAGGCTTCATCGCCAGTGGCCTGGCTCTCTGGGAATAACTGATTGGTATATCTCTGAGTGTAAACCTGTCATGACATAATTCTGTGTTAACTCTGCGCTAGAAGAGTGCACTGGAGCCGATCTGTTGATACTTTGTACTGGTAGTTGTCAGAAATCCTGAATGATTGAAAGATAAACCTGAGCACCATACTCTTGCATTATATATTGGATGCTTAAGTATCATTAATATTTTAGCTCCTGAAATGATACAAATGGATGAAATTGGAGCAGGTCTGGTTGCATATCACACCAGTGATGCCTTCATCCTGGGTTCCTGCTGAGCCTGATGGTGAGATTATGTTCGTGTAGCAATTGCAGAGCCCTTACTGAGAGCACCTGGATTTTAGTAATGGACGAATCTGACCTGACTATGAATAACCATGATCTGACCACAGTGTCTCCGAGGCCGAGTATAGGTAATCCTGATTTCAGGCCACATTGGACAACTTGGGGATACAAGACTTCTTGTTTTTGTGTCTGGTCTTTTGGCACTCTGTGTCGGGTTAGCTGCATCCAGCTGAAGACTGCTACTTTGTCATGTTTTGGTACTATACACGTTGCAATAACAAAATTATACTGAGAGAGTTTTCTGTCTTACCTTGAATCTTTGAGAGCTCTATGGCTTCCATCAACAGCTGTGTCAAAACTAATAGCAGTGGTGCTAAATGTTAGCTGCCCTCTCACTTTGCTGTCATATTCTCTGTGTGAAATGCCAACTATTTAAATTTCGTGTAGCTAAGGTTTGGTGACCGTTCTGGCATTTTGGATAGGAATTTGTTGTTAATGCTATCTTTTTTCAGCTTTTAAAGTGATAGAGTACAGGACTCCTTCAGTTGTTTGCACCTCCTAAAAAAACCCAAAACCTTAGGGATTAGAGTATTTCTAAATAGCAGTGGTTGGAATAAAGGTAGACTTCCATCTTCAGCTGTCTGTCACCAAAGGAGTCGGGAGACGGTTTTTGGTGGAGGTGGAGGATCCATAAGCTTCTCAGAACAGGGAAGAGGTCCATGGTAAGTTGAGGAACACAACTTCAGTGCTCAGGCAACAACATGCGCTGTGGGTCAAATGCAGGGCATGAGCCATAGCCTTTCCTTCTGAGACACTTGAAATAGGGATCAGATGTCAAAAAGCAGAACTGCACCACCTTTTTTTTTTTTTTTTTTAATGTTGAGACCAAAGAGAGGTAGAAGCGTAGAACACTATTTTTCTTGACAGTAACAAGATAGTAAAGGTAGAAGATGACTAGTCGTGCTTTTATGCCTCGTTTTGTAGGCTAATGTTTATGAAAAATGCCCCCCTCGTTCTCTGAAGCATATGGACTGGTTTTACCACCTTCCTATGTTTTTGTTGTTGTTGTTTAATTCTTTAAGTGAGAAGTGAGAAATGAGCATGTTGAATCAATGTGGATTCACTCAAATTTCATGAGTTCTGCTCTGACGTACCGATAGAAACTGGGGGAGGAGGAATCTGTGTTCCATAAGCTCGGCTCCTGTACGTCTCTGGTTCGGCAATCTTTGAGACTGATTGAAAACATGTTTCTGTTTGGTGCTAAAAAGAGCAAAGGATTTTAAATATTAGAGAGTGGGGTAAAAGAGCTGATACCAAAAGACCTTGCAGAGATACGGTCATTAAAAAACAAAATCTGTTCAGACATTTGGACTGCATATCTGACTCCTCTTGCTCTTGAACACGGAGGTCTGCATTTCCTGTAGAAAAAGATTGTGTGGGTTTTTTTTCCCCATTGTGTATTTTTATTTGTTCAAAAATGGATTTGGAAAAGCATTTTAAATTGTGAGCTTTATATCTATCTGCTCTTTAAAAAGAAAAAGTGTCCCTATCTGTAATAATTACTGTACTTTGCATAGTTAATAAAAGTCTACTTAAAATAATGGGGGAATAGCACTTATATTAAATTCCCTGGGTCATTTGACTTAACAGTTGCATTTGGTGGGCAGTGGCAAGTATAGTTCTGTCGATGATGAGAATCAGCAAGCTGTTTAAACATAATGGATTTCAAAAGTCCATCATAAATAGATCTGTTTTATTACTGTCAGCCAGGTAAGAGAAAGTGCCGTAGTAATTTCTCTAGAGATGTCATACTTTATAGTATAATTGAGTGTAACTATACTGCTTGTCCCTTGAGACTGGTGTTATTTGCAAGTCTACAGCTGTGTTACATCCAGCCTCATGATAAAGGGAGGATAAAACAGAAAATAATTTTTTCCTCTGTAGATCCTTGCCTCTGGTTCTCACAAGTTGCTGTTTGCTAGCTGCAAGCAGACAGGTTTTGCATCTCGGTGGCGTTTTGCTCTTTGTAAGCGCTCAGCTTAAAAGTTATATGGCTATTTTTCTGTGCTGTTGCAGAGGAAATGTAATATATCCTGATGCTGGGATTGAGCGAAGGAGTATGCTGTATACCTTCATTGAACTTGCATGAGCTAGAGCGTATGGCTGCTTTTACTAAGGAGGCATAGCAAGTGTTCCTGATTAGGGCATAGTGGCCCCTGTGAGCCTTGTTTCATTTGTAAAGTGGATTTTAAAGACAGGAGGGATTCTGCCACTGTGTATGTTTCTGTGAGTACCTCATCCTGTATTGTTAATGTGGAGATAGAGCAGACTGCAATGAAAAACAAAAATGATGGAAAAAATGGGATCAATTTATGTGGCAAAAATGGCTGTTTAATTGGATTTCGTAGCAAGGTTGGGCTTTTCTACTGATCAAGATGTCACTAGGGTGTATTACAGTATTGTTCCACCATATGTGCTCTGGTGCAAATGCTTGAAAAACATGCAAGACTGCTCCTGGAAAAGGCACCCAAAAAACTGCTTCAGTAAAATATTCAGGAAAAGTCATAGCGTCTGCATCTTTTTCACAGCATGGTTAGAGGAGATCCCCAGGCAAATTTAATCAGAGYTTCTGTTTCTAAAATGCATTTTATTAACCCCACATTTTGTGTTCAACCTATACATTGATAGAGTCAGTTTTGTTTTTACATATTCAGAAATGCTGCTAAAAAACTAGCTATTTTCCATGATGCTCATGGCTGCATTCATTACCAAATAAAATGTTAAAAGTCTTTCCATTTGTAGCATCTCAAAGATAATATGTAAACCACATTAGATCCAATGCAGAGGAATATGGGAACCAGCCTAATAAAACACCAGGTTATTTTGTATTTTATTAACTGCCCCTTTCCTTCAGTTTGCATAATAGTGAGTTAGATTTACATTTGTTAAGACGGCCGTGCATTACTCTTACTAGAAGACATGTCAAACTTCCCATTGCCAGTACTGTAGCATGATAAAGTAACCTCTCATGATACTGATGAAGATTTTGTTCACACTTGCTGGTTTCATGCAACGTCTTTTTTTCCAGATGGATACCCTATTGTAAAATGATTTCCTGCTTTAGGCTCTGCTTTGTGTAGCTCTACGCTATGCCATCTTTCTATGAACTGGATAAACTGCCTATTAAATTTAATTACAGCCTGAATGACTGCACATCTTGATCTTATTTTTCCTCCAATGTACTGTATTTCACCAAGGTCCTTGAGGATGAAATAAAATAAATCTGAAGGATGCATAATCCAGTAGCCGAAAGAAATGTTTCAAAGGGCATTACAATGACTGTTAACCCATTAGTTTTGGACCATTTTGAAGGCAATTCTTTAGGTTTAGGATTATGCAGACATTTTCTCCTATCTTTTCTTCTGCCATTAAAAAAAAAAAGAGAAGCTGATTTTAAGGAGTTCCCAGAATAGCAATTCAAATAGAAATGAAGTAAGTTTTTTATCTCTTAAAAAGAAGGCATGTGCGCACCCTCAAACTGATCATCATGATTAGCATTGATTTGTCACARTAATGGCCTAATGTAAATCTTATAGGCTTGCTTCTCTACTCTGTTGCAAGCAGAGATGGACGTCAGGCTGGTGACTCCCTTGGGACCAGCCACAGCCTTCACATCATGCCTGTCCCTGGGCCAGACACTGGAGACAGATCGTCTGTAGCCACTCCGGGCTTATCCCATGCCCCATGTCCTCTCTCCTGCCTCTTCCTTCCTGTGAACTGCAGGAGGCTGTTGGTATCAGAGGTGAGAAGCTACTTCTGTATGGCTTCCTGCTCATGGAGAATTCCTTTGCACATAAGGGATTTTCCTTTAGCTGAATTAGGGCCCCTTTGTACCACTCATTCAATAAAAAGTGTCCCTGGTGCTGAATCTAGCCCTGCGTCTGAAAGAGGCCCAGGTGGCTGAGGTGACAGTGGGATGTCACCATAGCTCATCACCATGCCACCGCTGCTTCCCTGCTGGAAGTCCCAGCTGAGGAGAGGAGGAGGAGTATGTGCGTGAGAGAAAGAGACCCAAAGCAGTCCCCACTGGATGACTCCTTTGGAGATCTCCAGCTATTTCCAAGGAGGTAGATGTCCTCACCATCAGCAATGGCAGGGGCAAAGTTATTAGAGATGTTTCCCCCAAGAAAGTGTGACCCAAGTAAATTGAACGCTTACCCCGGCATCTGTCTGTCATGTCTGTTAGGTTTTTGGGTTGAGACTCCCCATTTAACTTCAAAGTAAATTTAAATATACTTAACATTTTGACTTTAACTAAAAACAAGGCATCTAATCACATGGGCTTCCTCTGCAGTCAGGGGAGGAAGCTGCTGTTCGAGGGGGTTTCTGCTATCTGTCTTAGGTATCTATCTGGAGTGGGTGGGCTTTTTTCTGGAGACGCCTCTTTCTCTCTTGAGTAGCCATCAGATTAGATGTGGAAGTGAAAGAAATTCTGCCTTGGGTTTCCTGTGGTTGCAGCTCAGCACATTTTGCAAATTAGAAATCATCATGTTTTTTCAGGTAGAGTTTGTCTCACAATGAGCAGCTATTCCTATGCAGAGGGGAATGCCAGGCAGCTGAAGGCTGCTGTGATGCCCAGGAAACCTGGTGACCCATGAAATAAATCCAGTGGCAGGGGACTGTCTCCCTGGCTGCATTGCAAACAGCATTGATTAAATGTTGGCAAAGTGGGGATGTGCTGCGTGCCTCCATTTTTGTTGGACTGATGTTCTCAAATAGATCACAGTTACTTTTGAATCAGCTGGTTCTTGGCTGACATGCACTTCATTTTTAACTTGTTTTAAGGGTTAAGCGGCTATTTTTAATGTAAAAAACATGAATCACAATGCAGATATGACTCTATATCCTGAAAAATTACAGGTTTTTGGATTAAGATATGTGAGTATATGGAAACAATCACTGAAAGATATAGATAGAATGTCTTTGTAACACATCAAACAATAGGGGACATGTTGGAGGTACCATCAAATGAGCATACAGTGTTCATCATTGTACATGGTGTTTTTCATTATGTTGTGTAAAGCAATTCTCTTTAACTCATGGGAGACTGTAGCTTGAGAAAGCTGTAAAACCCTTGCAGAGCCACAGAGCAGATAAATTAAGTAGAACTAATTTGCTAAGACCTTAAGTATGTGAAACTGTGTTCCAAATATTGTGCTGCTTTTTCCAGATGAGGACCCAATATTCATGTTCCACTGTTCATTTTATTTTCTGGGGTACAACTGTAAATTGTCTCTCTCAATGCACTTATTATATAATGGCAAGGAAGAATAATGATAGTGGCATTTGAAAATGTTTAAGTTCATTTGTATTCCTTGTACAGATGGCCTCTGCAATCATAAGTAACAGAAATATCCAAGGAATTTTCAGGCAATTGATCCAAGTTTAAAAACAGCATCATCCCAGCAGCAAACTGCAGAAAATGCCTGGAATGTTAATAGAAAGTACTTATAGAAGGAATACTATGTTGTTGTTTCTTTGCCTTGAAAATCATTTATTGAAAGGAAGATTGTTGATTTATGGTGCCTTCGTTTTCTTTCCAGAACTCTAGTGCAGACCATCGGGTTCGACTGGATCTTGGGCTTTGGGACAAATTCAGTGAACTTGCAACAAAGTGCATTATTAAAATAGTGGAATTTGCAAAACGATTGCCAGGCTTTACAAGTTTGACCATTGCAGACCAGATAACTCTACTTAAAGCAGCCTGCCTGGATATACTGGTATGTATCTTTAACGTCACTGTTATGTTATTAATGAATTTTATATTACACTGTTACTGAGTACTAATGAGAGAGAGGATGAAATTCCGCACCAGATTTACGATTGCAAAACTAAACTTATTGGATAGTAAGTTATGATCAAGAGTGGACTCTAGCCCTTGTCTACAAATATGTGTTATATAGGATGACTGTACTTTTCAAGATATGCGATAAGTCTTCAWGGTTAGTGGATTTCAGTATGGTTGCAAGAAGGGCACATTTTGATATTCTGGTACTAAATGAAATATATGCAATTTTGGAAAATTTTCCCTATCATTAACACTGAAGAGAGATGTGATTCCCTTTCATTCTTCTTTCTCCTCCTCTTCCTCCTCTCTACAAAATATAATGCAGCCAGGGCTCTGTATAAAGGATATCTAGAAAGACAGTCCCCTGTGTAGTATTTTAGGAATGCTCTGTACCTCTGGTTGTGAGGTAGTTCAAAGAACAAGATCTAAATTTTCCAAGTGAGCCTTTTCCAAGTTGTAATGGTGGAACCAGATGCGCCTAGAGGTGCAGGTGCAGATGCAAAGCCTTCGGTACACAGGATTACCAACTTTCAGGAGTGGTACAGGTATTTGTAGAAATGGACTCAAAAGTGTACATCATATAAATTTTAACAAAGTGTCATTTAATTTTAAATATACCAGGGTATACTCTACAGCGGGGAAGTACGTAGGTTGGTTTGAAATTGTTCTCCAGACTTTGCTGCTGCATCCGTCAGGGCAAGATACTTACCCTGCCTTTGTCTCTGGCTGTTTCTGTCAAACAGGGGTAGCGTGCAGACCTTCAGAGGAGCCCTCGGGGAACTAATCATTTCTTTACAAATGCCTAAGAGGTCTTCAGGTTTTTAATGCCAAATATGCTCTTTATTATTGACCATTACAATGACTTTCAGAAGAATTGTTAGTATTTTAAACAGAAGCTGCACTTGGAAATGTTTCTTTCYGAGCACAAATGTTCTGGTCTTTATTGAACCAAGTGACTTTTCTGTGTGGGCCAAGGAACTCTTTGTAGGATGGCTACTCTATATATATATTTTGGCATCAGACAGCATTTTAAACTAGAGAATTTGAAGTTAAAGTAATTAATCTTGGAAATTCTAAAAATGCCTTGCTTCAAACGGCATCATATTGAGGAGGACATTAACTGCTCTGACCTTTTCTTCTTGGTGTGTCAAAAGCTGTTTTGAAGAAACTCATCTAGAGGACATTGATGTAGGAGAAAAAGGGGGTGGGAGAGAGGGTGGGACATTATTCTTTGGCCCATAGGAGGAAGTTGAGCTTGCCCTGCAGTTCTCAATCTTCGCCTCTCGTTGTCCCCTTCTTGCGGGCGCTCATTCGCTGTCTCCTCGTATTCGCTCGTAGGCTGTCTCCTCCCTGCTGCGTGTGGGCTCTCCACCAGACGGAGCCATTTATCACCCATCGCATGCCTGTCGTTGGTAGCTCTGCTACGATAAGACACAGTTAAGGAGTTCCTACACCAAAAGACGTACAGTAATATATAAAGAGTGGCGTTGTCTCAAGTGTGTTCTGCCAGATGTATGGGAAAAGAACTGTTTTGCATTTGCGAGGCTGGAGTAACAAATGGTTAATATATAAACCACCCCAAAAGGAGGGGAGAGGGAGAGAAGAGGTGTGGGCATGGCAAGAAATTTGTGCACCCAAACTCATTACACCTAAAACTTAAGCCCTCGAGCTGCCGCCCCCTCTTTGGGGCTGTCATTTCCCAGCTCGGAAGCTGCTGGACAAAATCATACCATAATTCTGTAACTGGTTCAGCTCCAAATGCAACTCCTCTTCGTTAGTGAGTAATGGGAGTTACCTCCAAGAGCGCATGCGCTGTCTCTGTTTTAGGGGCTCCCTGACGGCTTTGCTTGTTGTTTGTATCACCGAAACCAGCTGGAAGTTATTGAGTGTTTAGGGGTAGCATTTCAGCTGGCTTTTTATCTGAAGTGTTTAGAGATAAAGGTACTTTCTAGCCTTTGTTCAGGGTGACTAAATGAAAGCTTAGTTGCGAGATTCAAAAGAGTATTAATAATGAGACAAGTGGTGAATGGTGAATTTATTTCAACYCCCTAAATATCTGATGGATAGAAAGGGAAGAGCTGAGATTTTTTTCAAAACCAGGAGCAGATAGGACATGGTTGTTATGAATAGTGCTAACTTTTCCGTGCAACATTTATACAAGCTTTATGTGACTATTTTATGTGCTGCTTAAAAAGAAAAAGGGATAATTACCACAACCGCAGTAACATGGAGCACGTGCAGTGTCTGTGAAATGCCCATAGCCATTAAACCCACATCACCTGCACATAATCTGAATTGGAATGCACTTCTGTATTTAAGCTAAATTTCAGTACTTTTAGTGGTGTGTTAATAGTGCCTGTTTTTCCCCCAGCAACGCACTTCTCCTAATTATGTGGCACATTTCAAATGCTTTACTCTGTTGTGCATTTACGTGCAGAGGGAACGCTGCTGCCCCTCCCGCGGTGCATGCACAGCCCCCGTGGTGTCCGGGTCCCGAGCACGCGGCGCCTGGTTTGCCGGCGTTTGAGGACTTTGTTTCTAGCAGCGGTTTAGTTGCTGCTGTGCACCACTGCCCACTCCCTGCCCGGCCGGGTGCGATGCTGGCGCTCCYGCAGCCGTCCCACCGGCACGGCCCCGGCTCCCTGCCTGCCTGCTCCAGAGCTGCTGCGAGTCCAAAGCAGTGATAAGCCCCAGCAGGGGCTCCGCATGCTCTGCTTGGTTGGTTCTTGCAGCTTGAGATGCTTAAAACCCCTCATACTCAAACGAAGGAAATGTGCCAAGGACTTAAAAAAAACTCTTGGATGTGGGTCAAAGACTTGTTTTATATACAAACAAACACAAGCTCTGGAAGGGAAATAACATCAAACCTCATAAGATAGTCAAAGACGCCAGTTGAGGATGGCGGAATTTATATTTGCTCTGGAGCCAAAAGTTTTGGGGATAAATGTTACTAAAATTCAGTCAGTAACCCTTGTAAAAGTGATCGCTTCTGTCTGCTTGTACGCAGATGCTGCAGTAGGAGAGCATGTGCAAAATCATCTCATTTTGGCAAAATGAATGTGAAGAGTCCACAAAGTTAGTCTTTTGGAAATCTGGTGATTAAAAAGCTAAGACATTCTTGAGCACTGATCCTTAAAAATGTTATTTTCACTTTTTGTTGTAAAACCCTGCACATTTGTGGATGCAGAATAACCTGTACTGATGGGATGTTCCAGCATTGTGGAGGTTTGTTCCTGTGCTGCTGCACTCTGGGAGGTCACCTGCATTGGTCCCGCACCTTGCTAAGGCAGCTAAAGTGTAAAAACAGGATTTCTCTAAGAAAGCCCAGGTTGTGTTAATAAATCTGTTTACAACAGATAATTTTATGATTGATGGAATGTAGCTTTCTGGATGTTTTTGTTTTGTGCAACACATAGGGTTTTTATTTTGCTATTTGGAATTGACTCATGGGAGCTCCAAATCCTTTAAGATATAAATATTCTTTAAAACAAAGGGTCCTTTAATCATGGTAAGAACCTTATTTATGGCTGCAAGTGGCATTTAAGAGCAGAGTGACAACTAAAATACTTGGCTTAGTTCCAAAACCTAAACTTTACTGAGGACATTAGGAGGATGTCTTCTAGACCATGATTGAGTTTAAAATGGAGAGAGATACAGTGATTTCTTATTTTGAAGTGCTGACATTTCCCATATGTTCTGCAGTGAATATGAGCTCAAGATCAACTTCACTTTGACGCTGGAAGTTTGCCCAAGAAAAGTTTAGCAGCGAATCAGCAATATCCATGGCATTTTACAGATCTTGATGAAGGGCACAAATTAAAAAAACATTTTAAACGATCTGTCTCATAATTTAATAACAGTGTGTTGTGGGATAATGTAGAAGGAATGTAGGAGAAACCTGAGACCTGATTGCTCCAGTCAACTTTAGTGCATTGCAGAAAACACATATTTGAGCTTCAGCTGTGCCAGTGTCCCATCTGAGCCACTGCAGGCTTGTCCAATAAAAGACTTGAGCAGAATTTAGGTACAAAAGCCTCACGTCTGCCTTTTGTTCAAAAAAAACAAAAAAACCAAAAAAACTCAATTGCTGTCTGTGCCTGAAACTAGCTAAATTCCACAGGCCCTTTATATTTTAATCATAGATTTTGCAAGGCCCCTGGAAATCTGTTTCTGTGCATGCTCGCTGTTGCCCTGGGCTAAGGCACCTAGCCCCAAATTCCTTGATCTACGAGTGGGTCCGACTGAGTCCTTTGGTAGAGTGGTTGGAGGAAACCTCCATCTGCCGGGGAAGTCCTTGCAGCCCTGTCTGAGGCTGCCAGGCCCTGGGCAGAGASGGCGTTGTGGTCTCAGCCCTCTGCTTGGGTTGCAGTGGCTGCTGCATGTGACCACATGCCCGCTGTAGGCAGGCTCAGCCTCCAGGTTGCTCTGGATAACTGCTCTGAGGTGCCCGACTCCCTCCAAGGGCAGGAGGTTTTGCACCTACCCTATGGTTGTAAATCCTGCCATGAGGGAAGTGAAGGTGTCTAAAGTTGGGCATTGCAGCGTTTGCATCCTTTATTCAGACTTGCCCTTCGGTAGCAGTGTCACTCAAAAGCCTCTCTCAGTGATTTGTCCTTAAGGAGGAATCGCATCTGCCACCCCAACCTGGGCAGCTGCCGGTGTCTGCGCTGGCAGCTGCAGTCAGGATTAGGGAGTCACCACTGTGGTGCCTGGTTTAGCTCCAAGTCCTGCTCAGCTCATTTTGTTGGGTTGGGAGTCCTGAGGGTGTGGAGGAACACTTGTTGCTAAGGGTTAGCAATTAAAATAGCACTGGAATAAAAAGCCTACATTTCTCCCCAGTTGAGCTAATCGTCTGGGAAAATCATTTCAACTTAAAGTGCAGAAGTACAGAGCTTTGTTCCTCCAGGAGTTGGACACCTGGTCTTCACAGGCTACACACGTACACTGGAAGGCAGCTACTGTACTTGCAGGCTTCATACCAATGATGTCTTGCGTGCCATCAGAGAAGTAGACCAAGTAGCTTTTGAGTTTCTCAATAAATATGCAGTTTTCAAACCATGTTTTTCTTGAAAACAACAAACTCTACATGCTTCCTTTTCTTTCTCTACAATCTGTTCCTCCAAGGGGGCTCTAAGTTTGTTCAGGTTTGTTATTGAGTAGGTTGGTCTGTAGTCTTTATCATACCTTTTAAAGACTTAAAAGGATAATCAACAGTGAGCTTTGGGGGAGACAACTGCCAGGAGTCCTAAGTGTAGAAAATGGTAAACATGCTCTCTGATTTATTGAGAGGGTACCATGTTTTGTAATGTTAATTTCTGCTAATAATCTTGAGATACACTTTAGCTATTACACAAGAACTTTGGACTTACCAGAAGCCTTTTAAGATTACTTATATTAGAGGGAATTTGTGTTCAGTGAAGAATTTGAGTGCCGTGCATTTGTATTTGTGCCTATCTATCTTGGTCATTCATTAAAATAATTTTAAGAGTTCATTTTAATTCAGAGGACAAGGGAAAAATGTAGAAAATGTCCGTCCAACCACATAAAGCCTTAGTGCTTTAATGTATATCCACAATATGTGATAAGATTATTACTGAGATAGAAAAGCTTCCCTGTAGGTCTCTTAAATGCCATGCCCTCCTCATTCGCCTCCCTGTTTGTTTGGAACAGTGTTGCCAGGCAAAGATGAAAGTGGAAGAACCAACCCCAGGTTGGTCAGCTGCCAAGTTTGGGGGCCTTCTGACCAAGAGCTTCTGGAGCTGTGGAAATAATTAAAATTCTCCCTGTACTTATATTTGTGTAAATCTTTTTTGTTGAATCTTTAAAAAAAATAAGTAAGCTGGCTGTATAGGAAATAAATACAATCAAGCCACGAGAAAATATGGCTACAGTCTTAGCCCAGCTAATCAGCTATACTTTTGGAAGATTTCTTTTTTTGATTTTAGTTTAGGGATAAGCCTTCTCCCTCCTCTGATTATTTTAAATGTTAAGCACTGATATATTAACACAAATCAGTCAACAGGATGGCTGTCTCTTTTATTTGATTCTTATACCACTGTTCATTAATACCAGCTGTATAAATGAGCATGTGCTGTAGAGTGTTTCTAATGGAACATATCCTGGGATGGTTGTTCAGAGAAGTGAAAGAATTTGCTCCTCTCTTCACAAATGCCTACTGCTACACCTCTGCTAGGATTGCACTCTTTACGCTGAAGTTACCCCAGCAGCATTTAGTAACAAAATGCAGTGCATTCTCAGGGTTTTATTCAAGTGTTTTGCATTCCTCTGTGTCCATTTTAAGGGTATGAATCCCCATCTTCCTTTGGAGTGTCCATTTATCTGAGGGTCAGTACTGAATGGCTGCATTCATATGTGTAAACTTGCCAAAACCAGCGCTGCCTCATCTTGTAAAGGAGTTAATATCATCAGCAGGAGGAGACCCGTTGCACCAGGCAGTCAGGATATCCACCATCATGATCGCTGCACCGGGCTTGGGGTGGGGGGAGCCTTGAGGAAGTCTGGCCACCAACTGGCTGGTGAGGAGGTTCGAACTTACAGTGCTGGGAAAAAACAATAATAGTGGAAGAAGGAGAAAAAGTTGTGCAAACTCCTCAGACTGCTGGCAGCCCCGAGTGTTCAAAGTTTGATAATCAGTGCAGAAGCAAGCTTCCCAGCTGGCAAGAGAAGCACTTTGTGGAGACCAACTGCAGCAGCAGTTGGAGAACTTTGCATTGCTGGTCATGCTGTGCCAGCTTGACTAGGTCAGCAGTATTCCCTCAAAACCTGTGATTTTGCCCATGACAGAAGGTATTTGAGGGCAAGAAATGTGAGAAAAGCAGGAATAATTGACTCCCAAGTCATCTTCCGTGTCACCCAAGAAAAAATAAGATAAGCAAGTGGCTTCATCATTAAAATCAAAGTGAAGAATCTTACTGGCTAGAAGTAGCACCTGGGTCAAGCCCGATGTATTTCTTAGTGAAGCAATCCTCATGTGTGGAGTCGTAAACGAGTAAAAATGTGTCAGGAGAGGGTAACTGAACCAGCTTATTACTATGTCAGCATCGGATTTTTGACCAAAACTAACTATACAGTAGCCAGGCTCCTGTTGAGTGTTATCAAAACCAGTAGTGAAATAGTCTATTTTTTACTAGCAAAAAGTACTGCTATGCTGCAGCAGAACTCCTGCTTTTGTGTTGCAACCTCCCTTCCAGGCTGCTCCTCTTAGCTCGAAGGAGTGCTGCAGCAGTCTGCTCGCACGCGGGATGTGCCATGGGACAGAGGAAGAACATTCCAGCATGCAATAATGGTTATTTAGTTGTTTGAAAAAATTACAACTGGGAATTGCCTTCTGTGACTTTTCTTCTTCTGCTTCTTTTCCATTTTGTTGTTTTTCCAACTAAATATTTGCTCCGTTGCTGCAACATAGTTGTGTTCATATAGTAGTATTTTCCTATATGCTACCACAGAAGAAATGAAGGAACCTCAAAACACAGGTTATGTTCTACCACTTTCACCAGTTTACAGCTATCTACACTCACTTGCACAAGGTACAGAGGAGATAATTTGTCCTTATCAAGACACAACTCAGAAGCACTGTCATGCAAAATTGATCCCCCAAATCAATTAAATATGTGTATGCTCTAAAAGGTGAGATGTTGTTATAATCATGCTGGGATCAGAGTGGCAGTACAGTAGCATTTCATAGTTAGGTGCATATAACATACTGATTATGGGGAGGTTTATGTGATTACTATGGTAATGTTAATGATTTATGCCTTTGGAATTGCAGAGAAGTTTTGATTATTTGATAATCAGGGAAAACATTTGGAAGTGACAGATTTCTGTTACAAAAAATACAGCAGAAATATATTGAAATTCACTATGATTATTTTTGTGTGCAATTTTTGTGCTACCAGAACTGAATGTACCAGAGTTTATGTCAGACTGTTTTGACATGAACATGTACTACAGTTGCACGGGTAATTTGCTGCATCAGGAAAATGCAGGAACTTTCATGGGATGAATTCTTCAGATTTCATTCTTTTATCCCCCCACAGATCCTTAGAATTTGCACGAGATACACACCAGAACAAGATACTATGACGTTTTCAGATGGCCTTACCCTAAACCGAACTCAGATGCACAATGCTGGATTTGGTCCACTAACTGACCTTGTGTTCACATTTGCCAATCAGCTCCTGCCTTTGGAAATGGATGATACAGAAACAGGTCTCCTTAGTGCCATCTGCTTAATCTGTGGAGGTATCATACAGCATGAATTTGGATGTGTTTGAAAAGGACAGACACATTAAGATCTTCATTTGTATTTTACTTGCTTTGCTTTCCTACACTAAACCATGTTATAAAAAGTATAGAAAGGACTTACTTACACTAAGGGTTTGTTTTCAACTGATGATGGTTATTGTTTTTATTACTGACAAGTTTTTTAATGAATCTGATCATTGGATCAGGCAAATGATCCTATTTTTTGCCTGATAAAGGCATATGGGATGCATCCTGCTGCATTTTTTGTAGAAGCAGTATATGGGTACCCCATATGAATGACCTTTGTTAGTAACTTTGGGGTTTTATGTAACTTTTACCCATAAATGTAATTGCATACATATCCGTATAGTTACATTTACACAGAAGTCATTGGTGATAACTTTCTTTAGGAAAAGTAGAGTTCTACTTTGAAAGTAATACAGTAGCACAGATGACATGATTTTGGGGGGTTGATTACAAAAAGTTGAAAGGGACGCTGTCAAGTAAAATCCTAGTTAATTTAAAAACAACAAAAACAGGAGCTTCAGTCTCTTCACTTGTTTCCAAACTTGTGTCCTCTTATGCTAGTCCAGAGTTTGCACAGAAAGAGAGAGAGAGAGAGAGAGAGAGAGATGAGCTTAAGAAACACACCTTCTTTACACCTTGTTGAAACACACCTTGTTGAAATACAAACTACACAAAAAAGCATGTTTTGCTTCATTTTCCTGTGCAATATTTTAGGCACTACTAGACAATAACTGGTTTAAAAACAAAAGTCAGTCTTTGTTGACAGTGTCCCTTCAGTACAAAATCATCCTGATTTTATGTGTCTCTAAATATAACCTATCAAAAGCAATGACAGGTTCTAAGATGTCTTTAATGTAAGCTATTGCTGGTGCGTCCTGTTTTATGGGTGACATTTGTTGTCACTCAAGTTAGCACTGCCACCTGCTGATATATGATGGTAATTCACTTTATCTTAGTATTGATACAAAATAAAATCAGCTGTAAAGTTTGTATACCTAAGTAGCCTGTAAATGCTGTGTACAAAATTAGTTCTCGTTTATTATTTGCAGTAAGGTGTTTTCCCCTTTGAGAGTGAGGGACAAGAGCAAACTGATCATTTTGGACCACTCAAGTTACAAACCTTTCCAGTAACCAATAAAAAATGAATCCAAGTTTCATAAATGATGTTTTGGCTTCTTCCTGTGGAATACATGCCACAGAGTGTGGGTCTTAAATGGAGAAAATTAAGAGATTCTGATCAAGAAAACAGAGGAGCTTCTGTGATTTGGAGTTTGTAGAAAATATTTTAAATGATAATACTAGTGATATAATGCTTTTTTTTTACAGATCGCCAGGACCTTGAAGAACCAGTGAAAGTGGATAAACTCCAGGAACCATTGCTGGAAGCACTGAAAATTTATATCCGAAAGAGACGACCCAGCAAGCCTCATATGTTTCCAAAGATCTTAATGAAAATCACAGATCTTCGTAGTATCAGTGCAAAAGGTACAGTAACTCACAATGAATTCAGTAATGTTGTCAATGTTACATGTGAGAGCCAGCTGGCCTAGAGACTTGGCACTTTTTTTWAAAAAAAAAGTGTCTAAGAAAAAAAAAAAGGTCATCTTGGCCTTTTTCTTCCCTTCTTTTAAAACTGATGAAAAAAAAATATTTAACTCATGTTTAGATTGTTCTTCTTTAAACATACACTGTGATGCTACATGACCTAAGGCTTCGTTTTCCACTGTATAAGTGGGTTAGAAGATCATTAGCATGAACTCTTTGTTAGTAATTTTAAGACTAGATAAAACCCTAAATTAAATCTCTGTTAATGTTCATAATGGGGTGCATGTCAACTTGTATTTTGTGGTAGTAATGGCTTTCAAAACGAAAAGTCTGTTTACAGACAGCAGAAAAAATTTGTGCATCCAAAATATTCCTAAACTGTGGTCTGATGTACTAAAGATTTAGATTGGAAGTGACTTGATCCAGGATTTTGGAGACTCAGCACCTCTGATACAAACTAACTATGCTTTCACATGTATCAGGTTTTTCCTAATGTTTTGGTAGCGATTGATGGATTGATCATGTAAAAACAAATCCATTCCAAGCACACATCACATAAATTCTCTAATGCATAGGTAGTTGAATGCCCTCATTTCATTAGAAAGGATCCCTATTAAGTGCTTTTTTCGATGCCTGTAGTCTGGGGGAGGACTCTGGCCATCTGTTCTAAAAAGCAGAAGTGTACAATCAGCAGCGTGTCAGGTCAGTAGAAACCTCCATGCACCCCCCAACCCACTCTATGCCATGCCATGGCTTTAAAGATGAATGTGCTCTTTTGGTTTCCATACCATGGTATCTCTCCCAAGATAAGATTTTTGGACAATATGTCTAGATATTTCATACATGTTTACCTCCAGACTTCAAGGGAGCGGTGTCTGACTTACTTGTACCATTCTGAGTACAAAAGAGTCCAACTAAATGCCACAATTCTCTTTTTTTTCCAGTGGCTGATGCGGTTCCTCTCTCTGGCTATTATTTGCTAGATCTGATAGATAAGCAAGCACATGAGCTATACAGACAGCTATATAGCTAATTTGATCTATGCTTTTGAAAAATTTGTTAGTTTCATTTGACATAGATTTTGAGAGGACTTCAGGAAAAAAAAGGTAGCAATTAAATCACTCAAATAATATACTTGTTTTAAATTAAAAAAATGTGTGCGAATGGATTCTTCTATTTTGACATGTGCGTTTATTTTCATTAATGTATTCTTGATATTTAAAGAGCAAGCAAAACATAGCTGATGGCTCTGTCCTCTGAAATGTTTTTACAATAGTTGGAATATTTTCTCTTTAATTCTGTTGGCTTTTCTTACCTTCTTTCACTTCTTAAAAGCACAGATACCTAACCAGTTAGACTCATATTTGGAGAAGATGGTCAGGACTCCTATGGGACATATTATATCAGATATTTGAACTCTGAGGTTTATGGCCATGAATTGCCTGAAGTTGTCTTGATTGATAGACAATTATTTTTTTTCCCAGCAAAAACAAACTATGTAATGCACATTCACGCTTCAGTGCGGCAAAGAATTTTTTACTATGTATCCTTACCATTTGAGGTTTAATTGCAAGCTCTTCCTGTCTCTTTATGGTCCTCCCCACTTTGCATCTGAATGTATCAATCTTAGCTTCAATCCTTTAAGTATATTATTTGTTTATAAGGGAATGTAACTACTGAAGTTGTATCAGTGTTACTGGTAACTAAATAAAATAGTTAAAGGCTTTCCAAGCCCTTAAAAAGATCTGCCTCACCTATTTAACACTAATTAGCCAGAATTTTTGCCATTCTTTGGCTACTTTACAGATCCAGTATATTAAAAAGCGTAAAGTACATTCCAATTTATAAACAAGTCTAAGTGATCAAAGTTAAATTTAACTTTTCATAATAATTTAATATTGTTTTGATTCCTTCTATAAAAAGAAACAGTTCATTTGGTTTACCTGTACTGTAACTTACCTGTACTGTCACAGTTACTGTGATCATAATTTTAAGTCCATTTGTTGAAGGGCATTCATCTAATCCCTTTTAATGACTGAAATAATAGTTCACTTGCATGATTTTGTGTGCAAGAACTTTAGAAGGAGAGATGTTTTTCCATTAAAATAATGATGTGCCCTGAAATTACTAGTGATGATGCTATAAAAAAAGCAGTTGTATGGGTTGTATTAATAAAAAGGACTTTTTTTTTTCTTTTTAAAGGTGCAGAACGTGTCATTACATTGAAAATGGAAATTCCTGGATCCATGCCACCTCTTATTCAGGAAATGTTGGAGAATTCTGAAGGACATGAACCACTGACACCAACCTCAAATGGAAATACCGCAGAACACAGTCCTAGTATCTCACCTAGTTCAGTGGATAACAGCAGTGTCAGTCAATCCCCAATGGTGCAATAAGAAAGACATTTTCCAGCTACTTCAGACATTCCTAATACCTTATGTACAGGGATGAAAAGCAAGAAAAACATTTTTACTGCTGCTTAGTTTCTGGACTTAATATATATCTATATATGTGTATATATATATAGATAAAAACTCAACAAGGACCAAGAAATTTTCATATGTATCGATATATACTCCTTCCTGTTTAAACTCTTAAAACTAGAAAATGCAAACTTTTGAAACTCTAAATCAGCCATTTCATGCAAAAAATAGTTAAGCTTCTGTTTTCTCCTCTGAACACTCAAGATTGCATGGTGACAAGACAGATCTCAGACTTTAAATTTTGGTTGCATTTCTGATGTCTTTGTACATACAAATGTATGGCTCTACTTTCTATACTGGATGTTTGGTGTTTTCCTTTTGTTTCTCATACCTAAAACGATCAAGACACCAAGCGTATGAAATGGACTACTGTACACATCTAGAAAAGAAAGTTTAAAGGATCATCTGATTTAGTTAATATGAAAACTTGTCTTTGATGCCCTCAATTTGCATCTCCTTCCTTGTAAAAAGTATACAAAAAGTCACTGCACTAGCAGAAAAGACATCAGTATCAACATTAACTGCCAGATCAGTTATTCAGATGTCATTTGTTCMACTGTTAATGTCACTTTAAAATTTAAGAAGTGTTTTATTACCTGGCTGGTGACCTAGCTACAGAATTAACTAACTATTCCATTTCTACAGTAACGATAGCCTCCAAGGCAAGAACACTTTTCAGTGTTACCACGTTTTTGTTTACTTGTTCACAAGCCATTAGGGAAACTTCATGGGATGATAACCAGCAGGCTCATTCACAGCTTTTGAACTGGTGAGTCTAGTGTATTTCCTTAAGATTCTGCTGCCAGGAATTAGTTGGGTTATCCGGCCTTCCAGGTGCTAAGGAATTACAGCTAGGACTTCCAGAAACACAAGGAGAGAATCTACCTTCTTGGCCTTGTTGAATCACCATAAAGCAGAGTGAAAACTGTGGTAGAATGGTTAACAGATTTAAAGTGTCAGTTTCTTAGGTTTCATTTAAAGCACTAGTGGATTTTTTTTTTATATATTCTAGCAAGTCTGTGATGTACTTTCACTGGCTCTGTTTGTACATTGAGATTGTTTAACAATGCTTTTTATGTTCATATACTGTTTACCTTTTTCCATGGAGTCTCCTGGCAAAGAATAAAATATATTTATTTTAAAAAAAAATGTGTAGAAGCAGTCCCTTCAGTCCAAATTTTCCACACACACAAGATGATACTTTTCCATTTTTTAATGTTTAAATTTCATTTCAAAAAGCAGGTTTGCTGTTTGCAACCATGACAATTAAAATGTGCTTTAGCACAGCTGTCTAGAACATCTCTACAAGCCAGTCAGACAAATACATGACATTTCAATGAGTAAAAAAGAGCATAAAACTGTAGGTGTAAGAACAAAATGTTAAAATGCCTACACACAATAATAAAAACCATCAATTACATTATCACATAAAATAAGTCAAATGTACAAAAGTTTGCGACAGAAGGGACAAAAGGACAACACAAGATATTTGTTGGAAAACATCTGTGTGCTCTTTGGGCACTTAATTAAACATATCAAAATCATCATCTTCATCAGATTCTGCAAAATATTTAACTTCTTTTCTAGCTCGACCTGTCCGTGGCTTTGGGGCAGTTTCAGAGGCAAAGCCTGACTGAAATATTTCCACATCAGAATCCTGGTCAAAAGCATTCTTCTTGGATTTCTGTAGAAAAGAAGAGACAAATAATTTGTGATTCTGTGTACATTTTGCATTTTGACATTCAGAATTGAAGCAAGCATTTCTCTAACATATCTAAACATACCTAAACCCCAGTTACTAGTTAAGCAAACTATAGTAAGAGCATGTACCTTTTTATTTAAAGTAACCCATTAGGTTCTTTTTTTTCAAAGATAAAAGAACATAGCAGGAACTGACCTTGCTTGGTGTTGATTTAGGTGTTTTCTTCCCAGGGTTGTATTCACCTTCATTTTCAGAGCTGGATGCTTTCCTCTTCTTTGCCCCTCTACCTTTTCCTGGGTGAGAGAATATGACTTAACTTTTTTTTTTTTTTTTTTTAATAAAACTCAAATTGTTCAGTAGTCTGGTGAAATAACATTTTAGCATGTGTTAAAGTCAAGATTCAGTTTACAGCTCAAGGTTTTTCACAACAGAAGTAAAATTATACATTCTGTTCTTACAATGTATTAAATTAATTCTCTCTTTTATGCTTCTTCTGAAGTTACCATTTACCCTTGCAAGTCACACTCTCAGTTCAAGACAGGGCCAACCATCATTAAATCAATGACTTCTAGACTTCTGAAGTATTACAAAGCCTGAGTCACTTTCTGTATTGATTACTAAATAGCAAAGATAAATTAATCCTATGTAAAGTAAACTTACTGTTAACCTCAACTATCAACACAGAGAAACCCTTTCCCTTTACAAGTCCCTCTGATTAAATCACTTGGTGTGCTGTGTTGCTTCTATCATTTTTTTCTGAGGACTTTCGCAGCTAAGAACTGGGATACCAATGAATTGTTTTAAAGAGCCAAAAAACCTGTGCTTATGAGAATTACCAACTACCAGAACTTTAGAGTCTTGTATAAACCTGAGATCAAAGAACAAAAATAAACATTATTTAACAGAACCGATGAACAAGAAAAAAGGGGTTGCAGTTATGAAATGCATTCCCAAAAGTTAAAGTCAGATAAAAAGTTCACAGCATTGTTGGTCAAGAAAAGTCAGTAAACTACTTCTGTCACAGAAAAACCTTGTTGCTGAGTAATTTACTAGTGATTCATCTACCAATAAATCAATGTGGTTCTAATTTTAGAAACTGTATTTCTGTTTCCTCATAAAAATGATCCTAAGCCCGATGATAAGCACCGCAGCAAAATTCTTACCTTTGGGTGCTGCAGTCTTCTTTGGAATGCCGAATTCTGAATCTGAGTCAGAGTTTACAGTTTCCACCTTCTTGGCCTTAGGAGCTCTCTTAGGTTTAGGGGGCACATCTAGTTTTGCTGTTGTAAGTTAGAGATACTAAATATGTTAAATTCACATATTGATTAGAAACATTAAATTTTATTATTACTTCAAATACAGCATAAATGTCAGCTACTAAAATGAGATGAGAGGTTTCTGCACTTGGGGAAAACACATGCTTCAGCTTTTATGCTGAAACTGAGTGGAATAAGCAGGAGGTTTCCTTTGTCGAACTTTAATTTAGATATATCACTGCAGTCAGTGGTCAGTTCAGTGTTTTTAATTAATCACTTTCTTTTTGATCCTTTTGAGCACAAGACAGAGGTTACTGGTAACTAAAGTAGCAACAGAAGTTCTCCACGCTGGATACTTCAAATATATGTTTAGATACATTAGAGTGTTTTACAGATACCACTTGTAACCTGTGACATTTCTGCTTTCAAAGTAGTATAATTGCAGGACAACCTTTCCCATGATTAGTGTAGGAGTTTAAGGCACAGTATATTTGTGTCATTTTCTGTCAATCTCAATGAAAAGTAACTTTAGAAGAAGCTCTAAGGACAGGAAGGAGAGGTATCTGTGGATATCTTAAAGAATTTCAATTATTGCTATGCAACTAGCCTTGCCATCTTTAAGAGACCATCATCAGTATGTTCACACAATGGGTGACAAGGGATAAGGTGTTCTATATGCTGAAAGATGTCAGTCTTTTACAGAAACCTCAGATACACTACAGGTCTACACTCTATCAATCAGCCCTTAATATCTCAAAGATGATGATAAGCTTGTAAAAATGCTCCAGATACCATGAATGTGGACATTTGTGAGAACTCAAGCTTCTGTTTACAGTAGCACTAAGAAAATGTGTTCACATAACAAGAAAGAGCCTCCACAAGCTTTCTGGCTATAATGCCTTAAGCTACTACTCACTGGAGAGTCACTGTGCAAAGACAGTTATGACCTTCAATCTTCTGTGACTGAGAATACCTGTTGGGCAGTCCAAGGATTGGACCGTGACAATCTAAAAAAGCAAAGCCTTCTTCAGCATCAAGGATGAGAAAAAAATCCAAAGACTGTAAACCTCTTAATTGTTATCTAGTGGCTAAAGTAATACAGAGACAAAGAGTCTGTGGCTTCCAGAACATGCATCTCTCTCTGTACTAACAATAGTGGGATTCTGAACCACTATCTTAGATTTTATACCTGATGCCTGCACAACTGGGAAGGATCTCTTAACAGCAGCTAGACTGAATTCAGCTCAGCCAAGCTCTACACTAGGTATGATATGAAATGCCAGTCTGCAGTGGAGTCAGTAATACACAGGCTCTCAGAAGCTCCACAAGTTTTTTGGTGCAAAGTTCAAGAATGACATCAGCCCTGCAGCTGATTCCATGGGTACCGCTCACTGCTAGAATCTGAGCAGCAGGGCTATTCAAGGTGAGCAGCTGCTAATGATCAAGGAGAACGAGACTGCTTCTCAGATTTCTCTTAGGCTGACAATGAGGCGCTAGAGCCACAGACCTCTGGAATAAGTGCATGGAAGGCAAGCTCAGCAGTCTCTTAATCCTCAGTAGAGAACACCAGAGGCCAAGAGATTTCAGCTCAAATTGATCAAAGCTTGAAAAGAAGCTGAACTCTTATCTTTTCCTTTATTTCTTCTCATTTGGAAGGGAATGTGGTTGTATAGATACCAAGGCAGAACAAACAGTTCTTCAATTTCAGCATCCTATCCTTACAAATGCAAGCTCTGAAGTCACAGAAAATCAAACACTTGTCTGGAACAATTGCTTCAGCCATACAATAGTCATTCCCAGTGTGAGGGTCAGTAGATGCAATATGGCAGTACCAGAAAACTGGTTTTGAAGGGGCCACTGATATAGGACATGAAGATGGAATTAGAATCAAGGAGACTTGTAAAAGGATACCAAATCATCAATAACCAAGCCTGTTAGGTTACCACTGCATTGTCAAATAAACTGTGATCATGAAGAACTTTGTCTGATCTGGGCAAAGGACAGGAGATGAAATACTGTTGAATGCAATCCATTTTATAGTTTCATGCACTGAGAGGGAGAAAAGAGCGGGAGCGTGCCCCTGAGGCTACTCTGGAGGCAAAAGTTTAAATTGTCTTGCTTGAAAGAGAATCTGTTTATACCTATGCTGTGAGTGTAACGGTTAATCAGCACTCAGAACACAGCTGTGTTTTAATGTTTCAAAGTTATGCTAATGAAAATTCAACACCTACAGGCCTTCAAAAAACAGAGAGAAAGAGAGCGAGAGACTGAGCAAGAGAAAGTGAGCACAAGAGAGCAAGAAAGAGTGAAGGAGAGTGAGAAAGAGTGAGAGCGCCAAAAGAGCAAGCAAAAGAGTGTTAGCAAGAAAGAGAGGTAGCAAGAAAGACTGAGTATTAAATTGTTGCATCTGTGCCTAGATACTGCATACACAGTTCTGTCTTGCATTTACTGCAGTACGGAAGTTTAACTTTAACCTAGAAGACTATTCTATTAAAGGATGAGCTATTTCTGCAAACAATCATTTATTATATTAGAGGATTTTCCTATAGATGGTTAAAAATCTTCATGTGTTTGAGAACCATCCAGACATTCACTGATTCAAACAGCTTACAGATTATACTAAACACAATGCAACAAAACAGAGATTAGAAATTTGCAAGCAATGGGGGGAGGGGGAAGAGAAGATGCTGCTGTTAGGCACCTAACACACAGCACAACYTTTTTTTCCCCTCATTTTAAGAGATTAAGTTAAATATTGTAACTGGCTGCTTTCTTGCATATTTTCCGTGACAGCTCTTTTCTAGTAAGGGACGTTAATGCAATAAATTCAGTTGCAAGTTGGTCAGGAGGAGTTTTAAAAAACAAAGGCCACAGGAGACAGAAAAAACAAATTGCTTTTGGAGGAGGAAGGACTGAGAAGCAAGAGAAAAGGAAGTTATCTGAAAGAGATAAGGGAAGGAAAACGGAGATTTGAGGGCAACAAAAAAACCCAGTCTGTCATCTGGTAAGAACTGCATTTTTTAACTTATTGAAATTACTGTTAGGTAAGAAAAACATGATTTTCACCATTAATTATGACAAGTGTCTAGCATAATCTTTAAAACACATTCATAAACAGGTGTACATCTCTTTCTCTTAAAAGAAGTGCTAACAATCTATAAACCAATGTTACACAATGTGGACAGCACTAAAAAAGTGTGTTCCTCCAAACAAATACACAAGCACAACTAAAGAAACAGATCCAAATAATTAACATGAATTGTCCGTAATTCCTCCATGTAAGATCTTGTGAGATGCCAGTTCTAAAAGCCTGGCTAATAAATGAAAGAACCCATACCTCTGAAGTTTGTGGAGGGCCTTTCATCCTCAGTATCAAAAATCAAGACAACTGACAGCCTACGTAGGACATAAATATTTCTTGGGATTCCTCCTTTACACACACTCTCCTTGCTTTTAAGGGAAGCCACAGGAGACATGCTCAAGAGCTCTAAACATTTAGTTTAGCTGTCTGTTTGATCCATGAGATAAGACAATCTTCAACCCCAAGGACCTCATGTTTCACTTAGTCTCTGAGGGTAAAACTTTCAATTAAACTAATCGAAGACTGAACACTAATACCTGGAAAGAGACAAGTTCTGACATTACAGTGAACAAAGAAAAGAAAGAAATTAGTATCATTAAGGAGCTGGAAGAAGTTCACACTCTTTGCTGAATGTCACTGAGTTCAAAATCAAGGAATGCAGTTCCCACTCTGAAGGTGTGAAGAGGCAGTGCAAAGGTAAAAGAATAAATGGATTTATTTAATGGATAATCCTATTACTTACCCTTCTTAGAAGCTACTGTTTTACTTGGAATTTTATCTGATTGCTTTGGGGCAAAAGATGATGAGAAAACGGGCACAGAATCCTCTTCATCACTGTCCAATTTTGTTGTATCTACAATCAGGGAGTATGTTTAGTGTAAGATTCCTTCATTACTATTTTAATTACCCATGTTAATTACAGTATATATTAATCTCACAAAAAGGTGCATCTGATGCTACAGCGAGGCTATGAATGTACTGTAACTTTCTTATCTATGCTACAAACTATATTCCTCTAAGGATCAGACCCTCCTCCTAATAAATACCCCCTAATATATTCCATGGCAGTTGATAAATAATGGTAAATAAATCAGTGAAAACAAGCTCACCATCATCTGTCTTCTGAGAATATGATGGAAAAGAGAAGATGTTCCCAAAATCTTGATTCTTCTTGTCTTGAGATGTTTTTCTACTTCCAAATAAAAAAGAGAAACTATATAAACTGTATTAACTATATAAAGAAGAGACATTATAGTATCAGTGTGAGATTAAATTTGTATTTTAACACTACACAGCATTTTTTAGTGTTTTTGTATGTGCTTGCAGAAGTCAAACCTTTAAAATCGCTTTACAGTCAAGCATTTTAGCCATTTAAAATTAATAGAATTATATTTTTATCAATAGTTCTGTATAACAAATGGGTGCAAGATGGAAAACAGACAACCTTCTAAAATGCAGTTTGACAAATGATACTACTAACAGTATAACACAGTATGGTAAGTCAACTTTACATCTGCATGGGTCAGTTTCAAGGCTGAGATAACATACACTTTCATTGCTCCCCAGAAATGTATAATTTTTACTTTACATGATACATGTAGAGTAATAATGGATTGATACTTCTTCCTCAGTTTTGTCTGAGGACTTCTACATTCAAAATATTATTAATAAAAAAAACACTGCTCAGTTACAGTACTTACTCTGGAGATGGTTTTGATTTGGCTGGGGAGAAGTCATATTCATCTTTATCTAAACTGTCTGAGGGAACAAACTCATCCTCTCTGTCATTTATAACTGGAGAGGCTTTTACTTTGAGCTCATCCAAATCATTATTATTGTTGGCATCATCATCATCATCGGCATCATCTTCTTCTTCTGAGAAATCAAAAGTATACTTGGGCCTCTCAGCTAAAAAGAAAAAAAAAAAATATATATATATATATACACACACACACACATATATAAATATACACACATTTCAAGACAGTTGTTTGTGTTAATGCATCAGTAAATTAAAGTGTAAGTCACTAAACAGTCCCTGCTTCCATGTATACAAGATATAAAAGACTTGGGGAGAAGAAAACGGCGCAAGTGTCACCTACCATCTGATACCACTTGCCGCTTGCTCAGATGACTTCAGGTAACGGCATTATGAAGACACTAGTGCAAAAACACTCTTAAAGAATGAGAATCCTTCACTTAAAGTTCTCTTGAATGTATCATCTGAACACTCTTCTTCATCAATTGCTTGAAAAAATAATCAACAGCTTTTCAGAAAAATCTCTCAGTGTGTTTTTCTTAGACTACCTTCTGTTTGTATTTTTTCAAACTTTCAATCTCTGATATTTTAGCCTTTTAGAGACTGCTTGGGAATTTTGATAAATTTTTAGTAGCCGTTTGGGTTTTTTCGGCCTTGTTTGCTTGACAGTATATTTGCATTAGAATATTTTTTTGCTTTTGTAGTGTTATTATTTGGTCTGTTTCTTCTATAATTCACCAGTTTTGAGAGTCATTTCTATTCTAGTCTTTAGGATATGGTAAAAGACTTCTGACCAAGTTACAAAATCTTTTATAGTGAACTCTTCTTGGTTTTGGAATTTGTTTTTTGGAAGAGTGTTTTCATTAGCCTCACAGTGAAGCATATATTATGCAAGCTATCTGTAGGAGATAAAGTCCAAAAGGAAGGCTTTGGCCAAAGGAAAACATAGGTTTGCAGTAATTCAAACTCTGAGTCACAATATGCATTTCACAAAAGCTTGGGTACCTGCAGCTCTCCTAAGCAGAGAGTCTCTTGGAATAATCACAGGTTCATTTTCTTCTAAATCACTTTCAGATTTGGATTCATCATCTGACCACGGGTTTCGTTTCTTCACTTTTTTTGCACCAGATTTTGTAGAAGATGCTGTTCTTCTTACCCTCGTACCTGCCACAAGTTAAAGCATTTATTACAATCAGCAAAAAATTGCGTCTTTGCTAACTGTCTATGATGCATACATTTAGCTTCATACATTTTCTCTGTAAAAGCTTTTGTTGGACGATGTAAGGTAAATTTTTTTCTTATTTCTGGAGGGAAATGTAATAATCTGATTAAATGATTCCACACAGAACCTAACCTACTGCTACTAACAAATTTATTTTATGTTTGAAGAACAAAAAAATCTCAAATTTACGTTGTAGCTGCTGTGCAGTCAAATTTCCATTTTTTTAAAGGTTGCTGGGATTTTCCAGGAAAAGAACAGCAGCTTTCCATTATTCAGGGAACAGGATGCATTGGAAAAATCCAGTTAACATAGGAATACTCTATGAAGTGTGTGCGCAGGAAGGCAGGGGGCCACAATGCAGTCAGTCAATTGCATGGCCACCTCAGTCAAGCTGGGCTGATTGACTCTGGCTCAACACTGGCTAGGCTAGATTTGAGCTGCATGTAGACAACTCAGTCATAACTCGACTCAGTTAATCTACTATCTGGATGAACCCTGAATATTAAAAATTCGGAAGAAACATTTGTATAACCACAGATTACTTTTTACTCCCTAGAAAAGTAGTTCACCTAACAGGAATTCCAATAAGTTAATAAAACCAGAGAACAATAATAGAAGTGACAACAAGATTAACTTCAGCATTTACTGCATCTGCTGTTAATTCCTTAGGTTTTCAGTAATACTGAACTACAGCAGAATATTTCCATACATTTCCACACATTCCTGTAGGGAAGAAAATGAAATGAAGTAGTAATTACTGTGGTATATTTCCCTTCTCACTATGTGTTAAAAAAGATATTTAATACACAAATAGTACACATTTAAGCTTAACTATGCTTATAATTGAGGATCTTACCAGGCTCCTTCTTCTCTCTCTTAGGTTTAGGAGTTTTAGTCGCTGAGACTGATGTATTCAGTGAGTCCTCCCCACCACCCTCAGCTGGCACTCCACCAAATTCTTCATCAAATTCCATTTTTATTGCTAGAGAATCAGTATCACCCTAAAATATAAAGAAGGTGGGCAAAATAAAAGAAATTGTACCTTTATATTCCATGACAGAACTGGAATACAGTTTGGCAAAAGATGGGTCTAGTGGTTTGAATTAATGCTAACAGAGTAGAAAAATAACAGCAGTTAAATAATGAATAATCTAACCATAGCAATAGTTTGATTTACCTTCTTCTTCTTTAGCAATTTCCTACTAGCATCAGCTTTCATGGCAGATGTAATCTGTGGAACTATTCTTCTACCAAATGGAGAAGGCATCGTTTCTTCTAACTGAAGTTTCTTCATCTTGGGTTTACCAACTTTACCTTTTATTGGTTTGCCAACCATGCCAGCCAAAACATCTTCTCTTTCCTGTGCTTCCACTTTCTAACAAGTAACATGGGAAGAACAAGTAACACTAAGTAAGTTTTTGTTCTTTTTTAATAAGGACAAAGTGGAACACAGTGATTATTTACGATACATCTCCCTTTAACGTAGAACACAAGACTTCCCTTAATTCTCATTTGACTTATAACACACTTTCTAGTAATGGGAAACTAGCAAATTACTCTTGGTAAGTTGTTTGTTACCCTGTACAGTCAAAAACTACACTTATATTCTATCCTAAATAAATATGAACTTTTGGACACTGCTCAAATGAAAAGCCCTCTATTACCAAGTTTCTATTCCTCATGTATGTATCCAGATACTGATGTCACTATTTAGTATTTTAGTGTTCTCTTTGTTAACTTAAGCAGCCAGTTTCTAGAGTCATTTTTATAAGACACATTTTCCAATCCTTTAATCAGCTTTTTTCACAGTATCAACATATAGCTGAAATAGAGACACCAGAACAGATCACATTATTCCAATTGCAGATGTATCACTGACACACACAGACCTGTGCAATTTCATCAGGCCTTTGACAGCACTGGAAGCTCATGCTTAGCTAGTTATCCACCAAAATGCTTTACCTTTTTCCAGAGTTACTAATTTGGCAAGGTAAGGGCCCTTCATCCAGTCTATACGCCTTGCTCCTAGGTGTACAACTTTGCATTTGACTTATTGACTCATGACCAATCAGATCATGTTGAACTGCTGTAATTATTACTTTCATCAGTTATTACTCCCAGTCTTTGTATTATCTGAAAACAAACTTGCTCCTGGTAATTCTTTTTATCATCACTGACTTGGAAGAAATGTTACATTGTGTGGATGAAAGAAACAATCCCTGAGAAACCCACCTAGGAACACAACTACCCAAAGATGATTTCCTATTTCTTAGTATATATTTAGGTCTACATGTTTTTAACCTAAAATGTGGTATTTTTTATTATTATTATTTTTCATTCATTTTAATACATATATTTTTCAAAGATACGTAAAACATACTTCAAGCTCTTCAACGAAGGCTGCTAAATCTTCTTTCCAGAGATCTGAAGAAGATTTCCTTTTGAGGTCATTTAGTTCTCTCTCCTAAAACATGAAAGTAGCGTATACAATTTAAGTTGCTAAGTTAAAGTTACAGTAAATACTACATAACTGAACATTAAAATAGGCACACCAGTAACTGCTAAATCATTTCAGAAAGCCTTCCAATGTTTACTAACCTTTGAATCTCTGTGCTTAATTAGCTCTTCTACTTTCTCTTTTGTAAGTGACCACAGAGACATGTTTAGGATATAGTTAAAATCAGGACCAGAACTTGAGCCTGAAGCTGAAGAAGCATCATCATTTGGGTTCTGTGGGTCCTCCTCTTCTGCTGCCTAGAGTGAAATAAAATGTAGTATTACAAGCGCTAATAATCTTAGTTCTACGCATGAACTGGAACCCTGCTCCAGCCCACCATGCTGGAGTAGTAAGGCATGTCCTTATGTATTCAGTGACATGAGCCATTATCTGGAGTTTTCCAAAAGACCATCCGTGACCTTCAATATCTGGATTGTTTAATCATTTGATTTAGGAAAACAAAGCTGAACATGATACTAGTCGCATGCCTCGCGGGCCATTGGCTACAGAAATCGGTACTCCTCTAGTTATCTCACCGCATAGGCTTGAGACCTTTGCCCTTTTGATGTTCTCCGTCCTTTTTGGAAAGAAGCACAGTGTTTTGGATAAAGATAAAAAATTGCTACCAAAATCGTGAAWGTATGAATTGGTGTATGCAAGTGAATCAAAGTTTCTCTTAATGATAGTTTTATTATAAAATACCCTACACTTTATGGAATTAAAATGGAGTAGTAACAAACAGGCAAAACAAAACACAATGAAAAATGAAAACAACCAAAAGCAGTGGCACTGGCACAGAAAAGGGGTGGTTGATAAAAACTTGAAGTTGCTTTTGAAAGTAGTTTCATCTTATAATTAAGTGTGAAATTAAACTAAGCACAAATCTCTTTTGGAACAATAAAAAAATTCTTAGGTTTAAAAAAAAAAAGGAGAAAGAAATATAGGTCAAGGTCAAATTTAATAAAGTAACTTCAGAAGTCACACCTTGATAATATTCATGTTTCATTCCAGTAGACTGGTGAATGTGTTCTTTTCATATAAACAACAATCATTTACAATCGCATAACAAATAAATAAAAAAGGGAAAACTCAGTTGTATATGTGGGGTAACAGATACAGCACTTTATGTATCAGGCAGCCAGAAGTCAAGTTACTAGTTTTGTTTTGGGAACATTAAGAAATCCAGTCTTCTGTGTTTTGATTTTCAGCCCTGCATTATCTAGTTTTGTTCTTAGAATTGCCTATATGTGATAACAACACTATGTGACAATATTTTTATTGCATTTTGATATATTTGTTAAAATGGAAACTAATAAGTAACAAATGGTCTTTTAAAAGTGTTGTTTGTGTTATAAATTAAATTAGGCTACAAGAAAACAAACATCTGTATAAATGATTATCATAAATAACATTAAGAACACCAAATACATCTAGAGATTTCAGATCATTACCTTTTCCTGTGCTTCTTTCCAGGCTTTTACAGGGTCAGATTCATAACCTCTCTGGACCAACATCTGAATCAAATCTCTCTTGGATCTATTCTCTGTAAGATACACATACACCATCAATAACAAAAAGCAATGTCATGAAAATACATGTCTTACATGCAAGAACGTTCTACTATATTTAAAACACTTCCAGATTTTCCCGCATTTTTATCAATTCTAACTTAAGTTTCAGAGATTATTTTCTCACCTATGGTAATTTTTCCTTGTATCTTCTCCAGAATGAAGCGAGCTTGATTGTTAAGCTTGGTAGATTCTGCACCCAGCATTCCCACAAGCCATTCCTTGCGCAAACTATAATAATGTAATCGCAAATCAAAGAATTCCTTCAGAATGTCTTGCACAGTTTCATACTTCTTTAAACATCCCATATGATCAAACAGCACCTATAAAATACATAACATATTGCTTGAGAGAGACTGTATAAGTTAAAATTTTGTTAATCTTTGTATGTGATTTGGTGTCTATTGCACAAATACATGCACCTTATACGAAGGGTGATATTTTGAAGATTGTAATTTCACCCTGATGTAAGTTTAAACCTTACTCCAGAACTATACAGCACATAGCTGGATAGCTTTTATTTTTATTCACAAGTAGATGTGACATGACATTTATAGTAATATTTTCAAATAAGAAAACAGCTACATAGAAAAATATGCCTGAATTCAGTTGAATGACTAATTTTATCTAAATTTTAAAGCAAAATTTTAATAGAACTTAATGATTCACAGCTCATTTCAAGCAAGAACTGAAGAGATCTTTCAGTTCAGCTGTGAAAACTGCCACTTTAAACATCCTCAAAAACTTTCAATTTTAAACATACACAAACAAGAAATAAGTTTTACATTACAGGTGGAATCAATCTTGCCTGCCTTCAGACATCTCGAGTTTAGACATTTATAGGTGAACTAGTCACCCCTCTATAGTGAGTTGAAAGAAATAAGCACCCCTGGACAGCCATTCATCTTCTCTAAAGCATCTGTTTGGGAACTGGGTGAATAATGACTAGCTCAAATAGACAACTAACTTTTTAAGATGCTTACACTAGGGCAGACAAATTTCTACACACACTGAAAGCAGCCCTTACTATTTATTTCAGTAGGCAGAAAATGCAGTATTAAGCAGCAAAACATTATGTAATCTAATAAACACTAGTCTGAAGACAAATTATCACTTACAGTAGTTCATAGGTATGTTTAAACCTGTGGTAAGTATTATTACCTTGATTTGCTCTATTCACTTTTCAGAAACAATATACAAAATGGGTTGATCAAGCCCTGTGTTAAGTGGGATTCTGAAGATGTCACTTGTCCCAAGGTTTAAAATGCAGATTTAATTATGATATGGCATAAAATAAGTTATTTGTATGATCTAATTTACCTTTAAGCATTTTGGCTAGCCACACAGTTATGAAATTTTCAGTTACAAGAAAGTTACTACCTAGAACCTGTATAGTTTGGTTTGAAAGACTCATTAGGATTAAAATAGATTTATTGATCCAGTGATTTACTATTTGTCATCACTACAGTTTTCTAGTATTTAAAGAATTTCAAACATACAATGCCCCAGACAATTCCAGTGAAGTTTCAAAATCCAGATTGCGTGGCTCAACATGATTGAAAAAGTAAGACTTGCGTTATCTCCAGGAAGAAGGAATTCAAACGATCAGTAATTATTTTTTTTCAGCAACAGAACATGAAGAGAGATGTGCTCAGTCATGCATAGGATTGATCTAGTGCCAAAACCATCACAAAACATTTGAGTGTACAACAAGCAACCGTCATGATTCTGATAGTCATAAAGTCATAAACATAAAAAAGTTACCATAGAATTACAAGTAAGACTTGTTTGAAGCTTAAAAACTTTGTGCAATCCAGCAGCTTCTGCCTGTGCAAGTTTTTCTTCTGTCATCTTTACAACAAATTTCACAGTTGTATCAGTGTGGTATTCCTTATAGTCAGAAATTAATGCTGGAGTTTTTTCAGTCCCATTCAACATAGGTTCTAGAACTTGTTCTTTGTACACCTATTAAAAAAATAACAAAAAAGCAAATGCTTTTTAAAATACAGAATTCTTTAACGCAATTGAGCAATGTAAGATTTCAAAGCTTTGTGTAACATATCTGATAACAATTATAATTTACAAAACCAGTATAACCTGCAAAATGCAGGCTCGGAGTGGGACAAGCATAAGAGGCATCTTAAAAGGACAGAAGAAGTCTACTCAAAAGAAAAAGGGGATTAAACAAATAAACAAACAAACTCAGGGGGAGAAACAGGTATTCTTTGTAGAATGGACAGTAGATGGCACAAGTGGAAAACCATCTCTTCTGCAAAAGCACAGAAAAGAATGAAACCACGTTTCCTTCCATGTTTGTATAAACACTAAAAGTGGTGTAAAAAGTTAACCTGAATGTAGGATTAAATAATTTAGTTAGGGGATTTTTGTTGTTTTTGTTGTTTATGGGAGTATATTTCATTGATGCTTACCTGGGTCCATGTCCTTACAGGAAGCTCTGTAATTTCTACTGTGTTCCTGTCCACCACAAATATTTCACCACTGACTACATACTGATTTTGACCAAGTTCCTGAATAGTTCCTTTGAAGTTCTTGTAGTTTGGAAGCTGAAATTGCAAAAAATATTAAAGTGGTAATGATCTTTAAAATAAAATTTTGGAAAAATATTTGTTTCCCATACTCCATACAGCTATCGTTTACATTGTGCTAACCAGTCAACCCATATCTCATGCCTGTGAAAATCTTAAGTCATAGTGAAAATATTATACAAAAACCAGAATACACACATGCAAGTGACAGAAGCAAGTATCTTAAACAGATTATGGAGTAGATACATTCATTATTCAGAAGATGCAGTTGAGCTCAGTGAGTTTCTGTTTGTTTGTTTGTTTGAAGAAAACTACAGGCACAGATAAGGCATCACAGAAGGCAGATTAAAACACCAGTCTCACAGTAACTTTAAATCAGCAGTAAAAGAAGTGGCACTGCCTCCCCAGCCATTTTTTCATTCTTGTGCTGACTGGCAAGATAGTGGAACCCATCCAGTTTAAAAACTAAATAATGGGGTGTGKGGGGGGGTTAACTGAATTGATTCCCTTATCCAGCTTATCATGCAGCCACAAACACATACCAGCATACAGGAAAAAAAACTGGGTGGAGGCAGAACTGCCTCTTTCAACCACAGTGCAAGCTTGAATTGACTGTGAGACTACACAGACTGTCTAGGAGTCCTAAAGGAAGGGCAACAGATTGCATTAATAAAAAAATTCTAATTAACATCCCAAGAATTAGCAAGAGGAAATTCACTATGCCATGAAAATTGACACTGCACTCTCAAAGGCAAAGACCTGCTATCTGAGTGGAGAACAAAAGATGTTTCTGCTTCTGTGACATGGTTAAACACAACGAAGTAGCAAAATCCACCAGTTGTAAAATTTCAACTGTTTATTACAGAAAGAGTCTGGGTTTGCCTGGGTATTCTTATTGTTTAAAATTTTTTCAAGTATGCAACACTTCCAAGAGCTTCTTGTAAAATTCTAAATAAAGGAATAGAAACTAGATACAGGTCAGCAACTGCTGATTTTCTTAAATAATATCAACATCTCATCTTCTCCTATATTTACAGAAACATAAAAGAGAGTACTGTTCACACAAGACAGAGGAAGTGTCAAGTTTAGTCAAAGAAAAACAGTAGTCCCTCAAAAAGGAAAGAGTGACGTAGCTTTTTGTTCTACTGCCATATGTCATAGCAACTCCATAAGACTTGTGATAGTGAAGACTTACAGTCAGCAAATTGAAGAAAAAAATCCTCTGAAATAATTAGAAGATTACAAGTTGTGATATTTTAGCCTCAAGGTGATCAACAGTATTAACTTCTCTAGCCTCACCCCAACAGTCAAGTAAGGCTCCTATCTAAAATTACTGGGACAATCCAACTCAGATGTTTCAATAGTCAAAGATTTCTACAGTCATAGCAATAAATTTTCTAAGTAGAAAATCAGGCCTGTTTAGCAAACACATAAAACAGCAGTATACACTAATATTTTTACCATAGGGTGGGGATCTAAGCCATCCAGCATTCGTCTGACGTTGTTCACGATCTCTCTGGTATCATAGTTTGGAAGTTTGCAAGCCCATCCAGTACCAATTCCCTCAGCTCCATTTACTAAAACCATAGGAATGATGGGAATATACCATTCAGGCTCTACACGTTGGTTGTCATCATAAAGGAACTTAAGCAAGTTGTCATCCACTGATGGAAAAAGCAGCCTTGCTAAAGGGCTTTGAAAAAGAAAAGAAAACTATTTAAATTGGGGTGTAGTAAGTAAAGTGCATAATGCTTTAAAGGTCAGTGGGTCCAGATATAATCTACTTGTGTATTTTTTCTTTTCTTCCTTTTACTTCASCATTCAGAAGCTGAAAATACAGTGTACATACCTCATGAGAAAGGGAAATTCTTCTCAGTGGAATAATCAGTTCATAACAAATCTATGATGTCTGTTTCCTTTGTAACCATACATGTATATGATATTCCAATAATTGATAACATTTAATATCTATACAAATGCCATTCTGTGAAGTATTCCTGAATTCATAGAGTTCCAAGTGATAGTAGGTCACCCCGTAACAAAGCAACACAACATGCAAATAGTTGCAATGCTTCATTGCTTAATTGTAGGCCCTGCGGCCTCTAAAAACACTACAGAGGTTTTACTGGTGGCTCCTTTTGCCCATCTAGGATATTGTCCTGAGTGAATATGATTTCCAGCACCTGATGTGAAAAGGAGAATGTACAAACCTAGTTTGGTACAGAAAGTACATGCATGAAAAAGGGAATAAAAACTAATATTGAAGCCTATAATTAGAGGAAAAGAAGAAACTAGAAGGAATTTTAGGCTAAATATTACACTGAAATTAGGAAATAAGAAAAATAATGCTTACAACTTACAAAAATGCACTAGACAACATACTAGAATTTAGAGAAAGGAACACACACTTACTCTCTGCAATCTGTAGTGTTGTGATAAGATTAGTTTGATAACATGGCTTTTAAAAGCATGTTTTTAGCTTTAGATCTGTGTTTACCTTAACATGGTGAAGATATAGCGAGGGCTGGCAGCATCCTTGCCACCATGAAGCCTGGTACCAAACTGACCAATAGGTTGTAGCAGATTAACATTGTTACTTCCAACAAAGTTCTGAGCCAAGTTGACAATAGTCATCATTAATGCTTGCTGCAAGAAAATATATATTAATTAATACTAAATGTAAGGACAGATACTCGTTCCTACTCAGCCAATAAAATATATTCTTAATGCCTAGGAACTGTGTGACTAACCTGACTCCAGTTTCAAAAAAGTAGTCTCCCTGGGAAAGGAATGATGTAAGACTATTACAAAACCTGCTGGTAAAACATAATGATTCCTCTTTCATGGCCATCCTGCTTCCCTGACTTAAGTGTCCTTATGAATCCCTATGCTTATGAAAACCCATGATTTTTTCAAATTCTTTTAAAGAATTTCTCTGGAGGAATGGAAGAAGCATATACTGATTGCACTTACATTCTCCTGCACAAACCAATACTCATTATTTTTTGAAGAGAGAGAGTGAGAGAAATTGTTAATATGGCAACTCTTACTAATATTCCAGATAAATATGTACAAAAAAAGGAGAAAGAAATAATTTTTGTTTCAACACTGTATCAGGTTTTCAAAGAACAGAATCACATCCTCCTACATTAAGAGACTATCTTTCTTGTTCAAGACAAAAATTTGGTGTAGCACATAGTTCCTATAATTAAGGATCCAGTACAAGCTTACTAGGTAATTAGTCATCTATCATTTCTCCACAGGCCACAAACTATTTGGCACACTACTGTGCCCAAAGACTAGGAAAGAACGGAAATATGCTGCCATATTAAACTATATACTGCTGGGTTCATTTTCATTAAAAGACCATACATTTCTGATTAGTAGGACTTATAGGCAATAGGTTTGCAATTTGAACAAAATCAACATTTCCCTAATATTTCACACAGGTAAAAAACCTCACAGCTTTCCCATTTCTCATACTCACCTCTCCATGGTGATAAGCTGACATTTCAGCAACAGAACCAGCCAGCTGAGCAACCTTTACTTCACGTTTATCATTTCTCTTAAAGCAAGTGAACAAAACTTTGCGCTGCCCTGGTTTTAAACCTATTAAGAAGAATATCACATTTTCAACAAATACACAAGCATACTTTTTAAAGTGATAAACTGTTTTGCCTTATTCTTGTTTCTAATATCTTGAAAGAAACTTAAGCATTATACAGAAACAAACTCACGCTGTAATATTAACAAAACAACAAATTAATATCTCAGTTCTTTTGAAAGAGTAAAGTTAATATATTATCAACTCACTGAAAAAAGTTATCAGAAAAAATGGAAACTTAACCCTTTTAGCTAAGCATTATTAAGCATCATGTAATACATTATTTAGATAAATAGCAACTTTATCCTAAATGTACACCTTCTGCAAGGCAAGAGTTATTTGGTTTCCAGCACACTCAGCAAAATCTTTTTGGTAAGCATATTAACAAAAAAGCAGCAGTGACAACTGTAATTGTAGCTTACATGTATTTTAAAACACTCTGAAATATAACTTTTTCTGTAAAATTCTCAAGTCGTCAGTAAAATTCAACAGAAATGTTATGTTACTTTTCTACCTTTTAGATCTTTTAAAGTTTTAATAATGAAATCAGTCTCTTTGATTTCTGATTTATTTTTATTGCTTATGCATATTTTAAGCACATCATTTGTGTGGAAGGGATTATGTAATTTTTCAGCATGTTATCTAGCAGTGATAACCAAAACATATTGATTGATCTACTCAGTGTTGCAATTCACAGGTACTTCTGAAATGCACTGAAATATTGCCACATGTTATCATTACTAACCCCGGCCAAATAAAAAGCAAAGATTAAGAAAAAGACACTGAATCAACCTTTGTTTCATTTAAATATGTAACATCCAATTTTATTTACAACAGGCCTCTGTCATATTTTCCTGACAAAGATCTATCTAAAGTAACAGACTTAGAGGATTTCCTTTACACAGAAAAATCACCAATGTATAAGAGAGTGGTAACTGGTAACTCTGAAAATACGCCAAAATGTTCTTCCATTTATTTTTTCTGATATTTGCCACCAGACCAGTCTGATATATACCACCTTATGATACTGAAGCACGAAAGCATTGCTGGAGTACTATTCTCTGAGCAGTTCACAGATCTATGCCCAACAGAAATACAGTCAAAGCTGGCAGTGACACTGATAGTAGTTAAGCCTATTACAATCATCTCTTTTCATTTGCACACACAAGCTTGGGAGGACTGCAATTGAAATGAACAGTTATCTACTTCAAGTTGATTCTTTGTTTACATTATGTTCCAGCAAATCATTCTGCCATTTCCAAGAAAGTGGTTAGGGAAAAAGATGTTTTAAAGAACAGAAATCTCAAGACATGCAGCTCCTGCAGTCAGACTTCCTCAAGAGCAATAAGCTCTGGTGGGCTAGCACACGGACTACTAGTTAATCGAAATACCCAACTATGGGAAAAAGTGAGTCTGGGGAAGGTGGAACTGAGACTAACATTCTTTGATTACCCCCAAGACGCATCTGCATACCTAACCCAGCCTCATTCTGCAGCAGAGCAGGGGATTCATCCCTCCAGGAAGCTATTATCCCTACCCACCTGTGAACTATCCCCTCTCTCATCTAAAATACAAGATGGTCTCAGCTGTAAGAGCTTTTCTGGTATGGGCCTGTACAAAGTGTCAAGAAGGCAGACCACCTCTGCTACAAAAAAAATGTATTGTGGAGTGGAGAGAATTATTTTTTTTTTGCTTATGAAACCTCAAGGCCTTTTTCCCCTATCTGAGTAAGCATATTTATACTGAAAACAATATAGGCAGAGATTCCTTCTCATGCTGTCTGCAGACAGTTTCACAAATGAAGCACATTCTGTAGTAAGCTGCTTCTTTTCATGCCCATGCTATTGCAAGAGGAGAGCTAGCATACCTGACTGACAGAACCCTAGCAAGATTACAGTAAGATTCAGCAACTGCTAAAACACTGCCTATAGTAGAATGGAGAAAAAACTTTCATCTTCATCTGTGTTCAACTGCCAATTTAAATTTTGATCATTATAAGCACTTAAACACTTGCTTTCTCTGTCTGACTAGAAGCAAAGCACTTGCATGGTCCAGAGAAGAGGTATGGTCAAGTAAAAAGGCTTCCAGGAAACAGCTTAAACTTCTTCACAGAAGAAACATGTCAATTCCTTAGCATATGAATGATAACAAGCAAAAATATACAGGATCTTATCTTCTCTATCTGAATACACTGACTTTGAATACAACTCACAGCTTTAAAAAACAATAAAAAAGAAATGTTCTTACAAAGCATAATGAATTATCAGCTTACCGTCAACAAGGGAGGGAATAGACCTCTCGTTGTCTGAATTTGAGAAAAGGATCAACTCCTTGTTAATGAAGTCATTGTAAGTCAAATGCTTTGTTGCTGTACCATATAAAAATTGCTGAAAAAAATACATGTTTTATTCATTCAATATAAAAATTACATTATTTTTAAAACCCATTCACCAGATCTATTACTATTATTTACAACTCACCTCAGGAAGGCCATGTAGCCGACGCTGTCGCCTGTCCTCCATGAAGTTTGTGAGCCATTCTTTTCGGTCATCAATTTTCTTCTTACTGAAGGCCTGAAAAGATTCCAGGTATACTAAATTATTAGCATGTACATGTTTGTTTAAATATATTGTACTTCAGTAACAATTTTAAATCTACTGCACTATCTGATCAAATATTCAATAATATTTATTTGGACAAGATAATCCATATAACCAATATTTATGGCTAAACAGCAATATGAACACATGACCTTTTGGACATGGTGCACAAGTTTTTCAGGTTGACAGATTTCTCACTGATCAGCATTTAATTTTATATTATTTCCTAAAATCTGCACGTAATTAGGCAAATTTGTAAGCCTTATTCCTTTCTTCACACCAGAGTTGCTCTTTGATATAAAATTTTAAAACTGTTGGGATCTTTCCCCAAATAATTTTAAGATTGAACTTAAACCAGATGCCATCAGGAAAATTAACTGACAGTATTAGAAAAGATAATCCACTCCTCTTGTCCTCTCCATGCCCCGCTTGTTCCGTCAGCCACAGAATACAAATAATACATAGTTCCTGAGTATTTTCTCAGAAAATTGACAATGTGACAAAATGGATACTTTATAAAAAGGCAAAACCAGAATTTATGCCAGCTGACTGAGGGCCTTAGTCTTTGCGATGACAAGGTTTCACTTTAAAGCAACCATTTATCACTACAAAAAGACAAGGGGATGATCTGGAACACTTTGTCCTGTTGTAAGGACAAACTGAGTTTCTTCTCCAGGAGACTAAGTGAAGGAAAAATAAAAGAATCTGAATGCATGCTTTAAGCAAAATTTCAACTAGCTTGGGAAAATTTTGTAAGTTGCTGAAGCACTACCTTTTCCTCTGGCAATACCATATACAGACTCCACCATCATGCCCTACCGTTCAATCACTCTCCTGCATGAGAAGACAGTCTCCAGTACCACCTTTTTTAAAGGACTCTGACTGGAGCACTCCAAAAGAGCTCAAAGGGGAGTTTCACTTCCTTGGCGATCAAAATATTTCATGATAAATAGTAAACCTTAGCAAAATTTATTCTCTGAGAAAGGGAGTAAGCAGTATCACTGTTTTACATCAAATTGACTTCCTTTGTGAACAAACCTTGACAATTTACAATGTCAGGCTCTCTGAAGGCTTAGGAATAGGCTTTTGTAAAAGATGTCCAGTTTCATACCTTTTTCTTTTCTTCTAAGCCTTTGAATAGAACAGTAAGTTTTTTTTCTTTCTCCACTGCTATTCTAAGAATTCATTTACTGGCAAGAGAGTTCTTGAAAATGCTGAAAAATTTACTACGTGAAATAATTTTTGTTTTCTCAGATTATAGCTATCAGGAGGGCTAGTGGTGTCTACAATCTTACACCATCTATAAGTAGCCCACAGGTGAATTTGGGGCTGGGATTACAGTTGTCAGGGGAGATGGGAGTGTAGCTGAAGCTTCTCTTCTCTATTTAACAGCTCCAGTCAATATCTCTACTTTGTATAACACAGACAACTAGTTTCATCTGGAACTGATGGGATATCATTTTGAGACAGCAGTGAAAATCAGCCCTAACAGGCCACATGGCCTTACATATCATTTAAGCTAATAAAGACTAGCCTGTATATAAACTATTCACTGCTTACAGGCCAACTTTATACAGTCCTGGAATATTCTGCACAGTTCTCATCTAGTCTCTGAAGAGCAGGCTGAAGGTGAAGAACAGTAGAATGGAAAGCAGAAAAAGATTAGAACCTCCGGAATGTCTCAGCACTAGGTATAGTTCACATGATGCAATCAGTGGAAAACAAAAGCAGGGTCATAAAAACAATGGCACTGAAAAAGAATTCTCAGGAATAGAATTTGCCTGTAGGACTGAGTCTGGCATCAATACTGACACCAATCTGCTTGATTTTTATTGCAACTGAACCCTGCTATTCTCCCTCAAACAAAATTATCTTGTATCTAGAATCTTTACAGAACTTCCAAAATTGTCCTTGAAAGGTAAGTGTGCTGTATATGGAAGCGTCTCTGCAGAAATAGTGTGCAGAATTTTAATCATGGAGTTCAGTCTCTTCAACAATTGGTTTAAACGATATGCAAACATACAGGAAGATTCCCTTCCTATTTAGATGGGTACACTTCTCTGGGATGGGAAACCATTCATGGATTATATTTAAGTGCATCTTGGGCAGAAATAAAATGAGTGGTAACAAATCACTTCCAAGGCATCTGTTTTTTCCTTCAACAGAACAGATACCTATTATGCCTTTACATTAGTGAAAATGTACCATTTTACAGGATCCACTGTAAATTATAAGGAAAAAGTTGTTTTTCTGCATATGGGTACCTTATTTTTCTCTCTCCCACCCCTTTTCTCTCCAGTATATACAAAACAGTAAATTGAAGTATGTAAAAGGTGATATATTTCTTGAGAAAACAGCTTCATTCCAGACACTCCATCTTTTGTCCTTCCTCAAGCTCTCTGTGAAACACAGGTAATTTTATGGACACAGATATTTAAAAGAGTCCAACCTCAAATGTGTAAGACACATGGTGCATACACATGTGATACCACACTGATCTTACCTGCTCAGAGCCAAAATTCAGATCCCTAAGTAGATGGGGACCTCTCTATTGCCTTACACAGAATACTCCTTTTCTCTGTTCTCTCTCTCTTCAAGCAAGTTTGAATGTAGTGTTTCTTGATATCCATATGACATAAAATTATCAAAGCTATTAAGCAAAAGATAGAGCTACTTTTGTAATGTGGGTAAAGCTCTTACTCCGAAATTTGAAATGTTTTCCAAAACCCTTTTTCTCTTCCAATAGTGTTTTTTTCTGTTATTCAAAAACATGTTAGGACTTCCTGATGTGCCATTTTCAGTGAACAATGGAAACTAAAATGTATCATAGAAGAAAACTTTTATAAGTTCTTACCAGTGTAATGGCAGCATCATCTTCAGGACCAGCATACCGAAATAAGATCCGATGTCTTTCCATGTCAGCAAAATATTCTTTTGCTTCTTTAGCAGTGCTGGTTCCCAAACCTGTATAATAAAAAGAAACAGACAATATTCATAACTTAAGTTTTATCATTTTACCCCTTGTATTTTACTGGGAATAATTTCAAAATCACTACAGAGGTACTATTATGAAAACAGCTACAATTAAAACTGCAAAGCACGCATTTATTATATGTTTTTGGATCCATGAGGTTAACTTATTTATTTATTTTTAAACAAACCTTTGTAATATTTTATCTTCCATGCTTTATGATTCTCCATATGTTTCTTCCACTCGTCAAATTCAGGAATACTATAGAATGAAAGTTCTTGCTTGTTTTTGCTTGCCTTAAAAACAACAAAAAATGTCTAATCAACTTTTCTGTTGCACTATAAATAATAAAATAAAATCTTATTAACAAAACCCATACCTTTACAATAGGAGTGATGAATTCCTCAAGAAAACCATGTTTCAACAGTGATGGCCAATTGTGATGAATAAAATTGATCAACAAGCCTTTTATGTGAGATCCATCCTGATCCTAAATAATAACATGAAACTATCAGGCAATCTCATAAAATGTCAGATCCCACAAAACCACTAAAAAATCCCCGCAACACTAAAAGGAGAGTGATAGTATGTATGAAAAAGTCAAATTGCCATGACGAACAGAACTCACTGGCCTGGATACACCAAAGTAATGTCTGCTGATAGAAAACATTGAAGGGAACAAGCAGTCTTAATTTGGATTCTGAACTGGACCTGGGAATAAAATAGCCACCTGTGAATGGCTATCCCTGAGCTAATAAGCTCTGTAATGTCAAGCACAGTTGCAGCTCATAAGTTGCTTCACCTGCAGCATATTTTATCTGAAAGCTAAACAGTTCTCCCAGACAACACAGAGCTGAATCTCTGCGTAAGGAAGCCAAGACTGGCCCACAGCTCTCGTTGGTCTTAAGATCCTTGATAGTTCAGCCTCTCTGGGAGAAAATAACAAACAAAGCTTCAGAGATGACCGGTGTAGGATTCCTAGACCCAACTTCAGTTTTATTTTTCTAAAATCAGAACAATATTTACACACTTCAGGATTCAAATTTCAGACTAACCTGATCGGTCATGATCATAATTTTTCCATATCTCAAGCTTTTTAGAGATTCTGGATCCTCATAGCTTTTCTTGTATTGTAGTCCAACTATTTTGATAATGTTGTTGATTTCTGCATTTTCCATAATCTGTATAAAAAAAGTTATTTTTGCAGTCAGTGTAAAAGCAGAAATTCAGAAACATCCCATTCTTTTTCAGGTGGGCTTCATAGCTCCCTTTTCAATACACCCCTTGCCTGAACTTCATAACCTCTTCCTCTCCAAACCCCTTCCAGTCCTCACACTTATAAATACTACTGTACACATAAATTCTCAAGTCTACACCTGCCTATCTCCTCCACAGCCACAGTACTTAGGGTCCATACGGCAGGGAGAAAGGTGCATGTAACGTAAGTCATCTCACAAAGCTGCCTTCTCTTTCCATTTACTGTGGGGATGTGCCACACCAACTCTTACCAAAAAAATGAAGCGTGGAGGGCAGCAGAAGTAATATGGTGGATAACATTGCTGCTCCCTCATGTTGAGAGGCAATGAAATTACATGGCAATTATGAGAATATCAAATCTTTTTTTTTTTTAAGTAGTCATATAAAGTGTTAATATAAGGTATAGAATATAAGGAATAAGATCTCCTTGTATTTGTGGAAAAAAGAACTTAATCATCCCAATACTGTACTACTTGGCTTAATATTGCTAGCTCACGATTTTAGCACAGGCTTTATAATACAGGCCCCCAAATTATCCTGAAAAAATAAAAATGAAATTATGAAGATGTAGCCTAGAAATTAAAAATAAACAGCACACATCCATCCGTCAGGTAAAGGAACTGACAAGACTGCTTACCTGCTTGTGAGAAGCTTCCCGAACATTGAGAATTTTACCCCTGAGTGGGAATACCCCATATCTGTCTCGACCAATAACACCTAAGCCAGAGACAGCTAAAGATTTGGCAGAGTCTCCCTCTGTTAATATTAGTGTGCAGTCCAAGGAATGTTTGCCACCTGCAGTCCAGGAAGAAGTAGAGGCAAAGAGAAAAAACAGAAAAGCTTTTAAACTCAAATAACAGAAATATGTTTGAATCAGTTATGAATACTTTTCCTAAACTAAATGACACATAATTTAAATAGGCTAAATTTCCATTTTTAGGGATGGCCCTCCATACCACTAAAACACCGCAACAGGTGTGAGGATCCTTGCCCTTAGCAACACACTATGGATCAGTATGGGACAAGGAACAAAAGGACAGATTGGGATGCAGTGGTGTGTGGCCTCCATGCATCTGCACCAAAAAAAAAAGAGATGGAAAAATTGCTACTGTATCTTTACCATTTCACAGTCTATCTGCAAATTACTCACAAACACACATTATGAATATCTGAGTTATATATAGGAGCTATTTCCTYTTCTGCATTTCCCCTTTCCTCTATTTGCAGAAGTAATTTCATCAAATTACATTTGTTTGGCTTTTTTCTTTTTAATCATGCATAGGCTGAAACAAGGCAACCACAAGAAAAAATTTAAAAGAAAAGCTTCAAAGGATCAGAACATTTGCACTTGTTATACATTCTCAGAAATTTATTGAACAGAAGAAACAAATCTTTACTAATAGTATAAATTTGATTCTACAAGACACATTGTATTCCACTGTCAGTGTCTGTGTCTAGGGTGCTCAAAACTGGTATGACGCACATTCTGTTTATTGCATCTGCAATAGTTGAATAGATGTTTTAACTGATAACTACATTCAAGAAAGGAGTCCACCCCTTTCCGTGAGTGCAAATGTTCATTAAGTACGTTAGCTATTTTATCATGAAACTTAGAAGGACAAATGATAGAAAAGACTGCAATAAAACTTCTTGCAACCTGGTTGAGTCTTATCTACTGTTAACAGRAATGTTTTGAAATCTAGGTGGCAACAACTTACATTCGACATCTTTGGTCATCTGAATCAGACATATAGCTTAATTTAATCTAAACTAGGCAGGTATTTACATGTGTTAAAGGTTATAACTACCACACTGTCAGCAAGGTGGAATCCAAATACCAAGAAAAACAATATTCTGCAGTTTTAGAACATATAACAGCCAATTTTTTTCCTAAATGGATTACGGAAAATGTATTGAAATATCACCCAGGTGCACCTCCTTAACCTGGAAAGGAAGTGACCATTACTGATTAAATTCATGGAAATACTGTGTGCCTCTCTGGTACTTTCTGGACTCATTGACAACCCTACAATACAACAGAACTCAAAGAGAAAAGAATGTGAATCAGCAGGTTCAAAGAATGTTCGTAGGCTTCACCAGATTTGGTAATTCAGCTGCTCCCTTACAATCCTACATTCCCATTCCCAGTTCTTTAATTTTCCATCCATTTCTATCTCTTCTCCTCCAGCAGGCCACAAAACTATGTATACATCATTAAGATCTCAAGAAAGCAAGAATGACCAAGTTTAGGACTCAGCATCTCATTCCTTTCAATGAGGGGAGGAAATCTGCAGCAAACACATCACTCTACAGGTATATCTCTTTCATATTCATAAGAAGTATTAATCATTATTGACCCCAAAATTCAGTAGTATCTGGTGCCCAAAAAACTGGTGGATGCTGGGTCTCAGCATCATTCCTGGGATCCTTACAAATAGTTCCTTGTCCTGAAACACTAACATATCAAATAAGACTACCGTATCTTGCTGCCAGATTACAGATAACCTCTGCATGACATATACGAATGCCCGGAAGCAATTTCCCTGAAACTTCATATATCTGTTAACCCTTTTCTCCAGCTTATGAGGAAGTCTAAAAATATTATTTTGAAAAGACTGTAACTGTGTAACTCTTCATGATGTGCTTAGTCATGTGCACATTCAACAGCAGATATTTACACAGCAAAGACTTGAATCTTTTGTCCCCCAGAAGCAGAAGTGATCATCACCCCTGACATAAGGAAAGAACATACACAGCCCTCACTTGACCTGAACCTCAGAATCTCCAAACCTTCCTGTTAAGATCCCAGGACAGAAAGAGAGATTGATAGACTTAAGATGTTTTGTCTGTGTACTCATTAAAGAATTTCCAAATACCAGTACTTCCTTTTTTCTTTAACCAACCATCTGTAAAAATACACATTATGCTTTATCCCAATATTTTCTTTCCCAGCCTCTGAACCTCAACATATTATTTGCTGAAATGTCCTGGAGATATTTGGAAAGGAACAGCTGGAGGACCACCCTGTAGAATGTTTAAAGGCTCTGCAATGGCAAAGTGGTTAACAAAGACGTGGATCAAACTTTTTTTACAGATCAGAAGTTTGGAAGTATTTCTCAGAGAGGCCAAAGTYGCATGAGTACTCAAGGACAGCCTTCAGTTTACATTCAGTGTTTTCACCATCGCATGCTAAAGTACGTCCTGACTCTGCCACACAAACTAATGGACTACTGTAACAGATGATGATATTGAGTCAACTGTCCTTCTAAAGGGTCTCATCATCAGGGTAGCTCCTGTTTGATATCCATAATGGATAATGAAGCCTCAGCCTGGACACATGGTTTAAAGAGAAAAAGAATAGGCAGGTTCAAGACAGGTTCTGACTCAGAACTCAGTGACCTCAAACTAAAGTATGGATTGCAAACCAAGGGCAATCTTGTGAGCAGTCAGCCAGTGCCTGAATCTTTCAGTCCCTCCAATATAAGACAGAGGCCACTAGAAGGTTGTCTTCATTAAAAGGTAGAGAAGTGCACACAAGGACTGAGCTAAAAGGAAGTTAAAGCTAACTTCTTGACTTGACTAACTTCTTGAGGCTCTCCATCCTCAGGAGAAATATAAGGTTTTCATAGTCAGGTGGAATCACCGACTGAAGTTCTTCGAGACAAGTTCTCAAGAGCAGACCAAATCCTGGAACGAACACTCTCTCAGCCACACTGAAGGAGTCAATCATCCATATCACCTTCTGCCTTACTTTTCTCAATGAAAGCAGTTTTTCATTGAGGTCAGGGACCCTGACTATAGGATCAGCTTAGTTCTTCTGAAAAAGAATCAAAACTTCCTGTTGATTTTCAAGACCAAACACGTGATTCATATGGTACCTTCAGTCTTTAAAAAGAAAGATACCAAAGAACTTTTTACTAAATATATTACTTGTAATTCTCCAATTAAAAACATCTCTGCCAGTATATATAACACTTCCAAAAGTTAGGCCAAGTGTGAATCTGATAACACACTATATACAGAAACTGAATGCTTCTCTGCCTCCCTGTCTGTCCACCCTGAATATGAACTGCCTTCAATGTGAGACATCTAGTACATTCCAGATCTTAAATAAACCAATACCTGTATAAGCCTCCTTAGGAGATGCACAGTTCCTGCTCCCCATGTAAGAACCACAAGACAGTAAAGGAACATCCAGGTAACAGGGACCCAAGTAATGCAGAAATGTTAGCATCAGTGTTGACTCCAAATCAATCTCCACATGCCTTCTTAGTTCAGGCAGTTTCAAGGTAAACGGCAGTTTGATCTTTTAGTAGCTCCCCTGTTAGAGGTTATTCCTTCCCTTCACCCCTCATTGAGGGAACCTGAATGAGAAGTGATTCTGAAGCCTGGCCTTCAAAGCAGAACTAAAATGTCTCCAAAGAAAGTATATCCGAAGTCATTCATTATGCTATCTATGAGCACTAGGCTTGATGTCCTTAAAAATGCAGCATTTCCCAAATATATCATCTTCTCCTAGGTAAGAAAAACCAGGAACATCCATCTGACTAAGGAAAACAGATCTCACAAGCAGAATACAAATCAGACAAGGCATAACTAACATCTTTTGCCACAAAATATAACATCTGAAGAAAAAATAACAAAATATCAAAGAAAACTCAAGAAAAAAAAAACTATACCCCAAGCTCAGTGGATCAGAAAGGAAGGGAGAACAATTAAACGGAGAAGAATGGAAGTGAAAAATAGGCATAAGGAGCAAACTCTGACCCAGCTAGTCATCTGAGAGAAACAGACTGCATCCTACCTGGTCAGGTCATGAGTATTTCACACCGGATAAGTCATATCTGATTTGAATCCTGTGAAACTTGGAGTTCAAGCAAGCAAGCAAACAAACAACACCACCCCCCCCAACACATTTTTCTCTCCAGATTCTTCTCTGCAATATAGGATTTCTTCTGATTTAAAATAATCTGACTCCAAGAATTCTAAAAATTGAAGAAAGCCTCTGAATATAATGAAACACTACAGGTGATTTTCTCCTTGAAATAAATATTTGTAAGGAATCACTCCTTCCTAAATCTCAGTCTATTGGAAACTACTTATTTCTGGAATGAAAACACTGCTGCCCCTCAAATAATTCAAGGGCAACTCCCATTCCAGTGCTATTGGCACAAAGATTGCTGGCTGATCCCAGTTGCTGGCTGTGGTAGGAAGCAAGCCCGTAGGGATTGCCAGTTCTCCCTGAACCTCCCAACAGGAACATAATGGCATTTAAAGTCTCATGAACCATTCCCTTAGGTCTGTACACTACGCAATCTACTTGTTATAGTTTGTGAACCTATAAAGACTCTGGTCTCTTTATATTAGAAATGTCAAGAAGACTAGTCACCTGTAAAATAGAATATTGATAGAACTATTTAGGAGGAAACAACAATTAGAAAACACGTGCTCTTTAAGTATAGAACTAAACTCCTGCTTTGTTCAGCTATATTATTTTGTTACCTTAAAGAGTATGGTATTCCTAATATCAAACTCTTCATCATGCTTTAATTCTAGTACCAGAATTTATTTAAAATATATGTACAGATGAGAAATGCAGTGAGGTTAAAATGAGGCAGTCTAAACAGCATAGTTCTAAATAGGTAACTATCACAATCACTATTCTGTTTAAAAAACTGATGCATAACATATTTAGAGCATCAAAAATGATTTAACAATCATCAAAACATTAAACACATTAAAATTTAAGTGCTCTTACCAGCATCATTAGCATCATCCAGTTTTGGAATGCCCTTGATTTTACTGTGTTTCACCGATGAACATTTTTTGTTCAGCTGAGTCTGTGCTTTAAATTTGACCCAGTTCAAAATACTCTCTATGATACCACAGTTAGAGGCCTAAAAGCAATAGATCAGAATTGTGGATGAGAAAAGTAAAGCTTCACACTGCAGATTCTTCTCTCTCAATTTTAAGTTATTGATCAAACAGTGGTTCTCAAAACCCTCTAAATTTTAGAAAGTTCAAAATACAAAAGATCAAACAATTAACACCCACATTACTGTCTAGCAACTTACACGCACAAAACCAAAACACAATACACACATAGCTTTTCTCCCCCTTGTATTTTTTGGAAAGTGCTCTTATTTCTCCCTTCCATCCATCTTTTTCTCCTACCTATTAAATTGGTGGAAAAGAAGGAGGGAAAGAGGACAAAGGCTTAATAAAAGGTTGTCTTATGCTGTGTGGTTGATGTGCCAGAGACATTTTAGGTACTAAGCATCTGTGTCCTGGACTCTAGCAGCAAAAAGGAACCTTATGATGGGATACTCATGCCCATTTTAAAGCTTCTTTGGAAATTACCAAAAATGGTTGACAGATGCCCAAAAGCAAATTAAAATAAGGCTCTATATCAACTATTACCACAACCACTGGAGAAACTGATAGCATTTTTAAGAAACACTTCTGCAGCAAAAATAGCGCATAGCATATTTTCTACACATAAACTAGCTTTAGGTATGATTTCACACCAAAAGAAAATACATCTGGAGCAAAATAATGTTAACTTTGGTTTTTCATTATTTCCTCACGATACTACATTCAGTGGCTAGAGATTCCACTGCATATTAAATACCTCTGAAGATAAATGTTCAATTCTGGGAATATTAGAAACACTAAATCAAACTTAGTGACAGAAAGAGAATATATGTAACAAAATCTGGAGAACGAATCCAGGATTGTGTTATTTTTTCCCATAAGTTCTACAAGAATGCTGCTGGTAACACAAAATTAGAGGAATAAAAGCCTATACAGTGAATTAAGCTTTGATGCCAAGAGTATAAGCAGTAGCACCATTCTTTTACTACCAGAGTTCCATTTACATTACTGGCACTAACTAGGATTTAATGAGTTATGGCTAACAGAATTCTACTTTTCCTCCCTTTTATAAGAGTGTAGTATAGGAAAAGCCTCTACCATGTATTTGTAGTAATGCACTTATTTAAAGTAGCAATTCTTAGCCCACTGACAGCCAAAAAACCTTTTTGTTTTCTAAATTTGTTGTCTGAAAATAATAATCATTCTGAATACCAAATCCCCAATTTTGCATTGCCTTGATTATTGGAAAGAAAAGGTAAATGTGACATGTTCCCTCAAACAGCATCTGTTTCAGGAAAAGAGAATAAGACTGCCATCAAAGAATAAAGTAGATAAAATAATATTCTCTAGTCAGAAAAAATATTTTAACACAAAAATTGGTCAAGGTCTATGTTTAGACTGTAAGAGCCAAATCCATTTCACTAGCTTCTGCAGTAAATGAGCTATTCAGGTGAAACTTGCTTCTAAATCCAGGGCAACAGACAAAACACAGTCACCGCCTCCATCATTAAGGCCAGAGAATTAATGGAAGTTCCTCCACACTATTTTTATAGTATGCTGACGTCACTAAGGTACCATAAATGCATCATTTAATCTTCTGCTACATGTCATAACATACATATACTTGATCTAGTATGTCAATTCCTGCTTCTCAGAAAAAAATGATTATGCTTTACTTACCGCTTTAAAAAATTTCTCAGATAGCTGGCACTTGGACCCAAAACTTTTAGGCTGTAATGTCATGTTTTCCTTTGTTTGGGAATCAAAAGATGGGTTTTCAATCAAGCAGTTAACAAAAACCCATATATGATTCTTCACCTGTTGAAAACATAGAAACCAATTTACTTAACAGTAAATTAAAAAAAAGGGAAAGAAAATTACCATCTCCATCTTTCTCAGTGTTTTTGTATTTATCAACAGTTACTTGCCTGAAATGGTTTCACTGAAACTCCAGCTTTATTCTTCTTTTTCACCACTTCTATCAGTTTGCCCACAACTTGATCCACCACGTAGTCAACGTGCCTACCACCCTTAATGAGGGAAGAGAGAGAAAAAAAAAAGAACAAAGACATTGAAATTCCTAATACCTTTTAACTGTATTACTAAAACTCCTGTAGTCACACTTAAGTTTAGCAATCCATAGACATAAAGTTGTAACATTACAGAAGAAAAATTTGTTTTCAAGTTTCTCTTTTATGTAACTCAGTCTTCATACAGTTGAGGATGATAGATTGATGGGGAACAGAACAAGCAGGAGACTTTTCATTCACTGTGTAGTGATGGACCACAAATGTAAGCTTACAGCTTGTAACAGGATGCATACCCTTAACAATGTGCATGGCAGATCTCATAATGACTCTGAAGCACTAGCATGGTACTTGCAACTCCACATGGCTGCCAACAGGTATCTTTMTAACAGGCACATAAAAAAAAAGGAGGGGACTGTAAACATCACACATTCCTTCATAAAATTAAACTCTCCCTTTCTATAACAACTTGGTTCACAAAAAAATCTTTAAGAACCCACCCACGGATCTACAGCATCCATCCCTATTCCTTCCCAAAAGTCACCTCAACTCTTCTTAGCTGTATTTATAGAACTCTTCTGGATGAACACTATTGGTGTTCTTCGCTAGCCTGGGGCTTATGTGAGTGCAAAGGGAGAGCAACCTGCAAATAACCAACTACTATATCCAGAAGCTTCTAAAAAAGCGGAGCAAGAAAACCTTGAGAAGATGAGCAGCTCTCCTTACAACTCATCAGAAGCAAAACCTGCCTCCTATTCATACCTGATGTCACAGCAAGAGATACATACAGAGCATGCATGCACTTAACCATAATCCAGCACACCAGCTTCTTACGGGGCGACAGGGCAACAATGGGTAGCTACACCACCGTGTGGCCACCTGCCTTGTAGCAATCGAGGGCAGTCAGCTGGAATCCTTTGCAGCTACTGCCCAAATACAGAAGAAAGAAAATGATTTATAATCAATTTTTTATGCTATTGCTGTGCAAAAATGTGAAAGACCACATCGGATTTTTTTCTCCATTTCATGTTTCACAGCTGAAAGTAAAACATCTGCAGTGCCCATCACAATTCTTCCTTTTACCCTCGAAAGAGAGGGACTTTTAGCAGTGGTTATCCTTGCTGAAGGCCGTTCCAACTAGCTATTTCAAGTTAAGTTTTTATTGCAAAAATACTTTTGGATGAGGCAATATATTCACCACCCAAATATGATCCCTAGCACAACAGACCTTGAGTAGGAAATATTCCCTTCTGTACTTGAATTTCAGAAGTAGTAGGTCAGAACAGTTACCTTTCTGAAGCCAGCTATAACTAATGTTTTGCAATAGGGCAGGATGATCAAAATATTTTCAATGTTTAAACAGTGTTAATGCCATTGATAAAGTTCAGTATGAATAGGGAGGCACTAGGCATTTGAACAGGTACAACTATGTCACAATACCACTGCCCCCAAAATTCAGGCATCTACAGAAGGTGCTCCAAAGCTTCTACCACCTTCTCTATCTACAATTCTCTTTGGACTTAGACTTTAAACCAGCTATTAAAAACCCCATAACATATTGCTAGAAGACAAATAATTTTGAGATGAAATTGCTTGGAAAAATAAAGACATTTCACACATGCTCTTTGGAAAAAAAAAGATCTATTACATCCTCTGACTACTGATTTATATGTGGAAAGAAAATCTAACAATTATAGGATATGTTCTAAAACTCAGAAGTAGTTTGAATCAGAACCACTAATAAAGACAAGAACAGCATAAATTTATATCAGCCAAAGAAACTGTCAGAAAAACTGTCCATTACTTAAGCTAACAAAGCTAATCTATATTTCATAGGACCTAGAAATCATTCCCATAATACAATTATTGAATAATATCAACTAACATTAATAAGTAACACATAGAAAATCCTACAGAAGTGTGGCAAAGTCATTTTAGAAAGATCCATGTCACAGGCTGAGAAGTAATTGCTTTCTGTGAAATGGAATTAGAGCCCATTGATATAATCATGATTAATAATCATAACTAAAAACATTACAGATTAGGAAGAACAACTAGTATTTGCAGGTATGCATCCTGCAGGTCTTTAATTCTATGGAACAATGACTAGGTTATCTGCTTAAACCAATGGTGATAAATCCGTTTAAATATTTACAAGTCCATGGTGACACTATTCCCCTTACAGGATAAATAACAAGCTTTCTTAGGAAAGATGGCATTTTGATGTCAAAAATATAAATGGTCTTAAAGCTCTGGATATCTGAAAACTGAAACAAAAAGAGGGAAAGAATATATGGGAAGGAGCCATCTGCAGCAATTGATTTTTCTTAGGATATGGCTCTCTGATGACGATGAAAGGGGGAGGTCCCACTCTCACCTGAATAACTTTGTGCTAGCTGTCAGATTTTACTATAAACCAATTCAGCTCATTAATGTAACAAAAACCTAAACCAGACAGTGCATGCGGACAAAGAGAACAGAGAAGAAAGAAAAACAGGATCCTTCCCTTTTGATGCTCAGCTGCTGATAGAACTACAGCCTTAGTTGTTAAAAAAGATAATAAGAGGAAAACAATATTACAAAAAAACACCTAACATAGATGAGTTTAGTATGTATTTTGCTGTCTTGCCAGATGAACTTCTCTTCCGGCAAGTACAATATATTGGGAGGCAGGGGTTCCCCATTATTTGTATGAGAAGATGAATATTTGAAGTGGGCATCTGGAGAGAAAAAAAAATCTGACCAGTACTTGCTTTCCTCACCCAATCACAGAAAAATTGTGTCTCCTTTATACAGAGATCAGAGCTCTCAGACAAGTTTTACAGCCTCTACAAAAAGAAATCTGTTGCCATGACAAGATACATTCTGCTGAAATACTCAGAATAAGGATTCTTTCCAAGCACACTTCAGAGTTGGCATACATGGTGATTTAACTGAACCAAACAGACTGCCCACCACCAGTAGAGAAGACATTGAGATACCGAATGAGTTGAAAACTCAGAGGGGCAGAATAATCTTATGCAAGTGTCCAGAAAGACATTAACAGGAGACACAAAGCTGATGAACAGAAACAGCCACAAACAGATTGCATGCAAGTGCTTCAAAGCGCTAAGCATTTAACTAGAATCTCAAGAGAGAGACCAAGTTTCATCATGAGGCAAGTTTCTCTCAGTGAAGTTTGACTTTGAGGGCAAAACTTCAAATCTCTTTAAGCATACAAAAACTAGTGTGTTCATACGATTTCCTTTGAATGAAAACTGTTCAGCTTAAAAGAAACCTTGAAAAGCCCTGGAAAGGCAGAAAAGTCTTCCACTGAAATAAGGTGCAGAATGGGTAATGGAGAAGTATGACTGTATTCTTGCCCAGGTTAGCTTTCTTTGTCTTTTCTTTGTTTTCTGCAGCAGTATCAAGCCCTCCCTTTTTTAACCTTCCCATGTTAAAATACAGAATACGGGGTACAAAATAACACCTGTTTTTGCTGATTCATCAAGAATCACAAATGAAAACTCATGGAACAATTTTAATTTTCACACAGTGAAGTAAGGGGGACTGGTATCCCTGACTTTTTCTTCAAACTTCTACAACAAAAGGAAGACATACTGCTGTCAGATAAGTAAATAAGACAGGTAAATATCAACATTTGTAAGTAGTTTAGAAAATCTTCTCTGGGGTATTGCAGAAGCCAATTTAAATAAATACACAGTGGAAGACACCTTGAAAGACAGGTGACAGAAGACAAACTTCTTTGCACTAGCTGTTTGAAGTTTGCTTACTGATTAAGTGGGCAGAAGAAGTTTCAGTTTTCACTGGTAAATCTGAAAGTGTAAAAGTAGTCATCTTTAAAGTTAGGCTTTTAATTCAGCTCTGCTTTAGCAGGCAAAACACTTGGGTGAAAAAATATTCAACAATTAGAAAATGGGAATGCAGAAGTGATGATAATTGAGATCATTTTAAAGTCTGAAGGAGTATAACCCTTTGGCAACTAGAGTGACTTTCTCCAGCTGCACTGGTGGTTGACAACATGATGAGGTTTTCTATGCCTCCTTGTATATAAACAAAACTATTTCTTTCTGTACAAAAGGAGGAGACCCCAGTCACATTAGTACTACATAAGCATATTCAACAAACAGTCACTATTTTCTAACTAGCTTGCTTTATTTTTCAGCTGTTGGCTTATGAAAGGAATCTTAAAGCCACAATCACAATGAGTTTTGAAAACGATGATTTTGGAACAAAGTTATATTTTCCACTCCGCAAAAGAGACTATCAAAAAAAGCTAAAAGAGCTTAGACAAAGCTTCTCCAAAATTCTGTCATTAATCAAACATACTGTAAGTACAAGCTTACACAGATGGAAACCTCTTTTCCTCTTGGAAGAAAATATTTAACAAAGGAGTTTTTAAAAACAGGTATGCAAGATCATGTCCATAAAAGAAATAAAGGAGAAGAGGGGAAACAAAAGCTACATTTAAATTTTTGATCCATTCTACCGTCTTATTTGAAATTCTTAGACAAAGAAGTATGAATAATGATAAAATGGTAAATTCTAGTAGCCATTATAGCAAGTTCATAATACTTTGACTAAAATCTATTATCTTACAACTAGCAATGCATTGATGCAGGTGTACCCTCTCTATACAATTAAAACATATCTAACTCAATGCGCATTATTTTACCCCAGAAGATCACCTTTATTTAATATCAATTACTGTCTACAGAAATACAGATTAAATAATGGCTTCTGTTCAGACTAATCAACGTTAAGACAGATAAAACGAAGGAAACACTTCCATGGAGACATTAATCATGAAGTAACATATAAAAAAGTCCTTCTTTAGAGCTGTTTTAAAAACAGATCCGAGGAAAAAGAGGATGGATATGAGGAAGTACAGGATAAGAAAAAAGAAATGGAAAACAAAAACTGAGAAAAGGAAGCAGCCAAGAAGATCGAGGGAAAGTATGAACAACAACTAGCAAGCAGAAAACAAAAGCCAGGAATTTTAATTTTAAGAGACAGTAAGCATCTGAAAAGACTGAAGGAGATGTAAAGGGGCTGAATTGACAGAAAATAGTAACTGTGTTCTCAGTTTCAGGTAGAAAGAAGAGTTGAAAAGAAAAAAGAGAGAGGAGTTAGAAGCACCATACATTTTACTAAGTAATTTTTTCATGACATTTCTTCTTAAAACAATCAAACAATTTTTATTCATACACAGACAACACTGCTTCAACATCAAGAGATTTCAAGTGCAGGTTGAATCCTGGCACTTTAAAAAAAAATAAATTTGTTTCAAAATTGTAGAAACAAACTACTACTGGCAAATATCAAATAAATGACTTGTATTTCAAAAACATTCCACATTTGAATGGCAATTTTTAATTACTTTTACTCATCACTTTACTAGAAACTTAAGCCTGCATCAAGATCTCTAATTTCAGTATAGTTTTTGCATTTACAACTGGATTAGAAAAGTCTAGTTTTAGCACTCCAAATATTTTGCTCAAACTAACAGCTGACATGTCAGAAAATCAGCTACTTACCCGTAATTCTTGTTCTTAGAAGGTATTAATTATAACAGTTCCTCATTCTTGTGTCCATTCTTAGTGTGTAGCATTGAGTGAGGGATGTTCAGAGCTCAAAGTTGGGAACCTTTCAACCATCTCACCAGTAGGTGGCACATTTACCCACTATCGAAGCATAAGAGCCTATAACTGCCCCAACTGTCAGTACATTTAATACAAGACAGAAAAAGAAAAATGTCCTCTAAACCTAAAAGGCTGTCCATAACTATTAGGATACCACCTTATGAAAAAGAGAACTACAGCTGCATAAACCTCTTGTCCCAAAAGGCAACCATTATGATTGAAACCCAGTTTTGCAAACTTCAGAATGCAAGGACATTACCATGAAATGGTAACAACTAAAGTCTTAAAAGAGAAGCTTAGACTGGCTCCTACGTACATTATATTAATATTGTCATCAACAGCCAACAAATAATTTTGAGGTATGCCACATTTAAATTCTAAGGACAGATAAACAGTTCATATGGCAAACTGAAATTCACAAGCCAATTATAAAGCTGAAGTTTTTACTGAATTAGCTATATAAATACAATCATTATATTTTCTCTCAAATTAGTTTTCTATTATATTTATTTTATTAGAATAAACCTGCAAATATCAAGTTCTGGAATTGCCCTGAATTTCTTGCTAAACTCCCACAAATTTTAACAGGTTGACTGCTCTTCTGTACCCAAGTCTAATATATTCCACTGCATCCACATTAGTTGAATGTTTCTGCTAAAATGATTGGTAGTATTATAGTTAGCAGTGCTGCAATATTAAGAATATCATTGGACTGATGTTAATAACTGAATTTTCTACTACAGTTTCTACTACGGCTACTATTTGAAACTGAGAACTCAGAAAGACAATGTTTAATCAATTTATATACGTGTAACACTAAAAGGTTATCTGTACAACCATAATAGCTAGAAACATTCTTTCAAATGCAATCTTAGATTCTGGAAGTGAATTCTGTGGCAGCCTATTATTGCAAAACTGTGAATACACAGGGACCTGATCATTAGTGACACAGTAACAAATTTACAAGAAAAAAAAAAAGGGAGTTGTGCCTAAACATACTGCCTGACCTTCTACCCACCCCTAAAAAAAATCCCATCAACCTAAAAAACTTGTTTGAATTTAAAGCAAGTTTAAAAAAAGGTGGAAGGGAAGTTACGGCTGGGTGAAATTTATCCAGAAACAGAAATGAAAAGCTTTCAGCAAACAGCGATATACAACCAAAAAACAGCTGAAATGAGCTCCTCACCTGTTAGCAGATAAGGGAACAGGCAGTTGACGCAGTTAGTTACTAGCCATTATGTCTCATCAGTGGGTAGTTGCACATCAATTGCTGGTGAGGTGGTTCACCGGCCCCGAACATTCCACATCCAGTCACACACATAAGGCATGGATTGGGAGAGTGGGAAAAACTAGAAATTACAACACTTACCTTTGAAGAATACACAGTATTTTTTCTATGAATTTTCTTAAAGAATATATGATAACAACGCATGTGTAACTGCATGATGGATGAAAATTGATCCAAAGGAGTCAAATTCAAAACCCTTTAAGTGTATGTAATATATTTACTTAGGAGTCAATAAGCATTCATTTTTTCAAATATATTTTCATAACCTGATATCAAACATTATTAAGTTTCTCTGCATTGTCAGCTTCTTCATAAAGATATTTTAAACATCTTTTAAAGTCACGCTATTTTTCTTCTTTATGTTGCATAAAGAGGCCTGAAGTAAAACAAATGTTTCACCTTAGAATTACCAGATATGTTGTTTGCTTTCCCTAGTTTTGACAAGCATCAAATAAGCATTTAATTAAAACGTACATTTAAAAAGTAAATATTCTACACCAAAATAAACCATCTCCCTTATCATTGAACTCTGGTTCAGCTACACTGAAAATGACACTGGAGGAAATTATGTAGCAACAATCAGGTACCACCAAAACACTAGCTAAACTTTATCTACCACCTAGGTTAACACTGATATTCTGGACCTCTCTCTAGACTAGGGACCTCACTTAGTGTAACCATTGGTGCTTATGAAGCACTTGAACCATCGCGGGAATTTTCTTCTTTTTGACTCTTCTAGAAGAGATCTGAGCAAGAAATATTTGAGCATCTGATTACAAATTCTTATCTTTCTAATCTTTCAGGGAAACTCATGGTTAAGATTCCCTAGAAACAGCCCAACAATCACTGGAAACTGGAGCAAAGATTGTTTAACTCTTGTTACATCACTCATCCTGCATAATTTGTGAACAGCAGAAATGACAGAGAGATTCTTTCACCATGGTGGACCTTAGATACCTAAACTTCTGCCTTGGGCCATACCAAACTGGCATAAATGAGAGTTGTGCTAATGGGTTTCAGATGATTATCTTGGTACCAAACAACCCCAGTATCTGAGAAGCATAAAGTATGTATGTAGAGCAAATTGCTTTTTGATCATAACTGAAGATTTGTAATGATAATATTTCACTGCTTCTCCAGCTACCAAAAGGTAGAGAGAATACCTAGACCCCTAAAGTAGAAAAGGGTATAAAAGAAAAACAATCTCAGCATTTCAGGCCAGTTTTATACATCATAAAGCAATAAATGGAAAACATTTTTAATGAATATCAAAAGCAATTTTTCCCAACCAAAACTTGCTACTAACTTTAAGCATTTCCATACATAATGTTTACCTTAATTTCAGTTATTTTATTACAATCTGTGTTGAAAAGGATAGAATACAATATTTTGACTAAACTTCATGTCCATTCATTTTATCTTTAATCAGTACCATGTATGCTCACATAAGACATCGGCATCACTGATAATGACTGCTAGTATTTTAAAACTACAGAAATACAAGACTGCCACGAACATATTTTGATTGCATTTAATTGCTCCAACAGATCTTATCATGCAAAGGATTACCTCACCTATTTATTTATAGAAGCCAGATTTTATCAAATATCTGACCAGGCATAACTTTAGCATATATTTTTATCCTTTACAGTTTTTATCATTTAATATAGATATAACTACTCACCTTTGTGGTAGCTATACTATTTACAAAGCTGATTTGCTGAAACCCTTTTTCACTTAAAGTGAGGCACACATCCCATCGTTCATTCACAACTTCATGAATAACTTTGAGTGCAACTCCAGTTTCATCCAGTTTGTCCTTTACGTAAAGATCTACGTAACTGCGAAATCCATTTACCTATAGTAATACAGATAAGCAATTACTATTCTTCCCATTAAATACTCAGTCTACTTAAAATATTTTAAATGAGGCTCTTACAGGTAATTTCTTCCCATTCAACATAACTTTGACTCCTTTGCATGACCCAGCCAAATCATACGCTCTTCTTGTCATGAGGGCCACAATATCCTTATCAAGTTTTTCCATTTTAAATTTAGATAGATCTGGCTGGAATGTAATGCATGTGTAGTCATCACCATCAAAATGTTTAATCTTGGGTTCAGAGGTCTTCATCATATTGTTCATCCAAGTCTTTGGAAATAAAAACATTTTAGACGTTAGTTTACAATAAAAGACTTGTTATCCTCCTCCTTTGTTCCATTTTCCAGCTATGCTAAGATAGCAACAGCTACACAACAAAATGTTCGCAGATTTCTCTTAGAAGTTTCCTCTGGTAAAATGTGATGCATGAAATTAATTGCCTTACCATGATTTGCACAAGCATTGGTGACAGCAGATTTGTGGTTTCTGTAAGTATATAGGTATCATTACATTGATGGGTATGTTTCTAATGCAAATAGAGCCCAGTACAGAATGGACTAAACTGAGTACAAGTGAGCTAGCTAAACAATTTTTATTGTCTTTCAGTTTAAAACTTTCAATCTAATATACCCTTCTTCAGAAGGTTTGAGTCCCAGCACCCAGAGTTCAGAGATTCAGTAGCATCTTTGTGGCTGTGCAGAATATCAAAGCATGCTTGTTGACAAACCAACTTGCTCAGACTTACTCGGGGTCTTAACATTGTTCTCTGTTTAACAATGCAGGCACATTTAAAAGACCAAGCAGAAGGCTGATTCATGTTCTCTTATAGCAGACATCAAGGTTCAGTTTCATTAAATTTTCCTCGGTTTTTGAAAGTATATAATATTTCATGGTTTTTGATAAGTTTTAAAGTACGTCATTTTTGAAATGTAGATTTAAGCCAGTATTAATTTGCTTTTTAGCATTTATCAGAAAATATTAAATTCTTAAAAAGCCAGGTAAACCATTAACACATACTGTTTATGTCAGTGCCGTGACAGCATAAACAGAAATGGATTATTTGTCTAGAAAAAAGAGAATGAAGCCACCAACTGTGAAAGACTCCAAAGTTGAGGAACTTTGGTAATTAACACCCTAACAAAGTTCCTCAAACTTTTATAAAGTCACAAAAAAACACAAAAAACCTTTTTTCGTAACACTATACAAAACTATCTAGATAATTGTTAAAATGTTTGCACAGCTAGAAGTAATACAATTTTCTGACAAATTAAATAACTGAGCAATTACAAAATGGTTAAATAAAATATATTCAATTTTTACATTCATTTCCACACAAATATACCTTAGTTTTAAAAGCAATGTGTTTCATTTTTAGTCACTTAACACTCTCAAGAAAAATGTTATTTACTTAAAAGAAAATCCCCAAATTCCAACATGTACAAGTACCAATTTTACGGAATTAATCTAGCCTGCCTACCCTACATACCCTTTACACTTGAGTGTTAAATGATTAATTTCATGAAATATTGAAACATGTTCAATTTTAAGTTTATAATTACAGCAAAGAAAAGGACAAAGTTGAGACAATTTCTATACCTGCTTAAAGCTGTGTTTGTATTCTTTGCAAGCAGTTTCAACTGTAAACTTTGTACTGAATATGTTACAAAGTTTTGCACCATAGCCATTACGGCCACCTGCAAAAACAACATACAGTAAGTTTTTTAAAGCAGAAATTATATTTTCCATATACAGAAAATATGAAAATGAAGTAAAATGTTCCTACATAAGACAAAAGTGGAGCTACATATCAATAGCTAGGAAAGGATGCCAGAGGCACAGTTTCACACTACTGCTTATCTGGGGCAACTGTTTCTGCCTCAAAGATGAGCAGTTTGCTCCTCCCCAACCCTGGCCAGGATGCTCCCACTGCTCCCCTATGTTGAAATCTAGCAGTCCTGTGCTGCAAGGCAAGCAACAACAACGCCCTCCTCCAGTGGAAAACAAGTACATGAACAGATCCAATTCACTCAGTGACCACACACCTGCTAGCTCTAACAGAAGGTAAGTGGAGGGACCAAGAGTTCAGAGAGAAGGAAGTTAAGTCACCCCTTTTTAGCACCAACTCACAGTTACATCATATTAATTGACTGAAATCATACTCTAATTTATTTCTCAAGGAATTCAAAAGGAATTTTAATATACTACATTCATCTTAAAATAAAATCAATTCATTCCTGTGTGTCCTAAAAGAAAATTTTGAAGTCGTCATTTGGTGGAAAAAATATACGGGCTAGGACATAACAGAACAAACTTTCATCCATGATCTAAATCAGGGCTACTATATCTTTAGGGTAAATAAATCATAGACTAATTTATTAAAATAATTTTTCCTTCAATTTTGACAGGGTAAGCTTTTTAATGTTTGCAGAAGGTATAATTACCATGGAACTTTGGGGGGTAGTAAATAATGAATCCCGACCTGACATTAGAGATGCAAATACAAAGTTCTCTTTAAACAATGTCATTAAACAAAAAAGAAACAAAACATGTTTTTTTCTCACAGTCATTTTACCCTAACATAAAACTTTGGTAATGGTGACTAAGTGATTATCCATTACAAAAAAGAGTAGAAAAAGTAGAAAGCATACTGAAATACAAACAACAGGTTAATTGAATGAACAAAACACAATAAATAGTCTTGCCTGTAACTTTTTTCTCATCATCATCATAGTTGCTGGATGTTAGCAGCTGCCCAAAGATTAAAGCAGGAACATACACTTTTTCTACTTTGTGTTCCACAACTGGTATACCTTTCCCATTATTCCATATACTGACAATGTTTGATTCCCTGAAATTAGCAAAGAAAGGCATTAGGCCAACTATTGTATTCTTGAAAATAGACTCCTGCATACATTTTACAGGTTTAAATAATTGCATACATTATCATAAAAGACTGCACTCTTACTCTATTTGTAGTTCTATAAATTTTAATTATCAAAAAAACTCTTGCTTGTGCTTATTAGAAGTAGTATAATTGCCCACGTATGACAATATTTCATACTATAAAAATAACCTCCAAAAATCTATGTTTGAAGAGCTTTCACCATCAACATGATCTGCCGCCAAATCCTGAAGTTTAGTTATACTATTGTATTATTCTTAAGTTAGAGAAGTAGCTTTGTAGGTTTCAGGGAAGTCCACTGAAACACAGCCAAGCTATAATCTGTTTAGAATGGTCATTTCCTATTTATTATATTCGTTGTAACTCCTTTTATGCATCAGCGCCAAAATTCCTCTCCAAAACATTTATTATTCAGTAACATTTCACTGAAAGGGCACTACTATTGCACCCAATCACCATCTCTTTAACTATGGTATTTCCCATTAGAAATTAACTCTTCTTCAAGGATTCCGTTTGGAAAAACAGTGGTAATGAGATATTTGCAGTCTGCTGTTTTAGTGTGTTATATCTGACTAGTTCAAACATAACTTCATCCTGATGCTAAAGGAATTAATGTAGAAGCTCAAGAGGTACAAAGTTATGTCATAGAATTAAGGGTTGGTATTTATGATTTATGCATAACCTGGCTGGATACAGTTATGTACTGCCAAGCTTTCACCTCATATAAATTTTAAAACCTTCAGGTTCTGAGTTTTATTCAATTATTCAATCAAACATTAATAAGTGGTTTAGGAAAACAAATTATTATAAATTCAAAATGGTAGTAATTACTGTTAACCATTTTAATTAATCTTTTCATCTCAAAATATGATGCCAATGGAAACAATTCCAAAAAGATTATTTCATTCTAAAAAACGCAATTTCATTTACTAAAATCTTTTATAAAAATTTAAACTACAATAGCCCTGGCAGAGAAAGTAAAGTAAAACATGCTTTTACTTACGGATCAATGGATATTTTAATACAGGTCATATTCTTGTCCCTCTGCTTATTGTCAGCGGCATTTACTATGAAACAAAGTAACACAATTGAACACTTTCTAGGAGCAAAAATTAATTACTTGACCTATAAAACTGATTATATACACATTCCACCACAAGTTACAATGGTCAAGGTTTTTTTTTAATCAGGTTACTTTTTGTATATTAGCTATCTTGTTACTGAAGTCAGTAAATATAACCTGCAAGAAGACATTTTTCAACCTCCTTATGACTACTGATTCTATTTCTAGAAGTTATACTACGTTAGAAATAAACACAGAAGCATATTTTGTAAGCCTGTTTTCATAAGTGTTCTTAACATATTAAAAACTTCATTCTTCTGTTGCTCTGTGCTGCATTTCTTCAGATATTTATTACATATATTACACTTTTGCCCCTTATGAAATATTACTTTCTCATTCATGTTGGAATAGTATATTTCTACAGCTAAGGAAAAGTTTGAATTTATCAGCTCTTACTAGCTGCAATTATCATTACTACTTATAATTCATATTATAGCAGCACCAAATCCAGAACCCTACTGATACAGGCACTGTACCCACACATATCAAAGAGTTGGTTTTACTAATTTTAACTGGTAACAGATTATTTATGCCAGCATTGTTTAAATTTATCAATTTTTGTTTTAGAATAGTCCTATTCTGCAATGCTTTAGATGGAACAAATCATTTTTATAGTAAATGACTGCTTCCTTGTATACATTTAAACACAGTAGGAGTGAAACAGTACCTTAATAGAAATCCATTCTACTCTGAAAAGACCATAGATATATACATATATACCTATACATTAAAAAAAAAAAATAGGAAACTACATATCACTAGATCTGTCTATTCATCATTTTGCCAGTGAAACCCAATCCTGAAGAAGTTGCATCAATTAAGTTTTTTGATTGCAGGAGAAGTTCTCTCTAAAAAGCCTGTGAGACTCATAACTACTCGTACTTTACACAATTTATGATAAAAGGTAGGATAAGTAGAATTTAATATTTGATAAGAATTTAATTAAACTGTACTCACATGTATATTAATTACAAACAATAGAAGTCAGAAATGTGATTATAGCCATTAACCATAAAACACTTCACAATCATTTTCAGCATTTGTCTCATCACCCAAGAAATAGACTAAAATAACCCCTCAAACCACTAAAGGACATGAAGAGAAACCCAGTAAAGATAAAATATCTTAATACCTATATCTTAATATCTTAAAATATCTTAATATTTGATGGAAAGGATCTCAACTGAAGATCAGATATTTCAAGGTGTTTTTGCTAAAACCATTAAGTGCAATTTCATTAAAAAGCATGTACAGCTATACTTTCCACTTTTCATAATGTTATCATGCTGGCCTCAAGTTCTCAAACCACACTCTGTGGAGCACTTGCTGGTGCTACATAAAGAAGTAATCAGCTATACAGAACTATGATAATGATATGACAATGATCTTCCTTTTGAACCGGACAAGATGGAAGTGACTCCCTCCTGTGAAAAGCCTTTAAATTCTATGAGGCAGCACACAAAAAAGAAGTTATGAAAGATTATTTCTCAAATTTACCAACAAGTAAAAAAAAAATTCTTTCTTCTCCACTTGACTTGACAATAAAGATGTAGTCTTTACTGTCTCTAAAAGAGCAATGCTGTAAAGCACAGTTTTAGAGGTATGGATGTGTTCTGAACCCACTGAAGGTCATGACAAAATTTCCATTGACCTCAATAGACTATAATTCAGTTCAGGATGTCATCCTGCCAGTCCTTACAACATAAGATCATAAAAACTGATTAGCCTAAGAATTAACATCAATTAAACCAACATATAAATAAAGCACACAGCACACCGTTCATAAATTACTAGTGCTGGTTAGCCTTCAGTATGTGCCTGTCACCAAGAGAGTATCATAAGCTAGCAAGCTATAGTAACTCAGGTACTTAAGACACAATTTTCTAAAAAACATTTGTTTGTGCCTTTGTGACTAGGCTTTTAAATGGCAGTATGATACTTATTTATTTTATAACTGTCTCAAGCCTAGAAATGATCTGTGTAACAATCACCATCATGATCACTATCATTCTGTACAGAAGGAAGTAGTTTTAATGATTCAAGAAATGACGATGATTTAAATCAACACTGAGACACCTTCTCTTTCATCTTATTAGGCAATCACTGATAGAACAGTTTTCTTTCACACGTGACTTAAAACTGAGGTCCTAATCAACTCTGCAAATTAAAAATCTCATAACAATGTTGACAATAAAGAATAATCTAATTCGGATGTTTAATAACAATTTCTTATACTTTCCTGCAGGTTAAACTGAACACACTCTTCCTTCTTCTATATTGTTCTACAGTGCTGGCACACACTCAATTTTTAGTGCACTGCATTTTAGTGGATCTCTCAGTCTGTGATTTAAACCTAAATACACATTACTGTGCTTTGAGAGCTTCCAGAATAATGTGTACTTCATAACTCTGCAACAATGTTATTGTTAAAAATACTTAAAATACTTACCGAGGATTTCATCAAAGATCTTGTATAAGCCTGGGACAAAGGTAACTTCTCTGCAATTCATTCCTACATCTTCATCATAAACCCACATTAACTGCATGTAAACAAAATAAAATAAAAATATTTATTGTTTTGGTCTCAAAAGGGAAATGTTCATACTTCTATAACTTGGAATACTTAACACTTCAGTAAGCAGAATTAAGATTTTTAACTTCATCCCTCTACCACAGATTTTAGCTGATACAAAAGTAACTAACCAACCTTTCCAAAAAGGAAGAACAGTAAATGCTTCTACTAAGATATATTTAGGATTTGTAACTCTTCCTGCACCATTTTATCTGCTTTGTAAGTGATGCCTAGATTCTCTTAAACTCTTACAGATATTTTCACGTTCACGTCTCCCCTTACAATTTCAGCTATAAAGACAGTCTTCTCTCCCCTAAGAACATTGTCATTTGGGAACCTGATTAGAACTTTCCCTACAGAAACCATCCTCAACTAAAACTAGACGCAGGAAGCATAAACCAAGGCAAGAAGTGCTACAAGGTTCCTGGCCTATGATACAACCCCTAAACAATAAACTGGGATCTAATACAGAATTTGGATGACACAAAGGTGGCTTACATGTCTTTCTTGTTTTTCTGATAGTTATGATAGAAAAACATGCTACATAAATTCTTCTTATTGATACCTCTGTTCTCTGTGCATACTATGAACTGCACCTTACTGCCACCTGCTATGGCACAGATAAATGAAATCTTTTTTCAGCTAATCCCAATAGATGCAATCCAATAAAATATTTTGGTTTTCAAAGGACTACCAACAATAAGAAATTTAGATTTTCAGTCTTGTATAAAATCAAAGTTCTACTTGAAAATACATCAATGTCAATATGAAAAATAACAAAACAGAAATATAAATCCCATAGATCATTTCAACAAATACACATGCTAAATATACACACCGAAAAACTGTTAATCTTGTATTTATGTAAAATGGTGTAGCTTTTATGTTTCATTAACATAACAAGTAATTCTAGTTAGTGATAAAATGGACATTGATAGCAAACCCACGTGTTCCACAGGAATCTCTTCATTAGTCATGAAGGTCTGACCTGAATTGTAATAATTTATCACAACAATAGTGTCTAGTGCTGAGCAGAATAGTAATATCAGTATCTAGATACAGGATCTAGCTTTTATCTTAATTTCTTAATCAGACTTACTTCCTGCTCTTTTCCTTTGATTTTAGTCCCCAGCTACATTTTTCACAGCAAATGGTTCTACTGGAATTCAGCCATCTGACTGTAAGATCACAGAACTAAAGATCTCAGAAAAACAATGCTTCCGTCTTGACCTTAACTTCTTTCCCTAGCTTTCATATAGGATACCACTACTGTGATTTTTCCTTTTCCATGGAACTGATAGATATAACGAGTAAATCAAGGATTGAGATTTATCTAGTAGATACATTATTCCAGATGCTTCCATAATATTAAAGTATATTTAATGCTGATTTAATTCACTTGTATCCCACACAAACACTAGCTGCAATCTACACACAGAAATGCAAATACAAACAAGTAACTGCAGAATAAGCAGTGAGACATATCCTAATTGCCCTATCTGTCCACTATTTTATTATTCATACTACAATAAAAGGCAATATGAGAATCAGAAACCAGAAGAAGTTGTAGGAAATAAACTCTCCAATGTGCTCTCTCCCACTTTCACAATTGGTATTTATTTTGGAAATAAATGTTAAGATCTCTCAAAGGAGACACTCAAGGGAAGGAAATAATTTCTGTAGTACCTCACAAAAGAATTTGATGAAAATTTCAGTTTTTAAAATGTATCATACAAAACAAAATTAATTAAACAGTCAAATATGTTTTCTCAGGGTCCACTACATTCAAACACTGACACTGGGAGGAGTCACCTCTCAAGAATACAGAAAAAGATTCTATCTGAGTGGAATCCTGTCAATAAAATTAAGGGATGCACCAAAAATATAACTCTGTGTTTCTCATCCTGTGCCAGGCACTAAGGATTCAGAGCTCATCTTGGGACCTAACTATATGTTGCTTCCATGTCCAACCCCACCAATTTAGAAATATCAGAAGTAATAGATTATGAAACTTGTCTTCATAAAAGTCTTCAACAGCCTGCCTTTCCTACTTCACTAGCTTGCTCCTACTTCACTAGCTTGTTCACAGTATGAAGTTCAGTGAGGAGGTTGAGCTATCTGTAACAGCTGGAAGGGCTGGTCGCTTTCCCTCTCACTTCCCGCACTTCTAGCTACTTGGTCTTGCGCTCACCCCTGTCTCAGTGGAGTGGCCCTGCTGCTCATCTAATCCCTTGACCGGTGAGTCAATTCAGCTCACAAAAAACAGCAAAAAAAAAATTCTTTTTCCTACTGGATTAATCTTCTGGTTGGCAATCAGCTCAATAAGGAGTTAAATAGGCCGTCATTTCAAGGCACAACTCTTAAGCCACGTCACTAAATACTCACTTCCAGCTTTAGCTCTTTGGCARCCTTCTCTCCTCTTCCATTTTCCCTTTGCTGTCTCGAACACTCTTATCATCCTATTTAACAACCCTACTGTCACCTTAAAAACAAAACTTCAGCCCTAATAAGCATGACTTCTATTGAGCATAATTGCTTGTATGTTTCATCCTTTTCTATCTGTCCCTCTCATTTGTTCACATTTTAGCTCTTTAAATCTTTAGAAGGAGATCTGTATTTTTTACAGTGCTTAGCAACAAAGGGACTCAGATCTCAGCACAGCCTCTGAGCACAGCATACCTATAACATTACCCTTTTTTCACAAAAGCAGATGTCTGTTGTAGTAGTTCAATGAACAACAATGCTGCTACTGGGGCAGGGGAGAGTGTTAAGTTTCACCCAAACTCATCTTCAAATGCATTACAGTAATAGGGCATGGTTATCTCATTATAGATAATCAGCAGATTCATTTGAACCAAAAGCTGAGGTATGCTCTTTTTCTTCTAAATCACTTCCATTTATATTAAGAGACCATAAGCTACTTATTTCAAGTCAACTAGTTAGTTTCCTTCATTCCACCACCAAATATCTTTGTGGACCTGCTGCAGGAGTAGGTCCTGAAACAACAAATTCAGCAACAACGGTAAAGACATCAGAGGCCATAAGTACAGCAATATCATTCCTGAAAATCAGAGTTCACACAATCAGTTCAGAACCTTCAAGACAGTTTTGCTCCTAAAACTGGTTTCTATATTATTTTTAGAATCAGCACCAGTAGCAGGAATCTGTATATTCAAGGAACTGCCACATGGCTGGAAGTCTCAGATTACACTTTGTTAAACAAAACATTTTTAAAAAAATGTGAACAGATCCAATTAGAAGATTTCTTCTTAGTTGATATTCTCATACCTTACTATTTCAGGTTTCTCTTTATCAAAAATATATCATCCTATGTTGGAATTCCTCATGAGAGAGAGCTTCCATTGAAGGGAGTCTTTTCAGCCATGAAGTAAAATAAACTTTTAAACAAGTGAAGTATGTTGAATCCCTGGTGGTGTACATATGGCAGTTGAAATATTACTGGTTGTGTTCAAATACAGGACTACCTGTGACTAACTATTTCAACAGAACAGCCAACAGAACATTAAATTTCAGCCAACCTACTGCATCTTTAGATTCAAATAGCTTATGGCTATTTGTAATATTAAAATTTGCGGCTTATCTAGAAATGTTTGTATTGGATGCCATCATTCCCACTGGCTGAATTATCAAGCTTTCGCAAGATGGCTTCTAATTCAGCTTCTGAAATGGTGAATGGTTTGTATATGCTGGAACAACACAGAAAGCTTCAGAGAACAGGAATCCAGACTGTCCATAGGTATACATAGATCAACATATTTGGCAAGCTCTTGGGAAAGTCCCAAAGTCCAACTAATAAGAAAAGAACACTTGAACTGCTTATTTTGATACAATATCTTTGCAATACCGACTATTAATCTGTTTGAAACAATAACTTTTTACTTGATCGCAGAAATGTTGACTGCTATCTAYACTGACATCAGTGCAATATCAAAAAAAATTTTCAGCCTTCCTCCCAAGCAAAAAGATTCCTAAAATAGAATGATTCTAATGAAAGATACCCTTTTTAATTTGTATTTAGGTAATGTCTCCTAGCTCCAGTGTAAAGCATTTATATAGTATCTCCTAGATCCAGTGGAAGGGAAGACTGATAATTAGAATTACGCAAATAGTGCTTGCAATTTCTTCTTGTGACCTTTGGTGCCGAATGGACAGAAGGCAGCTTTCACAGATTTTTCTGATAACAGTACAAACACCCTCCCTCCCTTCCGCATTTCTAGGTAGCCAGAAAAATCAGAATCATATTTTGCAAAGTCAGGATGGTATTCATGAAATAGCTGACTGGAAACTGTTAATGTCACATACAGTGCTGTACACAAAGGTGAAAAACAGCCTCATGAGGAATCTGAATTTTTTCATACATTCCCAAGATTTTTTTTTTCTAGATGCAAATGGACTAGATTAGAGAGACGGCTTTTTGTATCAAGAGTACATAAGACATGGAATCCTACAGTTTTAATGAAGGCACTCTGACTTAATCTTTAAGATAATTTTACATCCTTGGGAATCATCCTCCCTCTTCCTTCTTCCTCACCCACTCACAACCATCACAACTTTCCAGTGTTAGATGTAATTCAACTTCCATGAAGAAAAGAGGAACAACAGATACCTGTGGATGTAGCTGGACCAAGACTCAAGAGATCTGATTCTCTGCTTCTGACCTTGTGTATGAACTCAAATAACTTTGCCTTGCCTTTTTCCCTCTACACCCTTTTGTTTGCTTTGTCTACTTAAGAGAGCTGAGATAACGGGCATTTCTGAGGGTGTGTTAGTACAGTGCCTGCTACAATAGGGTCTTCATTTCAGAGAGGCTACCATAATAAAAATAAACAAATCTGGGATATTAAAAAGAACTTGCATTCTTTTTTAAGCTGTATTTTGCTCAGTTTGATGGCAGCCTTGTTTAATAATGTTCTAAGCCAAGTCATTTCATGCCCATATCCTTTCTATGGATCCTGGAAGAAAACAAGCTACATTTTAAGCACCAAGAACTATTTTCAGTGAAACACACTTGTTCATTTAATATTTTTTTTTTATAACACTGTGGGAGCTGCCAAAACCAAAATGACTGCAAAAGCTGGAAGCTCTACCCATCTTTATATTTGTAGTGGAACCTCCAACAATATCAGGCTGCACCTTGCTGGAAAAAAAGGTAAAACTGCTCTCTTCTCTTTGTAGAGCTTATCTTTCTTTTAACACTGGATACAGCAAGAGTTAGGCACCTTTAATCTTGGGAAGGAGGCCTGAATGATTCAAGATCCTCTATAATTACACAGTTTAATCTTTTACAGAGACATTCTGAAAAATTCATTATGGATCAGAACTAYGGACAGTATTTCCCAGTTGGAAAAAAAGCTGTTCTTCTAAGTTAACAACCTATTTGAGCAACAGGTTCCTTTATAATGAGAGTATACAAGTTAGAGAGAAGCAAAACCTTTGAATATTCCTCTTTCTAACCCTTTTCTTCACCTTCCAAAAAATACACCAGCAAGAAATTGGAAAGTATGTAAGTGTGCATTAATGTAATGCCTGGAAGCAGAGGCATTCTGGAAAAGAATCTACCAGTATGACAATGYAGGGAGTTAAAACAAATATGATTTTCTCCTCCACGGAAAGATCTGAATGCTCGAGCAGTCTGCATGCAGCTTCGGAGGAGCACGCAAGGTAGTAGGAGCCTGGTTTCTGAAATATCTAGTCAGGAGAAGTTTACACATGCTGAAATTAATTCTAAAAATGCAACTGTCTGCTTAGGAGACAGCTGTTACATGGTCAACCTAGACTACCATCATCCACAGAAAGGTGGTAAAATCTGCTACCACTGTTTTGGATCTCCCCAGACTGATCTATCTCAGTAAAGATCTCCTTCCAATCTGATTGCTGCTCTCATATGAGGAGAGGAGAAGCAGAGGTTTGGCAAAAATTAAAGTTGAACCCACAAAGACTTCCATAATGAAAATCCATTACTTTTTGCTTGGAAGTAGACTCCAAGACTGTAGATACTGAAGTTCAAAACAATTTGCAACATGACTAAAACAACTGAATAAAGGACCAGCAGGAGGCTTAAATTTTCTGTTCTCTATCTAGATAAATAGATTCGAAACATTTTTGGACCTACAGCAATTGCTGCTTACAAATCTGTATGCAAGTTTGTTTATATATTTGTGTGTGTGTAAGTGTGTGTGTGTATGTGCATATTTGTAAACATATAAACATATATACATAAACACGTAGGTGTGTGTGTGCTCATGTTTTGAATCAACCTCAAAAAACTTGGCTTTTTTTTTTTCAAGTGAACCAATCACTGTTTTAAAAAATCCGTTCTATACATGCACACATAAATATTACCATAGCTTTTAGAATGATAATTTAGAGTATTCACAAAAGTACAGATTTCTGTATTTATTAACCAGAACAGTCATTTCCTCATTAGAACAACAAACACTATTAAAACTGTAAACTTAACAAAACTTACCTGAGTTAAGGGTTCAACTGACCCAATGTACGTGTCTGGACGGAGGAGGATGTGTTCAAGCTGAGTCTTTTTCTGGTAAACTCTCTCAACAGACATCTTCTTTGAAGTATCATTCTTATTAATGCTTTCAGATTCTTCCTTTTTTGAAGCATTGATCTGATTATCAAATAAAGTCTAAAAAAAAAAAAACCCACACCAACAATCAACCTGACTCATTCAATCTGTCACTCTTTCAAGACATAAACAAATGCTGACAGATTTAAATTACAACCAAAACTTGTCATGTAATTTAAATGTTAAATTTTCAGGTGCAGTAAGATCAAGCTATCCTATCAACAGAAATAACTCAATAGATTATGCTGCAGTTTCCTAACAAATTTTGCATTTTCTGACTTTCTTGTCTTGTTAAGCATGATAAACCACATGAAGGTAGCAACAGTGTGTTATAAAAGACACTCTCCTCCTCGGTTTAAGTACTGATAACATCCATTTTGTGCTTAAACATTTGATTCCAAACCACTGAATACCATTCTGAATAATGAGAGTACTCTCTTAAATTTTAGTTTAGACAATTTGATCTTCATTCAGCGAAGCTTAAGAAACATTATAATGTGTCCCTATGACTTTTCGCCTAGGGTATACCAGCTATAATTTACATCCTCTACTCATTTTACTGAAGTAATTAAACCTGATACAATCCCAGTTTATAATGTTTTATTATGAAATAAGCCAATGAGTGTAAGAATAGAGAAGCACATAGGTTAGTGTCAGAATGCATACTGAATTTCAGAGGAAATTGTGGCTGGAGATGACGAACAGTATTTGGCTGGAGGAACATACAGTATTACAGAAAACTGTAATCCACTTTTGGGGAAGGATACAAGGATTTAGTAATCTGGGGCATCTTTCAGCAAATTTTTCCTGATGTCATTAACATCTCCTTCCCATTGAACAAAAACCACACAAAAGGAAAAGTTAAAATCTCTAAGAGCACTTGAATCTCGAAAAGCCCCATTCTGAGCCAGTACGGGTGTATCTACCAAGTGGCTAAACATGACATTTTATGGCACACCTTCTTACCTGTAAATTGGAATTATCTTAAAAGCATCAATAAACATAACTGGAACTTATATGACATATTTGCCTGGGTGGCAAACATAAAAGGAAGATAACAAATTGTGTCATCACCTGCCTCCCTCTCTTACAGTGAGTTTATCAACTTTGAAGCAAATGTTACATAAGTAGTAGAAACCATCAATAGACAAATAATGACAACAAAAGCCACTTGCCACTCAAGTAAATATTTTATGCCCATTTAGCTGTTCCCAGTAAGTCTATATATAAAGTAGATATATGCTAAACTCTAATCCTGGATTAAGCAGTCATCATATGCAAACTTTTCAGCTAGAAGAAAGTATCATCTTTGCTCTCTCAATCTAGTCCGTGTCACAGCCCAAGACAGCACTGAAAGTAAAGGGTAAGAAAGCATAAACAAGCATATAGTAACAAGTACACACACAGAATAAAGGATGCCAGACTTGCCCTAACAACTTCAGCAAATCCAAAGAGACCAGACACCAACCTATAACACACAAAGAACAAGGATGATTCTCCCTGTATTATTCCAATTTGTCTACTCCAACTTTTATTTAAGCTTTGATGCTCTTTTTCCTCTTAGGAGGCAGAGAAATTAAACATTTTGTTCTATTCAGAACAAGTTACCTTTCTCTCCTGGGCTTGGAGATCTCCATTGGAGACATTATTCTAGTGTACTTACAGAAACACTACCAAATATATACTTTGCAAATCTTTGAGACAAGCAGATTGTGAGCACCAATGACAGCAACAGTCAGTTGTTATGCACCAAGTGAATTTGAAGAGGCCAAACAAGAATCGGGTATTCTCTACCCATCCTATAACCGACAGTGTCTGGAGTCACACGGGGAGAGAACCCAGGGAACCCCATAACCTGCACCAGGATTATACCTAGCACAGCTGGAACCCCTCACTACACTAATCCACTCAACTTTTCTTGTGGAACACATCATCTCTCCAACAGCAAAGGGAGGTCATGTAATTTGTAAAATTACATATATCTGTGATTAAAGAGTTCTGGTATCCAAGTCCATTTGATCTCTGCACTGTCATTTCATCTTAAACTACAACACACCCCCCCACAAAAGACGACTAGCAAGAAGAAAACCAACAGGACTTTCTGAGAACAGATACACTATTCTGATATATGAAAAGAGGAAGAAGGAGAACAGTTACTATAGAAGCATTGCCAATAACTGCAATGTGAATTTTATTTCATTGAAAGCTTAGACCTTATTCACAGAACTACTTCAATGAGTTTCACTATGTATATATTTTTTAATAACTTTCTGATCTTACTTGCTTTATCATCTTTATTTTAACCTATCAGTTATGTTTGTCTCTTCTGAGACAAGATCTGGTATCTGATAGGACTCATCTTTAGCTCAGACTATCATTTATTGGTTATCACTGTTTCACTGTGTTCACTTCTTCTAAGGGGACCAGTGATTAGCAAAAGAAAATAATGAATTACCTTTCTTATTTCAATAAACATTAATACAGCCATGATCATGGAAGAAAACATGGGGAGTATTTCTCAGATTCAATGAAAGTAAGAAGTCAAGGAAGGGAAGGTAGGGGGAAGATAACCTGTAACACAAGGCAGGAGGATTATTTGTGTAAAAGTTTGCCAGGATCTTGTTCAAGTGGAAGCCTTCCATTTACAGAATCACAGAATGGTTGAGGTTAGAAGGGACCTCAGGAGATCATCTGGTCCAACCCTCCTGCTGAAGCAGGGTCACCTAGAGCACATTGCCCAGGACCCTATCCAGATGGCTTTTGAACATCTCCAGGGAAGGAGACTCCACAACCTCTCTGGGCAATTTGTTCCAGTGCTCTGTCACCCTCGCAGTAAAGAAGTTTTTCCTCAAGTTCAGACAATTTCCTGTGTTTCAGTTTGTGCCCATTGTGTCTCGTCCTACCACTGGGCACCACTGAAAAGAGTCTGGCCCCATCCTCTTGACACACACCCTTCAGATATTTATACATATTGATAAGATCCCCTCCACAGCCTTCTCTTCTCCAGGCTGAACAGTCCCCACTCTCTCAGCCTTTCCTCATACAAGAGATGTTCCAGTCCCTTAATCATCTTAGTAGTCCTCCACTGGACTTGCTCCAGTAACTCCATGTCTCTCTTGTGTTGGGGAGCCCAAAACTGGACGCAGTACTCCAGATGTGGCCTCACCAGGGCTGAGTAGAGGGCGAGAATCACCTCCCTCGACCTGCTGGCAACACTCTTCTTAATGCACCCCAGCATACCATTGGCCTTCTTGGCCACAAGGGCACATTGCTGCCTCATGCTTAACTTGGTGTCCACCAGCACTCCCAGGTCCTTCTCDGCAGAGCTGCTTTCCAGCAGGTCAACCCCCAACCTGTACTGGTGCATGGCGTTACTCCTCCCCAGGTGCAGGACCCTGCACTTCCCTTTGCGGAACTTCATGAGGTTCCTCTCCGCCCACCTCTCCAGCCTGTCCAGGTCTCTCTGAATGGCAGCACAGCCCTCTGGTGTATCAGCCACTCCTCCTAGTTCTGTATCATCAGCAAACTTGCTGAGGGTGCACTCTGTGCCTTCATCCAGGTCATTGATGAAGAAGTTGAACAAGACTGGACCCAGTACTGACCCCTGGGGGACACCRCTAGCTACAGGCCTCCAACYAGACTCTGYGCCRCTGATCACAACCCTCTGAGCTCTGCCATTCAGCCAGTTCTCAATCCACCTCACTGTCCACTCATCTAGCCTGCACTTCCTGAGCTTGTCTATGAGGATGTTATGGGAGACAGTGTCAAAAGCCTTACTGAAATCAAGGGAGAAAACATCCGCTGCTCTCCCCTCATCTATCCAGCCAGTCATGCCATCACAAATTCTTCCATCTAAATTCTTACACCTCAAGAGGTTTTTACTGCAGGCATGACAAGCAACTGTCACATGCCACTGTTTCAGTTGTCATGTACATAGGTGTAGTATTCTTGCGATTGTTCTGAGCTAAAATGCTTCTACTTGTACAGCAGTACTGCATCTGAGGACTAGGGTCTTACTGATACATCACAACTCTGCAATACATAAAAACAGAATAAGAACTCAAATCCTAGCCTAGTAAAAATAGACTATAATGTTCTCCAATAGTTCTAGTTGTCCCAGATCCTGTTTGCAGAAAGCAGTAGATTAGAAAGCCAATTTTATAACAACTGAATGAATAGCTCTAGAGAGTGAGAAATTATTACAGAATAGCATTATTGGGAAGGGATTCCTACTAGCCACTGACTTCAGTACAAAGCTAGGAAATGCATTTCTGTTTTCCAGTGGAAGTCTTACAGACAATTTGCAGGAGTTCATACTTCCAAAATTACTAGTAAAAAACATGCAGCGTATCAAAACTACTGCTGTTGAGATGCTACTGCCAGATACTTGCCATGCTTATAGAGGACAGAGGTCACACTTAGTCAAACTGCAACCTAAAAAGGGCTAATCCTGCAAAGTGTCACTCCTGAGGGGACAGGGCGTTCACTTTAACTCCGCAGCACTAAGGACCTTCTTTTGCCCCACTCCCCCATGAAACATAGCTATGTTTATTACCTTTTATAACACCGCTAGTTAGAACATGGTTATGTATGATTTAAGAGAAGAAAAAACAACAACAACAAAAAAACCCCCACACAAACCAAGCATCACCATAATTTTTTTTTCTTCATAGCCAGAGATTATTATTTGATTATTATTTGATTATTTGGTGACAACTTCTTGACACAGGTGGTGGAGGAGCCAACAAGGAGAGGTGTGCTGCTGGACCTCGTACTAACAAACAAAGAAGGACTGGTGGAAGATGTGAAGGTTGGGGGCTGCCTTGGCTGCAGTGACCATGAGATGGTGGAGTTCAGGATCCTGTGAGGAGGCAGCAGGGCACCAAGTAGGATCGCAACCCTGGACTTCAGGAGAGCAAACTTTGGCCTCTTCAGGGACCTACTTGGAGGAATCCCATGGGTGAGGGCCCTAGAAGGAAGGAGTGTTCAAGAGAGCTGGTTAATATTCAAACATCACTTCCTCCAGGCTCAAGAGYGGTGCATCCCTATGAGTAGGAAGTCAAGCAAAGGAGGCAGGAGACCTGCATGGATGAGCAAGGAGCTCCTGGCAAAACTCAACCAGAAGAAGGAAGTATACAGAAAGTGGAAAGGGGGACAGGCCACTTGGGAGGAATATAGGAACGTTGTCAGAGTATGCAGGGATGCGACGAGGAAGGCTAAGGCCCGTTTGGAATTAAATCTGGCTAGAGATGTCAAGGACAGCAAGAAGGGCTTCTTCAAATACATCAGCAGCAAGAGGAAGACTAGGGAAACTGTGGGGCCTTTGCTGAATGGGGTGGGTGCCCTGGTGACGAAGGATACAGAGAAGGCAGAGTTACTGAATGCCGCCTTTGCTTCAGTCTTTACTGCTCAGGCCAGCCCTCAGGAACCCCAGATCCTGGAGGCAAGAGAGAAAGTCTGGAGAGAGGAAGACTTTCCCTTGGTGGAGGAGGAGTGGGTTAGAGATCATTTAAGCAAACTTGACACCCACAAATCCATGGGCCCTGATGGGATGCACCCACGAGTGCTGAGGGAGCTGGCGGACATTATTGCTAAGCCACTCTCCATCATCTTTGAAAGGTCATGGAGAACAGGAGAGGTGCCCGAGGACTGGAAGAAAGCCAATGTCACCCCAGTCTTCAAAAAGGGCAAGAAGGAGGACCCAGGGAACTACAGGCCAGTCAGCCTCACCTCCATCCCTGGAAAGGTGATGGAGCAGCTCATCCTGGAAGCCATCTCCAAGCATGTGGAGGAAAAGAAGGTGATCAGGAGTAGTCAGCATGGCTTCACCAAGGGGAAATCATGCCTAACCAATCTGATAGCCTTCTMTGATGGAATGACTGGCTGGGTAGATGAGGGGAGAGCAGTGGATGTTGTCTACCTAGACTTCAGCAAGGCTTTTGACACTGTCTCCCATAGCATCCTCATAGACAAGCTCAGGAAGTGTGGGTTAGATGAGTGGACAGTGAGGTGGATTGAGAACTGGCTGAATGGCAGAGCTCAGAGGGTTGTGATCAGCGGCGCAGAGTCTAGTTGGAGGCCTGTAGCTAGTGGTGTCCCCCAGGGGTCAGTACTGGGTCCAGTCTTGTTCAACTTCTTCATCAATGACCTGGATGAAGGCACAGAGTGCACCCTCAGCAAGTTTGCTGATGATACAAAACTGGGAGGAGTGGCTGATACGCCAGAGGGCTGTGCTGCCATTCAGAGAGACCTGGACAGGCTGGAGAGGTGGGCAGAGAGGAACCTCATGAAGTTCAACAAAGGCAAGTGCAGGGTCCTGCACCTGGGGAGGAATAACGCCATGCACCAGTACAGGTTGGGGGTTGACCTGCTGGAAAGCAGCTCTGCBGAGAAGGACCTGGGAGTGCTGGTGGACACCAAGTTAAGCATGAGGCAGCAATGTGCCCTTGTGGCCAAGAAGGCCAATGGTATCCTGGGGTGCATCAGGAAGAGTGTTGCCAGCAGGTCGAGGGAGGTGATTCTCCGCCTCTACTCAGCCCTGGTGAGGCCACATCTGGAGTACTGCGTCCAGTTCTGGGCTCCCCAGTACAAGAGGGATGTGGCACTACTGGAGCAAGTCCAGCGAAGGGCCACAAAGATGATTAGGGGACTGGAGCATCTCTCTTATGAGGAAAGGCTGAGAGAGCTGGGCCTGTTTAGCCTGGAGAAGAGAAGGCTGAGAGGAGATCTTATCAATGTGTACAAGTATCTGAAGGGAGGGTGTCGAGAGGATGGGACCAGACTCTTTTCAGTGGTGCCGAGCGACAGGACACGAGGCAACGGGCACAAACTGAAACACAGACACTTCCATCTGAACATGAGGAAAAACTTTTTCACTGTGAGGGTGACAGAGCACTGGAACAGGTTGCCCCGAGAGGTGGTGGAGTCTCCTTCTCTGGAGATATTCAAAACGCGCCTGGATGCAATCCTGTGCAATGTGCTCTAGGTGACCCTGCTTGAGCAGGGGGGTTGGACTAGATGATCTCCAGAGGTCCCTTCCAACCTCAGCGATTCTGTGATTCTGTGATTATCATAAGAAAACAAGGAAAAGGTAGTTTCACAGAGCTTTATAGTTTTTACTAACACATCACAAACATCTTTTCACTGCACTCTATTTAAATGCTAAAGTTATAGTTTTTGAGAGCAGCAAGGACAGATTGTATGTGTACAATCATCCAAGTATAGTACACCATCTGTATACAAAAGATACTCACGTTATAAATACTCAGAATTTATTTAACATTACATACTATTGAAATACAGCACGTAAACAAAAGACAAAAAGTATTCAATTACATAAAAAGAAGTTATGCAGGGATGTAAGTATCAGAAGACTGAAGAACTGCAAATTCCCAGCCCAGGCCTGCCGGACTGTGCTGTGCTCTGGAACAGAAGACCAACTCTGAATCCTTGCATCCCTCAGTCTTGAACGGACATTCCTAGAGTTTGAAGATTCATTTTGGATTTCTAAATGTCATTGCACTTTGATCACCAGACCATGACATAGATCCATGGACACAAACATTCTCAAAGGTTTTCCCCTTATGTTTTCCTCTATATCTTAAAACAAAACAAGCAAACAAAAAAACCACAATGCTTTCATCTGCTGAGTTTTTGCTACTCAAAATGCAAGTAAATGCAACAAAAAAGCCCTATTTTTAAACTGAGCAAACACCACACTGCAATCTTGATGTTGCTGTTAAAGTGACAATCTTTTCTGTATATTCTGAAATTGTCTGAAGTAGTCTTTTGTATTCTCTCCTGTACGGAAGATCTTCGTATTATTGGAGCTCTAATCACACTTCTCTAAACGGCACCAGCTGTTGTTTCATGAGAAAACCTCTAAAGAGAATTAATCACATGTCACAAGGGATTTAAGTCTTCTGCTTCACAATAAATCACTTAAAAATAAAGCTACCCAGTTTTCAGTCTTCTTTGAAATCTTAACATGGCCAATTTTAACATGTTTTTAGACATGGTATTTGACTTTCCCAACAGTCCTGCGACATATGACACGAGGTTTTGCAGATTTTTGCCTTTCAGCCAGCCTCCAGGTTGATGGCAAACACATCATTGAAATATTTGGATCAAAGGTATCATCTTCACATACATTTAGTCACTAAGATGACCATCCTTAAGTAGTTTAGAATGCTGTAACACTTTGCACTGTGCATCTTTCTTTATAGACACACAGTTACTCTTTAGATCATGAGTTCAAATGTAGCTAGCATTTTAGACTCTTACACAGAGTAGTGGTAACTCTAATGGAAAGCTTTTTGATTCTGAATGGATAGCACATGGTGCTCAGTTTACTACATCAAAAGCTTATTGTGTACACTATCATAAGCATCTTATTACAGTAACTGCTTTCTCCGGTAGGATTTTTTGCAAGTTTTGTCCTCAAGCCAACAAACATCCGTACGTAGAAAACCTTTCCCTTTCAGTCTGCCCAACACAGATTATCATTGCTTGAGAAACTGAATATTTAACAACAGAAAAGGGAACATTACAAGCATAAATGATTGCAGAGTTTCAGTTTTGGAGTTGTTTTTTTTCTATAAATTTATCTAGTACTGTTTCCATGCTATAGTCATTCTTTCCTGTTGTCTTCTCAGAGTCAGAACCTAGTTAGACTTTAATAGACTACAGTGTGGCAGCAAAACATTCACTGTCTACTTTGAACCTCAGAATTCACATATTTGGTTTTGGCATCTTCTTCCTTTACATTTGCAAATTTTTTCTCTTTACAGTGTTCCCTTTGAAATTTCTGCTTGTAACAGAGCATATATGACATCTGCATGATGTCATGGATTTTTATTGCCTTTTTGGGGCAAAAAATGGGTCATGTGGTCTTCCTTTGCGTTTTGAAGTCATGTTGAGTCACCATGCTGAGTTTGGTTACTTGTGCCGCAACAGTTGTACTTCAACAAGCTAGATCAAAGGACATGTTTGAACTGGACAGTTTTGGCAGCCTCAAAGAAAAGCTATTCCTTAACTCAGTTTCTAAATAGAAGAAAATAATCTGTTTCTAGAACAAAGATGGGTATAGTTTTGTCATCAGTTTTGATGTTGCCTTAACTGGGTTATATCTCTTTAGTCTCATGCTTTACTTTTAAGCAGAAGATTTAATTTTCCTTATGTAATTGAAGTCCACATTGATGCAAAAATATCAAGTTATAAATCCTGGAAAATGTATTATTTTTCCCAACTTAAATTGAGTTAATCCTGTATTAGACCCCATCCTTCCCACCTCCACACTCTGTAAACTGCTAAAGAAAGAATACATATGGGAAATAAAGAATGACCAGGCAGACTAAACTACAATACAAGTTGAGGTTGATGAAGAGAGGTTGATGTTGTGATTTTGGCCTTTTCGATGTTTGTCCTAATGACTGTGCTCAGGGCAAAAAAAGTGAAAACAGACTGAGACACCTGAAGATTTGAAATAGAAGAAAAAACAAGGTAAGAACTAGACTAGTATTCCTACTGCACTAGTTAAAGAGGTTTCTCGAACATGTTGCATTCAACAGAGAATACATCACTCCATAACAAAAAACCTTGCTTCCATGCCCATGACACACATCAATCTTCCAGCTAGCTTTTTCCCTCTTCAGCACAAGCTACTTAGGTTTCTAATGAGCCCCAATGTTTCAAACACGTCTCCCATTTTTCTACTAGGTGGGAAAAAGGGCACCTGTACTAGACTGGAAGACAATCAGAGATGAACAGAGAAGACATGTCAATATGTGACTGAGAGAAGGAATTTTCCCTTTGGCTTTGTATTTTTCTGCCTTAACCTTCCTAAAACTCCTACAGGCAGGTAGCTGCCAGGATGGTTCTCCTGAAAAGCAAATGCAGCCCTGGGACATAAGAATTCAGAAATGCACATGGCAGTGTCCTACATTCCCTTAAATAAAATGTAGAATAAGCGCATTTAGTGGGACAGGACAATAAATCTTGACTGTAATTAAGCTGTAAAGCCTAGAGAGGTTAATTAAGTAAAGGAACCTAGGGATGAGGTAGATCTTCTACCACTTACTGTTCAAAACAAAACTAGCTCTTCTGAAAGAGGTAAGATATACCTCAAAACAAAAAGTTGTAGGGGCAGTACAGAAATTAGTGTGTAGTTTTATCAGCAACATACACTTGTGTATGTGTGTAGTATGGTGTTACATGTTAGATCATAATGGTTTCTTCTTGCCTTGAAAAGAATAGATGACTAAAATTGTTACCTGAACATTTTGCAATTTTCCCCAAGAAAACTCTGACTGAGAATACCTCCCACCATGAAAACAAAACTGGAGGGAGTTTCAAAAGAAACCACTCTCCTGCTGTGTTTAACAAATGGTTGGCTCTCCTGCCAAGATGAAAACACACAAAAGTAACAGTTCCCTGTTACCACAGCAAATTTGCATAGATCATTGCACACCATTAGTAATATGAACTGAATCTCTTTATTGCAGCCTCCTCAAAGCTAATGTAAGGAAAGAGTCCCCAGCAAACTCACCCAGAACCAGTCTGATGCTAGCCTAGATTAACAAGTTTAAAAATATAGGAATTAAAAATAAATGAAAGTTTTCATCTCCTGCTTTGCACGATTTTCTCCAGACTCTGAAAGCACATGGAGTTTGTTATGATGATTCAGTTACAGAATAGCTTGAGGATGGTAAGGTTTCCCTGTTACAGATATTCGCAACAGTTAATTGCTTCTGAAAGGGAAAATTCCATCCTTCCTCACGCTATCTTCTGCTTCTTTCACTCCATACAGTGGAATCAAACTGACCTCAGAATAAGCCAGTTCAAGCAGCAAACGGAGCCTTCCCCCCATTTCCCATCCCCTGGAAGTGATCAGTTTTCCACTGGTTTATTTTCTTGAACAAGCGTGCTGCAGAATCACATAAATGCTGCTGCTGGTGCAAGGAAAAAGGCAGAAACATACAGTTGGGAGAAGCCAAAACATACTTTTCAGCAGATAATGATTAGATTGCTTAGCTGCAACATGAAACCACATTCTTAGAATTATATAGCTTCATCTTCCCATTGTTGAATTGTGAAGTATAGCTACATGAAACAAAAGAATAAAAGCATCACCATTCTTATTTTAGGATTTTTAGTGCATGGTATAGTAGTTGCATTCTCCATGAAATATTTGAAAAGTGAAGAACATCATTTTTGTGCAAGTACGTATGTTCACTATAATTAGTTCTAACCAGAAAATTACATATATTGTTTAAATATGAAATCATTTATATTTAAGTTTCTACAGCAACAGTTCTGCTTTATTTGGCACAAGTTTGGATAAAATCAGCAGTACATCAGATCCTGATCTTTATTATTTTCTTTAAAAGGAAGTTTCTAATGTCTGCCCATGCACAATTACAACTTAACTGAATTTTAAATTTTGTATGTGTCTATGAAATGTCTGTATGCACAGACAAGCCCTATTCCAATATTAAGTTTTCATATTATTCACCCAGTATCAAAAAGTGATAAATCTATGGATTCTTTGGTAACACATTAATTTTTTTTAAAGAATCTCTTATTTTTCCAGTTAAGATTCAGAGACAGGGAAGAAAAAAACCTGATCGTGACTCTAAAGGAATTTTTTTCATGTCAAATTTTAAAGACTATTTTAAAAAGTTTTCCTACAGATTCTTAGAGTTGCCATGCTTGGAACCATTGAATGAAGCTAAGTATTTGCATCTTTGCCTGTAAACCAGCACATTAAAAATTCTTCAACCTTCAATAAAAAGTATAAAAAGAAAAGCAATTCCTTCTAACACTGCTGACTTTGGTAAGTCAACTATTGTTCACTCGTAGCCTAATTCTGGAAGTTGCAAGAAAACTATACATATACAACAGCTAGCTTGACTTTGTATGCTCATAAAATCTTGACTGCTGACACCAAAAAATTCATTAGTTCAATTCAACATGGAGAAGACTCACCACATTAGGATGAGCAGATGTCCTTAAAATAGACTTTAGCACACACAATTTTAATGATAGTTCAGTATAAGTAAATTGCAAACTATCTTCCCATTACCCCTTCATTACTGATGTTTCCAGAAAACACATGTAGAATGCATAGTTCAGAGATCTGTTTGGCCCACTGTCTCAGCAGCCAGCACAAAGAGATGTCCCCACTACCCAAGAAATCAGGAAGTTAACATAAAGTTTTCATGTCAGTACCTTCATTAGCATCTGGCAACACCACTTCCTACCTCAGCTTTTCCCATATCCTTGATCTTTTTAATGTTTACCCATGTCAGTTACAATGCACACTTGTTTTGAACACATAAGGCAAAATATCAGGAAGAACTTGTGTGTAACTATATGACAAGAACAATATCATTACAAAAAACTCCTACGTGACAGACAACTCCTTAACCATATCTCAGATTGTTTGCAGGATATAATTAGCATTTTCCATTTGCTGAGATATAAAAATCACAGAATGAAGGCCAGGCATGTCTGAATTACCACAGTGTACAAGTACCAGTGGACAACTGTTTGCTTGAATCTGTTTCTGATATGCCCGGAAAAAAAAAAAAATTAATCAGTCAAATTTAAAGGACAGCAACCATCAGCAGATTTTACGCACTAGTTTAACCAACCTTGCTAATATTGGTTCAGAAACCCTTACTGCCACACGTTAAGAGCTTTGGTCCTTCAGTTCAACAACTGTCCTGTTAATAACAGCTACTATATCCATATCTTTCAAATAAAAAACAAAAGAAAACAAGCAACAAACAACAGAGAGGATTTGTGATTGTGGGAAAAAACCCATACGTGCCACTCTGGGAATGAACAATTTTTTTTTTTCTTTTAGTTTTTTAGGGGTTTTTTTTGGTTTTAATTTTACAGTCCAATATCCTATACTAGCTTTAGAAAAGGCACTAAGGGTTATCCAAGCCATTGAAACACGGACTTGGGAAATAAGAGAAATGATTAATTCATATTTTGTCTCTTATTAGCAGGGATTTTTTTTTTAAGAAATTTTGTTTGACAGAAGGATTTATACTGTTTCTTAAGTTAAACCTATTAAACTTACGCTAAAGTAACTGAAGTAACTGTCGAAGAACCGCTGCTCAAAAAAAAAAAAAAAAGATACTATGAACCACTACAGGTGTATACTACCTTGTGCCTGACCAGAAAAATATGTACTTCTATTCTTCCAACCTCTTCCACTTGTATTATTTTTAACCATTTATTCTTAGCTCTTAAAGGTAGTTTTACCAAGTGACCCACAGATATTTTTGATCATTATAATGCCCCACCAAAACCATTTTAATGACTCTTGTCATTGTTCATTTAAACATTCATTTGTCAGGTTCAGGGTCTCAGGTTGCAATCTCTTGGAGGAAATATCTCACGCTTTTAGATGGTCTCTTGGTTATGATTTTGTAATGTACCAGTAAAATAAAATTGTCTTTTATGCAGAAATGGACACCATTTGCCCAACTGGACACCAGTGAAAGTTTGAGGATACCTTCTCAGAGCCATGTGACCTCGGGACTCAGTCTAAGCACATCAACTCTTTACGACCACAGAGACTGCTGTTCCACTTATCTCTGTCATAAGGTTAGCCACAGCAAAAAAGGTAGTTCTGGCTGAAATGGTTCTGAAGGTAGACTGAATGGAACTTTATGGGGCAACAGTTCAGACTAGTCTTCAGCTACACTGTTCTGAAGAAAAGGAAATTTTCACTGTATTCAAAGGCAAAAGGTGTCAGTCACATGCAATAAGACTAAATTTTAGCCCAACATCCTTTAAAGACAATGCTCATCTAAACACTTTTACTGGCCCACATTTCCTCTTACTAGAAATTTGAGTTTCAGTTTCAAAAACTTAAACAAAGTAACAAGTTTAAAGAGCGACAATGTTCTTCATGCATTTCCAAAACATGCATAGATTGTACATCTCAGTATAAAGAAAATGCTAATGTTTACATGCACATGACATATGATGTGTGCAATTACCAGAACAGCTACAGCAACAAGACCACAGCCAGCCATTACTCTTCTGGGTAAGCTTCCCACACCATTCCCACAGAGCTCCACTGCTCAGAGATCAGCAACAGGAAACTTCCTTCCAGTATAATCCTGGCCAACTTGGAATAGCCCCTCTTCCTGTCACCTTTACAGCTACACTGTGTAACTATTATTACCTATATATTCCTATAACAGAAAAAGGTCCTAGATTTTCTTGCACAAAGATTATACCACTGTAGCATTCCCAGAGAGAAAGACTGACAATGCAAAGGTCACAAACAACTTGCTAAATGCAACACGAATAAAGGTTGGCTGGCAGGCATATGGGAAAGGGCTATGGCAAACCCCTAAGAAGTCTCATGTTTCAAGACCTTTTCTAATGAAAGTTTCCTCTTTCCTTAACACTGCTCAGGATGATCAACCTGTGCAGCAAGACACATTTAACTGCTCTGTACAACTGAATTACTACCAGCCTCATTCTAAATTTTTAACTGTTTACTTTTGTCACACATTTTTCCACTGTGATAGAGTTCTCATCTGGATGTCTTTGTACCATAAAGCTTGAGTGAGCCTGACAAACATCAAGTTTGGAGGTTTTAGCTGATCAACTAATTCTGAAGCAATGGAAATTCTGGTACAAATTACCAGTTTTCTTGGTGGTCGAGAAAGTATTCTTCTACTCTTCAGTACATTGAAATTGCAAATTGCAAAGATTACTTTAAAAGGAAAAGGTAAACTGATAGATCTGACCTTCAGTCTGAATAGGTTTCAAAGATTTCATATATCCATCACATTCCTACAGCTGCATCATGATCTAACCCCACTAGAGATCTCACTGTGTAGTATGGTGGTGGAAAAGACTTTAAGCGAGCATCACTAGTGTATGATGAAAAATGCTACCCCTGATGCACACAGGCAAAACCCTGAATTGCCACAAGCGTGAGAATGTCTGACACACACTCCCCTCCAACTACATCAGCTGGTCTAATAAAAGAGGTTATTTTTTCCCTACACACCTTACCATGCTTGTTTATTTGCATCATGGGTACACAAATACTAAGGAAATAAATATAAAATGGAAGTGTTCATGCACTACTACTATATCTTCCCAAAAAAGCCAAAATACTCCAGAGCTATCAGAGATTGAATAACTGCTTTGCAATTTCTCCAGTGAAGCTCACACACTACCAATTTGTCACAGGTAAAGATGCTCTGTTTGGAGACTGATGCTGGAATCCTAACTATTCTTATAGAAATGATACATATTAAGTCTCTTGGTTGCAAGATTTTTCTTCTTTTTCTATCTTGGCTTCTTTTGATTTATAAGATAACAGATTTTTTTTTTTTYCCCCCCAATTCCTGCAGTTCTGTCACGACAAGAAAATACTGTTCCTTGCTCTTTCCTTGAAGATTCTTTCACAGCTTGATAAAGCTGGACTGAGTTTCTGGCACTTCACTACAGCAGACATTTGTCCAGTTTTTCCATATATCTGTTTTCCTCACAACTATACAAACATCTTAAGCAAGGAACAAGAAGCCTCAGTCTAACCAGCCCCACTCATTCAGCAAAAGAGTGCAAGAAATCAGTACCTCTTCATGATACACAGCTTCCTGTGCTTAGTATCTCATTTGCAGTTCAACCTCACAAATCAGGAAGAGCACACATACTGGATCAAACAATTCAATTATCTTTTGCATCCTTTTAAGATATCTTTTAAAATTATGCCTAACAAAGGAAAATTTAGATCTGATGTTTAGATCTAAAACCTTTCGAACAATTTCTAACTTAAGCAGTCTTTACACTAGCTTTGTTAATGCCCCTTTCTTCTTTCTTGCAGAAAAAGAGACTTGCTTAGATGCATAAGGTAACAAATATTCAGATTTTATTTTAACAAAGTAAAAAATTAAAAGTTGCACTTTAATTTACTTTCAGTGCCAAACTGCATTTATATGTAAATTGGAACTGTATTAAGATGCACACAACATCATTTTAAAAATACTTTTATTAAATTAAACTAGATATGCTGATATAATAGAAGTTTAACAACATGGACTTCAAAACATAATTTTAAAAGGACCCATTCATAAAAGTAAAAGCATCTGCGATCATATCAGACAAGATTTTAAAGCTAGCAGATCTGATCCTCACTGATTAGAAAAAACCTTCCCTGTTTTTCACATCAGCTTTTTCTGCACTCATTACTGAACTACCTGAAGAAAACGTTAAGAACACATTTTCTGTACAAAAGGCTACTACAAATAAAGAGCTGGCCTATCACTTTAACTACAGTTTTAAATAGTAACTCATTACTTCTGAGGAATTATTTTTGCCACATTTATAAGGACAACATACTTTTGGTATTTCTAATCATTATACCTTCAAAGGTTGTTAAACTTATATTTTGAATTAGAACACTTATTTTTGAAGTTATTTTAAAACATTTTATATGTCTTAATATTCAATATTGAAATTTAGAACATTTTTATTAAAATATGTTCTTCCAAAATACTTGGGCTTCACTATATGTACTTGAGAGGGAACCACTAAGTCTCCAAGCACACATTTTCCAACATAGGCTTCTTCACACAGTTATCCATGTTTAGAACAAGAACAATTTTTGCTCAGTCTGCTTTTGAAAGCTTGCAAACCACCTATACAGAGCAGAATAATATTTTCTTTGTGGATGACTTGCAAGAACTTTACTGTTTTAAATGATTCATGTTGAGGAAAATTAAGATTCCCAAATACCAGTTTTCATTTCCAGGTCCTTCCTCTCTTCCTCTTCCCCCTACTCCTCTCTCCTTTACAGTGATTTTTGATTTGTTTTTAAGTAAAATCTACCAGAGGTTTTTTTTTTTTTTTTTTTTTTTGGGGGGGGGGTGTAAGGTTGCTTACCTGCCCAAAGTAATTTCCTAGTTCACCTTTAATACAGAACAGTTGGCATGGAAATTATATGTATACACACACAAATCTAGCCAGACAGAACATTCAAAGAGGACACATACATGAATATAACCTCCCCCCCCCAAACTTAAAGTAATCCTCCATGCATTGTGCACTGATTTCCCCCCAAAAGAAAGAGACACAAATTCTTTCCTAGAGTTCATTACATAGAAGTGGGAACTAAATTGTAATCAATAACTTTGGAAATCTTCCTCTGGCTTCAGCACTCTTTCACCTAAACTACAACAAATTTTCTTCCAGATCAGAGTACACACAATGAAGTTGCATATTATTAGGCTGCAAGACTGGCTCAGTTGTAATCACAAAGATGTAGCCCTGATCTCCTTCCAGCACCCAGCCTCTGCCTAGTGTCACCTCAGTTACTTTTCTGACCCTGCATTATTCAGCACTCTAACAAGCACAAAACTAGACCAAACCGGAAAAGTTTTTCCACTCTGTCATGGTGGGGAAGATAGAGAAAACAGGTGACAACTTCCTTTTCTGGCAGGCAAGCTGTAACACCTAATGAATCCCTCTTCAGAGCTAGTGTCCAACTGGCCAAATCACACCACAGACATTTTTCTATAATGCTAGAATATGCAGGAGAGTAAGACATCTTTGCAACACAACCTTCTTACTCATCAAGGAGAACAAAATCAGAAGTTCAACGAGCAGAAGGGAATGCAGCTTCCTTTCAATTTTTGAGATGCTACGTAGCTCCCAAACCTATAAACTGCATTATATTTAATGAAATAGTAGTATACTGGGACATCTATTTCATATCAAACCTCCCTTTCATTATACAACACAGTACAAATCAAAAAACAAAACACTTTTCTCTTGTCCAGCACAATAACAAAATAAAAAACAGATTCTTATAAAAAGTCAGGCAGAAACACTGAAAAAAAACTCTCAGTAGAGGTTGTCCTTCCCCCCCCCCCTTCTGTAGACACCACAATATATCAAAGGAAAGATAAGAAAGTAACTAACAGTATATGCACTTTGCAACTTGTGTTTCAGGCCTAACTTCAGCTAGGAGAGAAACAGCTGAAGGTCTGATCCAGCCAGAGAAATGGAAAGAACAGAAAGATAATTCTGAGCTTTAATCTGGGACTATGTAGGCAAGGGGAGTCTAGAGAAATCAGGAGCAGGAGCTTCAGCCACAAACTCTGCTTTTTAATTGAGTAAGTACAGAAGAATTATTTGTACTTGGTTCACCTCTAAGACAGTGTGCTAATCAGGCAGAACTCTGCCAGCCTACACGACTAGATTCACGGAATCACAAAATAGTTGGGGTTAGACAGGACCTCTGGAGATCGAGGCCAATCCCCCTGCTCAGGCAGATTCACCCACAGCACGTTGCCCAGAATTGTGTCCAGATGGCTTTTGAACATCTCCAAGGATGCAGACTCCACAACCTCTCCAGGCAATTTGTTCCAATGCTCTGTTATCCTCACAGTAAAGAAGTTTTTCCTTATGTTCAGAGAGAACTTCCTGTGTTTCAGTTTGTGCCCATTGCCTCCTGATTGTCAAGTGGGCACCACTGAGAAGAGTCTGGCTCCATCTTCTTTACACCCACCCATGGGATATTTACACACACTGATAAGATTTCTCCCCCCTTTTCCTTCTCTTCTTCAGGCTGAACAGTCCCAGCTTTTCACTGAAGTACTAGAGAATGGTAATGGTGTTGAAAGTCTTCAGTTATTTTCAAGAGTTTCAGCTTTCATATGTAGCATACGTAGCTCTTCAGGTTGAGGAGAAAACCTTGAAAACATTACCACAAGTAACTGATGGAGCATGTGTACTTGCTGTTTCCCAACATTCTTCAACAGCTTCATGGGCATTACCACTCTATTAGAGTTAACACTCTTCACAGTGTTACTTCAAATGTCAAAACTTCACTTTCACTACACAAGGCATATTAAAAATATATATATATACTATTACTGTACTATTATGACAGCTCATTTTCAGTAGTTCCTAAACCCACTGAAAGGCTGAAGATAAGAATGACTTTTGTTCAAAAGAAGTTTTTCTAGCATTAGAAACTGCCATTATTCTTTAGCAATGGTAGCTTCTCTAGTTATGAACCGATGCTTTGGAAACTAACTCATAATATAGCTTAACACATTTGTAGGTGATCTTTGGAAATCATCCACAAAAAAAGTACTTAATATCAATCTGTTGGTCAGAACTCCACCTTTTACCAACTGTTACAGAATTCCTATGGGCATTGGGGAGTTTGACTCAAAAAAGTTAAGCCAGGCAGGGGGAAAAAAAAAAATTCTCAAAAAATAACTACTATAGTTTGTAAATTACAGATTATCCTGGCTTATTTTCAGTTACACTATGATATGATTTTTGTAATAAACATTTTAAAAGGTTTATTCTCTCATGCTTCCCAGTCAACTGATAGTTGTTCCAACTTATCAGCTAACCTTTGCTAGTTATGTTACATTAGAAAGCCTGAAAGAGCATCATAGTTCCATAAAAGGTAGCTGAAAACACAGACAATTTGCTGTTTATTTCCATAAGCATTCCATTAATATCTTGCTTCTAAAAGTAAAAGTAGGTATATACTGATGCTTGTATGACTTCTCAGTATGAAATCCACTCTAAGGTAAATTCTGTACCTTATGGAATACCTTTCCTCCTTCAAAACTGTAAATAATTCTTTCCTAGTTAGTTGAAGCTACCAACAAGAAAGTTATTTAAAGTCATATCCAAAGCTGAAATTATACAGACAGCTCTTTAGTAAGATGTGGGCACCAGATTACATCTATAGAATCTGGTAGTTTAAGACATAAATTAATATCACACCAATTTTTAAATGTTTCCTCATCTTTTGAACTAGACTTATTTCTGTTACCCTTCAATTGTTTAACTCATATCATCCTAAAATGAAACAACTATCAGCAGAAAAAAAACATCACCCCAAATCACCCCTTATGGTTCACACTAATGAGAAGTCTTAAAAAAATAATAATAATAAAAATAAAAAAAAATCAAAGATACTTTCAAAAGAACTTCGTAACGAAAGAGCAAGTACTTACGTATCCAACAGATATGGGGCGAGCAGGTTAAAATCAGAAAGCTGAAACTGTTACTGTCACTAGCTCTATACTTCTCTCATCCTCAAGGCCAGTGTAACAGATCTACTCATGAACCATCACCTGAACCAACATCTTTTTAGCCCAGCATACTAAACCAATTTCTAGCCACTACCCCATCCATTTTAGTGCCACAACAACATCGCTCTTCTATATGCCAGTGATCTACAGCTGCCACTCAACAGGTGTGGTGTTAGGAACTGGCCCAGAAGCCAGGCCTAGAATCAGCAGCATTTAAAAGACACATGAGAGAGAGAAACAAAGCCCCAAGACATCTTCTGAACAGAGTTAAAACTGAGTTTTAACTAAATTCTAATTCTCTACAAGTACTCTGAAATGACAGAGATACTTTAATATTTTCTGCTTTTACAGAATGAAGAATCAGATTACTTCCAGCTGTAGGAAACTGTTGACTCACCATACTTTCATTCCCATTACTTTTAAGAATAACTTTCATTAAAAGTAGGCACTGGGATTTTCACACTTCATTCTGCAGTTTTCTATATGAGCTGTAAAACTTTCAATTACTTGGTCCAACATAGCCTGTAAAAATCTTAATTCTGAAGAGCTATCCAAAGACTGTAGTTGATAAAGATCACATAGCACTGCAGGGAGGAAAGGATGATAATTTTAGCTTCTCTACTTAGGCTGTTCCCATATCTAAACTGTCTAATTTCAAGTGGCACACCCAGAAACTTGCTCACTTTTATATACCTTTTCATGCTTCCAGCTTCTTAGAATAAAAAAGAAATTTACTAACATAGAATGCAATAATTATTACAACTATAATAATAGTCCACTATCAGTATACACAGGATTTATTCACCTCAATAATGCTATTCACAACCCTTTTGAACAACTCAAAGATGTAGAAAGACAAAACTGAAGAAGCTTGCCATTATCCTCTTTAATGGGACTTAAAGTTCCTAACTCCATAAAGCATAGATGCACTGTCTTTTCTGCTTAACCATATTAAAGAAGTCACCCTATTCTGAACTCTATACTGAACAACAGAAAGGCAGGGAAGTTATTGATTGGTTGAACCAGATCTCTTCAGGTGATCTCTGCTCCTCATTCCTGAGGTCTTGCCAAAACTAGAGAGCATCCACTATTACTACAGACTAGGACAGCATCCCTCTACACCACACATCAAGGTTAATACTCTCAAAGGACTTTAAAACTTCTCAAAGTGACTCACCAGTTCTAGAGTCAGTTATCACCTGCACACACTCAAATCTTATTACTTCTGACAACCTATGAAAAGCAGCAAGAAACTTCTCAACCCTGTCACAGAGGCAAAACTTTTGGGAGATAATGAAGTTACCCCACAAATGCCTCTGAGAGCCTCCTCATTACCCATCTCCAAAACTTATGAACGTCAGCTTTTGTCTTTTCAGACAGTTGGGAAAGAGGCTGGGATCAACACATAACCCCTCTGGTAACCCAGAAAGATTTAATTTTGCTCTAGTATCAAGAAGCAGTAGCTACAATATCTACGGGGCGACAGACATCCCACACTTCGCTTTGCAGGACAGTCACTCCCCAAAACCCCTCTACTGACTGACCACCTCCAACACTGGGGGTGTTTAGGCCCCTTCCCACCGCATGCTCCCAGACCCACCTTTTCGCTACAGTCCCGAGCACCCTGGTGAGCCCCCCAGAGCTGCAACCTCCCACAAGCCCAGGCCACCTTTGCCCTCTACCCCTTCTCCAAGTGGCTCTACAGAGCTTCCCCTTTCATGCCAGCCGTCAGTTTCTTCCTCCTCGTTTACAAACGAACCCGCGCTCTTTCCACACACAAGGGACACAGAAAGAAATTAAGGAAAAAAAAA